>NC_141077.1:31903004-31970504 GCF_041138505.1 Cibotium barometz | reverse complement strand
CATATTATTATAATACATTAATGTGTTGTTATCGTGATTTATAAATTTGATTTTAACACCATCCTAAAACCATCTAGAAACATGCATGTTTTTATTGTTTCTAAGATCCACACTCCCTTTCGTGGATAAGAACTACAAGATGTTACTTTCAATATGTTAATGTCATCTTGTACTTTATGGTAAATTATTAAGAATAATAAATGTGTTGACATTGATGTCATTATGCAAGACATGAGGGCATTATGAGGGCTACTTTGGCATATTTACATTAATAAAGTTGGTGTTAAGAAGGGAGTTACTGAGACACTACAAACAACTAGCAATAGTTATTATTATTTACATTAATAAAGTTGGTGTTAAGAAGGGAGCTACCGAGACACTACAAACAACTAGCGATAGTCATTATCCTCCCATTAGTAGTATAGTCCTTGTACCATTGATACTAGCAACATAGCAGTCAATAATTTGAGTAGTAAAGCATGAACTAGTGGTTTATTTGTAAAAGAGACATTTACCAAGGGCACAACACATAGTTTCATCAAATCTCTATAGAAGAATTAGCAACAGAAATTCAATTTTGTAATGATTTTCTTATAGTTTCATCCGATTTAGGATTTCTCACCACTATATAAAGAGGCCTTAGCATTGTATTATACAAGTTTTATGAGTTAGTCCAAGGTTGATATTTTCAAGGGTCAATCCAAGATTTTACCATCCTAAAAGTACACCCAAGTCTTCTTAAAGTAAAGTCATTTATCAATAAAAAAGAATTAGAAAGAACAATTGGAGTATGCACAGGCGGAAGCATAGACAAGGAAGAGAGAGAGAGAGAGAGAGAGAGAGAGAGAGAGAGAGAGAGAGAGAGAGAGAGAGAGAGAGAGAGAGAGAGAGAGAGAGAGAGAGAGAGAGAGAGAGAGAGAGAGCTCGTTGACAAGATCACCTTTATTATAGCATGAAGCTTTTTACAATGGCAATAGCCAGTAGCAAGGGAGCAATACAATGTGCTTGGATTGGATGATAACAAGTGAAAATGGGGAGGCCCCTTTTATAGTAATGTAAGGTAGCTGGCCGACTGCATGAAGAGCTTGGCCGATAGCCTCATAACCTACTAAAAAGAGAATCAATGGATAAAACCCAATAAATATGCATGGCCCCAAAACACAGAGATGCACAATATTCTAACACCCCCTCTGCAGCTCATAGTGTGCAAGAGTCTGAAGAAGATAAGCGATGAAGATGTAACCATGAACCCTCCAGTACTGGAATGCAGATACTGGAATCACCTCGGATAGAGCACCCACCAACCTATTTCCTCGAAACACAATGCCACCATGAATAGCTAATAACTTTGCTTGGCTCCGAATTCCCACACCAGTGTGCAATGAACTCTAAGAATAGAATGATGAGTTGTTGGACACACCGCGCCCATTATCCCCCAACAGTGGACTGTGAACACATCATGTCCCAAAACCTTGAACAATAAACTTAGAACAGATCCTATCCATAGCCTCTGCTACACCAAAGATGACCTTGTCTTACTAGATTTATAATGCTTGGAACTCTAACTCACGGTTCCCATACATTAGAAAATGGAGCTACTACTAGCCCCCTCTCCCGCCCACAAGCCTCCTTTGGCTGGAAGCACGTGGGGGAAACTTCATGTATACTAAAGAAGAACACCATCTTGGTCCTCTCGAGCCCAAAGCGCCTTGGGAGCCCTAGATGAGTCACTATAAGTATTTATATCACTGTCTTGTGTTGTGTCTTTGGCCTTCTTATGAGATGAAGACTTGCCCTTGGTCTTGTCATTCTTCTTGGACAAACAATCCTTAAACATATTTCCTCTCTTCCCACATGAGAAGCAACGGGTCCGACCTTTCTTCTATATTGAAGTAAATGCATGATCAGAACTATTAAGAGACACCTTGATCTTATCCTGAGAGAGATGAGGATGGACTCTTCTTCCAAGAGAAGGAAGCTAAGCTCATCAAAATCCAATTGAGTGGTTTGTGACCTTGCACCTCAAAGCCCGAGAAACTGCATCATACTCTGGGGGAAGCTTTGTGAGGATAAGTGCAGCCAACTGAGCAGACAAAGCAGCATCCATTACTAATAACCGGTCATGGATAATCTTGGCCTTCATGAGGAATGATTGCATAGAACTACCACCAGGAAATAACAGACCGTAGAGTTGCCCTTGCAAAGTAATTGCCCACATTGATGAATCTCGAGCATAGCGATCCTCCAATTTAGACCATACTTGATGTGCACTAGTAAGAGTTTGCACAGACGGTGAGACCTCCTTTGTAATGGTCCGCACAAGCACCGAGTGCGCCTTCGAATCACGATACTCCAAGTCTTGTAATTCTGCAAGGAATTCATCCTCCTGAACGTGGGTCCAATGCCTCGGGTTTGAGGATGCTCAGGCTTTTTCTCACTGCCTTGAACAATCTCCTACAAACCCTTATCTGTCTAACTTGTGCTCCTTGTTCGTACATGGGGGAGCCACATCCACAACAACAAAGTACACAAATCTCACCACTCCAAGACTCCTCTCAAGAACTTTACAATGAAGCCAGGCATGAAGATCAACCAGTTCCCTCTCCAATCTCAGAGAGAAAGAGGCTAGATAGCAGCAAAAATCACCACTCCAAGACTCCTCTCAAGAACTTTACAAAACGAAGCCAGGCATGAAGATCAACCAGTTCCCTCTCCAATTTGAGAGAGAAAGAGGCTAGATAGCAGCAAAATAGTCCACCAAAATGCACCAGAATTACCCAACTAAGAAGGGGAGAAGCCGGGGAAGGAGGAACTGTTGAAGCCACTTGTCATGCTGCACCACATGCGAAGAAAACACCCTCCACTACACTTCACCTTGTAAGAAACAACCTTCACACCGCAAACCACTACTGTAAATGCATGTAGAAGCAAAAACACAGCCAAAAGAAGCTTGCACCACCTTGATGCTTGGCAACCTAGCACAGGAGCAGGGTAGCCTAGAGAAGAAAACGCTGATGTGAGAAGCCTTCAGAGAAAGAAAACATAGCTATGATGAGAAACATGGCCACTGTTTTGATTGCTGGTGGAGAACGAAGAAAAAGGAAGGAACAAGATCGCAAAGTAGAAGGTAGTTGGGTACCTAAGCGATTGATACCATGTTGGAGTATGCATAGGTAGAAGCATAAACAAGGAAAGAGAGAAAAAGCAAATAAGAGAGAGAGAGCTTGTTGACAGGATCACCTTTATTATAGCATGAAGCTTTTTATAATGGCAATAGCTAGAAAGGGAGCAATACACTGTGCTTGGATTGGATGATAACAAGTGAAAATGGGGAGGCCCCTTTTATTGTAATGTCAGGTAGCTGGCCAGCTAACTGCACGAAGAGCCTAGCCGACAGCCTCAAGACCTATTAAAAAGGAGAATCAATGGATAAAACCCAATAAATATCACGGCCCAAAACACAGAGATGCACAATATTCTAACAAGAACCTCCTAAAGTACGGGTGTATCATTTTACCACAATGAAATTTACCTTGTATGGTAAAGTTTGGAAATGTTGTTTACCCAATTGGCAACCCAATTTGAAGGTTTTCTTCAAAGCTTTTATAAATGGTGGATCCAACATGAGATCCTTATGGTGCATGTTGGCTAGAGTTGTTAAACCCATGCTACCAAATCTTTCAAGGCGCATATGATTGATAGAGGAGTCAGCACATGCAATAAAAGATAAAAAGCTATAGGGGTTATGACATCAAGCTCCTTTGGTAACCACATTGCCATTCTTATCCAAATGACTACCCCTCTCCTTTGATAACCACATCGCTCTTCTTATCCAAATTGACTATCCCTCTCTTTTGCTAACCACATTGTCATTCTTATCCAAAATGACTACCTCTCTCTATGTGTAGTTATTAGTGATGATGCATTAGGTCAAGAAAAAGGTTTCATTGTTGTGATTGCATGTATTTACCACTTGGAAAGCATCACATGCAAGCTAAAAGTCTCTTTTCGTAGGTTGATTTCTAAATTATCTGCATATGTGTCTTTTCACTTTTCTCAAGGTGCAAGAATCCTTTAAAAAACCCTAAAATAATGAGTTATTTTCCCTTGAATTAACTCTTAAAATTAGGTGTATAGTAGCTTGGAGCACCTTTGAGAGTCCAAACTTTTCTAGAAAATTGTGAGATGCCAATGTAAAACCCTACTTTTTACTCTCTAGAACAACATGCAAAACCGTGAAATACCAATGCAAAACCCTAATTTTTCAAGAAAACTATGAAATAACAATGTGAAACTCTAATTTTATTCTCTAGAACAACATGCATGAAGACCTAGTATCATTCACGTGTGAATTGAGTTAGTTCATATAAATGAGCTATCATAATTCACATGCACCAGCTTTCATAATTGAGTTAGTTCATGTGCATGAGCTATCATAATTCATGTGTATAATCTCTTACTAAGTACATTAAAATTTGATAATCTTAATCATTCATTTAAGCATACTATACCTTAATTAATGAGCACTAACTATCAAAACTAATAAACAAGTTTATGCTTGACGTGTTGTTTTGAAGATTGTACTCGTTCAAGGCATGAAATGACATCATTTTAAGTGCATGAATTTTTATCAGTCACACCATGAGAGCTAACCATACCATTTTGCACATGTGTAAAGATAATTATTATGCTTAAGAAAACGATGAATCAAAAATCCAAAAATTGGTGTGAAATTACAATTATAGATATGAATGAAGTCTTATAAAATCCATAATTCATGTCGTGAAAATCAATTTGGTTCACATGCATAAACTATCTTGGTTTGTGATTAAACGACCTTTCATGTGTAGAACAAGATGTGTGGATATGGAGTCTAGTCTTAGAGTAGATAGTCTAGAATCGATTACTATCGACACACTTGGTGGTAGCTAACTATGGTATGGGACACATCTAACTTGGTTGTGAGAGAAAGGTGGTTTATGGTATTAAGGCCCAAAACCATCCCAAGTCTGATGAGACATCTCTACTCCTCAGTTTTGAAATTCCAAATGAAAAACTCCTCTAGTCCCATAAGCCTGGCGAGTTCTTCTCAATTTCATTGGCTAATTCAACTTTGGGATTCGTTCCTTTTTTTCGATCATAGATTTGTAGCATAAGGTCTCTAAGCGTCTTTATCAATTAATGAATCCTATGGGAACCTGTCTATATTTAAATCTTTCTAAGGTCCTCATAAATATCATTTCCTCTAATCGAACCACTCTTTAACCCTTTTTCTCAATTCTAAGAGCTAAACCTTGATCCAAGGTATACACATATCATATAAATTATGCTCTATATTTCTAGAATCCTCCTTCTAAGGATTTCTCTCTCTAAACTCTTCAGTTGAACTTGTACAACTCTCAAAGGAATTATATTTATCAATTTTCACTTCCAACATTGGGTGTGGGTGCACCTACACCACACCTAAAATCTAAGGTTAAAGGCCTCTAATTATATATTTCTTGCATTACCTTAGGGGTTGTCTCAATTAAACATATACCTTACATTTTATTTCAAGCTCCTACACCACACCTATCCTCCTTTATATAGAAAGGATTTAAAATCCATTTCCTCTAATTATACACTTCTTGCATTATCTTAGGGGCTAAGTATATACCTTATATTTTAAGTGAAGCTCTTAAGGATAATTTAAAATCTAAATTTAAGGTCCTATAGTTATACACTTCTTGCATTACCTTACGAGCTGAGTATATACCTTATACCTTCTTGTTTTTTATAGGTTCATTTCTAAATTATCCACATATGTGTCTTTTCACATTTCACAAGGTACAAGAATCCTTTAAAAACTAAAAAAAATAATGGGCTATTTTCCCTTTAATTAACCCTTAAAATTAGGTGTAGGATAGCATAGAACACCTTTGAGAGTCCAAACTTTTATCTCTTAAATACCAATTTAAAACCATATTTTTTATTATGTAGAACAACATGCAAACCTTTGAAATACCAATGTAAAATGCTATTTTTTCAAGAAAACTATGAAATACCAATGTAAAGTAAAAACCTAATTTTTTCTCTTTAGAACATGCACGAAGAAGTAGTATCATTCACACGTGAATTGAGTTAGTTCATGCGCATGAGCTATCATAATTCATGTGCATGAGCTATCATATTTCACGTGCATGAGGTTTCATAATTGAGCTAGTTCATGTGTATGAGCTATCATAATTCACATGTACAATCTCTTACGAAGTACATTAAAATTTGATAATCTTAATCATTCATTTAAGCACACCATAGCCTAAATTAATGATAATTAACTATCAAAACTAATAAACAAGTTTATACTTGACGATTATGCTAGTTTGTAACAAAGTGGAATGGTCTCATATGAATAATGGGCCCAAGGGCAATTGACCGTGCCCATGGACAACACTTATGATAGTGTGAAATGGGGGTCATGTATATAGGTCTCATACACCATACTTTTGATACCTTTTGATAATCAAGCTACACAAGCCTTTGCTTTCTCTTCATGTTCTAATCCTAGGTTAATCTCTCATGTTTACCTTAATCTTAGGCTAACGAGGAGCAATCTAGAGTGCCACTTTCTTTCATTGGTATCGGAGCCATGTCTTTGATCTGATTTTTTGAAATCTGAATTTCCTTCATTTTCTTGAACTTTCTTGATTTTCTTGGATTTTCTTAGAATTCTTGGTTTTCTTGATCAAGAAATGGGCAATGGTAATCTGGATTGGGTGAAATTGAATTCTCTTGAGCTAATTTCCAAGGTTTTGGGGCCATGGGTTGGCTGAGGACCAAATTCTGAGGCGGCCCTCCAAATTTTGAAAGAGGGGACCAAATTTGGGGGAACTTTTGCTAATCATGATTATCTTCCTTAATCAAAACGTTTTTACCTTGCTTTCCCCTTTGTGCTTGATTTTGATGGCTATGGAGTTTTCCTTGATGGCTATGGAGTTTTCCTTAATCAAAACGTTTTTACCTTGCTTTCCCCTTTGTGCTTGATTTTGATGGCTATGGAGTTTTCCTTAATGCTAGAAATCTTAGCCATTGCTTAGATTGGGAGATTGTCCAAGCTATAAGCTGGTTTTTATGCCTTCTTGCCCACAATTTGGTCGCCATTCATGCCTATAGGACTGTGGACGGTGGGTTGCACGTTTTTCCACACTATTTTGGAGCCAAACAATTGGTAAGTTTACCCACATGACAAGAAGGCTGCCCAGTCAAAAATAGCACATTATTTTGGCAAAGTGAGCATGGGGCTAGGTTTCCCATACCCTAAGCTTCCTATCTAGCCTTAGATCTTACCATCATTCGGACACCAGAGCCGTCCGCTATATCCATTTCTTCACTAGATACCCTGTTTCTATAAAAATTAGGGTTTCTGGACTGAACCTATTTTGGCACCATAGCTGGATAGTACACTATTTCCTCATTCCAACAAGCTAAAAACTTCAAGATTTGGACCCCTTTTGCTTGGTCAAAGTGGTAATCTACTCATCGGTTGACTTTTCAAACTTCAAGATTTGGACCCCATTTGCTTGGTCAAAGTGGTAATCTACTCACCGATTGACTTTTCAAAAAGAAGTCAAAACAAAGAGTACTTACGCATTGACTGTGGTCAAAGTGATCATACATGGGTGTTCTACACATCATTGCCTCTCCATAGAGCTAAAGAGCTTGTAAATTGGAGTTTGGGAACATACCAAGGTGGAGCAAGCACATTTGGAATGCTAATGCAACAAGGTGGTTATGGGATGCAACAAAGTGGTTATGGGATGCCTATGCAATTAAGTGGAAATAATGCTCCAAATATGCCTATGCACCAAGGGAATGCTAATATGGCAAGTACATCGGGGCATGGGTTATCTCCAATATGCAAGGGAGAAGTTTGGAAAGAGAAAAATGTATTCCATTAGGTGAACCACCTCCATTTTGCAATTGGAATGCTTCTCCAAGTTTCCAAGATCGTCATTCTAATGACTTGGGTGGCTGTTTCATCAATGATTCGGGGGCAAGTCATCATTTCAATGGTTTGGGACCCATCACATTAGGCCATCTCAATTCAATGACATGGGTGCTTTCCATCCAAGAGCACATGATTGTCATAGAGATGATGATGAGGAGTTCAAAGGTGTTAAAGATAAGATTACTTTCACTAAGTTCATAAGTTCAAAGGAGAGGGTTCATCAAATGATGAATTTGAAGAATGGATTGACAAGATGGAGCTTTACTTTGAACTTAGTCCTCGTAGTGATAGGGCCAAGGTTTTGTTAGAAGGTTATGCCCATGCATGGTGGCAACACTTGCATGCTCATGGTTATTTGATCACTACTTGGGATGATTTCAAGTTTGAAATGAGGAGAACCTTTGTCTCAGCCCCTCAATAAAGCAAGGATGATGGAGAAATGGGATGATCTCACTCAAATGGGAAATGTCAAGGATTATGTGCACAAGCTTATGAAGTTTTCAATTCATGTGGAAGGTTTGAGTGAGGAGTACAAATTGAGGAAGTTTATCAAAGGGTTGCAAAATAACATCAAGGTTGATGTGGATGCTCAAAGGCCCGACACCATCAAGGAAGCCAGGCTTCTTGCAGAGATCTATGAGGCAAAATATACACATGCTAGTGGATCAAGACATGGAGTTAGGGCTAATATTGGCACTTCAAATTTGGGCAAATCTTCAAGTGGAGTTGTTCATCACACGGGTCCTCCTAGATTTTCAACCGTTTATGGAAGAGGTGGAAGAGGAAATTTCAGATTTGGTAACACTCCTTCTCGACCTCCACATGGTGATGGGAAGCAAGTTGATGCAAAAGCATCCAACAAGAGCAAGGTTTTCGGAGAAGATCGTATTAATGATCTTTATGAAAAGGGTTTATGCTACAAATGTGGTGACAAGTGGAACAAGAATTATTGGAAGGTTTGTAGTTCAAGGCTTGAAACGGCCTAGTTTAAATGTCAAGTATACAAGTTTATACTTGACATGTGTTTTCAAAGATTATGTTAGTTCAAGGCATGAAATGACATAGTTTATGTGCATGAATTATTATCACACACTATGAGAGCTAACCATAGCATTTTTCATGTGTAAAGATAATTATTATGCTTAAGAAAAATGTGAAACAAAAATCTAAAAAATTGGATGTGAAATTAAAATTCTAGATATGAAGAAATTCTTATAAAAATCTATAATAATTCACATTCATGAAAATCAACTTGGTTCACGTGCATGCACTATTTCATGTGTACAATATTTCACATGGTACAACTAGATATGTATAAGAATTCATTGACATGAATTCTTGTGATCATACAACCTTTCATGTGTGCAACATTTTACATGGTACAACTAGATCTATACAAGATTTCACGCTATGAATTAAAATCATTCATGTGCAATGAGTGAACTTATTCAATTCATTTTGCAAGACTAGCAGCCACCATGAATGAAAATTGTTCAACTCGTGGTTCATGTAGGTGAATCAACAATCCATTATAAGTTATTATCATTTATAATTCACATGTACGACTCAAAGTGTATTTCAGGTCATGAATTAACCATCATTCATGTTGTGAATTAATTTCTTCATGAAAAATTAATGTTGTGAATTAACTTTTTCATGAAAAGATTAGAGTTGAAAAAAGTTGATTCACAACCATTATTCATATTGTGAGTTATTTTCTTCATGAAAACAAAATTACAGCTACACAATGATTTTCTTAAGTGCATATTTACTGTTAATAAGCGTTAAAAAAAATATTTTCCATCGAAAGAAAAATTACAGCTACATAATGATTTTCTTAAGTGCATATTTACTGTTAATAAGCGTTAAAAAAATATTTTCCATCGAAAGAAAAATTTGATGCATCTTCATTCAAAGAAATTTTACCAATAATAATATGCAAAATTGCATTGCATCCTATGATCTTAACTCTTCCTATCAACCAAGCCTTAGTTTCAAGTGATCCAATAATTTCAATATTTAAACTTACAAGGCACCAATAGGAAAGAACCCTCAAAGGAAACACTTAGAGGCATCCTTCCAAGGCACAATTGCACTGCATCCTATGATCTTAACTCTTCCTATCAACCAAGCCTTAGTTTCAAGTGATCCAATAATTTCAATATTTAAACTTACAAGGCACCAATAGGAAAGAACCCTCAAAGGAAACACTTAGAGGCATCCTTCCGTGTGAGGAGTTTATTAAAATGAGCTAAGAGAGCACCAATTTGGGTGGAGGGCTTGGTGATCCTCTAGTTAGTATAGGGCCATCCACACCACTAGTTTCTTTCTCTCCAACTAATTCCATATATAGTTGATGAAGGGTGCATTCAAATGCCCTAGTTTTGGACGAATCTAATCTAATGCATTGCTAGTAGGCAAGAACCCTCAAAGGCATCCTTTAGTTGGACGAGGATTTCATTAAAATAAGTCACAAGAGCACCAATTTGGGTGGAGGGCTTGGTGATCCTAGTTTTACTACAGGGCCATCCACACCACTAGTTTCTTTATGTCTTACTTATTCCATAGATAGTGAAACAAGCTTTATGAGAGCATTTAAGTGCTAGCATTCAAATGCCCTAGTTTTGGTGGCGAAGCAAGCCCACCTAACGGATTAGTAGGCACATCATTCATCATCTAACAATGTTGAGTCAGACAACAGTCTACCCCGAGGTACACTCCAATGTCATTTCATCATGCATTCTTCATAATATTAAAGGGTGTGTGGAATGGTATAAACTTCAAATTAAATGATTGGGTGACTATGCAACCATCATGCAAAGGTCCTCATAGGATAAAAAGACAAAGAAGAGGCTTAGTATAATACCATTGGAAGGGACATATCTTGGAATTCAAGATAACAAAAGATGGATGGAAGGTAAAGGTGCAACATGTGTACACGACAAGAGACATACACATGGCACATCTAAAATCATTAAAATCAAACGATTTTATCATGACTGTTTGCTAAAGATACCATATGACGTTGGTCACTCTTGGTCTCGGAAAGTTTAAGTATTTTTACTAATGCATAGGCGAGTAAATTGTGTGTTACACCAAGATATTGTCTTCTCCTCCTCTCTTCTTCTTCAACTTCTTCTTCTTCTTCTCCCTCTTCTTCTTCTTCTTTTTCTCCCTTTTCTTCTTCTTCTTCTTCTTCTTCTCCTTCTCCTTCTTCTTTCTCTTCTTCTTCTTCTTCTTCTACTTCTTCCGTGGCTCACCACACACTACACATCTATCCCATAAGCCATTTCAAATGCTCAACAAAGAGGGTGTAAAGGGTAAGACTAAAAACCCGTTACGTTTGTCTCTTAGGAGACACCGTTGGTGGTCGCTACCAGTGTTCTCGACACCGTTGTTGTCAGTTTGTTGTGCCGCCCCCATGTCCAATGTCATGTTGGACTGGCACTTGTTGCTAGTTGGCAACTATTGCCAGTGCGCCAGGTGTGTGATATTGCTGGTGTTGTCAGTGTGATGCGTTGGTTTTGCCAATTGTTGTGTTACTACCCACCTACATGCACTTTGCAGTGTGCTAGGTGTTGTTACTGATGTTCACTCTGACAACCGCTGTGGTTGCCGGCAGTGTGACATTGTGTACATTGGTACTTGCCTATTCACGATGGATCCTTGGGCTTCGTGCCTCTGTGTTGATGCTTGTGGAGTTTCTATACACCTTAACACATAGGACCCTTAGTCCCATGCTGGGTTGTTTGAGTACCCCAAACACAGACCTTTTGACAGAGCGTAGCCGAGCTTTGATACCACTGTGATGGAAAATAATAGACCTCTCAAAAGTGTGCAGAACAAAAAGTACAAGTGTAAGAGAAAAACACAGGATTGGGTACCAATTGCCCCCCCAAGCATGTGCCAAAATAATCCCCGCTTGAGTATTTATAATTCTTATTATTTCCAAAAATAGATTACAAGGCTATTTCTGCCCGTGCTTACTCTACAAGCTTTCTTTTACAAAAATTAGATAGTAAAATATCAAAAAATCTCACTCTTGTGAGACAGGTGCACTGGCTATGATGCCTTTTTTGCTTCTCATATGCATTAGTGTTAATCTATCTAGACAAATATAATTAGGAGTTTATACAATGGTTGGGAAAATACGACATATAAGAAGATAAACCTTCTGTAATAAGAAGTGTGATAGGTGCACTAGCTATAACACCTTTTTTTGCTTCTCATATGCATTAGTGTTCATCAGTCCAATCAAATATAATTAGGAGTTTATACAATGGTTGGGCAAATATGACATATAAGAAGATAAACCTTCTGTAATAACCAACATGGCCCATGAATCTTTGGACTCCTTTGTAATTTGTTGGGGGTGGAAGTTCTAATATTAATTGGATTTTGCTATCATTCGTGGGTGGATATTCCATTTTTAGAGACAATGTGTCCTAAAATGATTCTATGCTCCAACTAAAACCAAAGTTTTAATGGGTTTAATGAGATGCGATACAGTCTACAACTCTCAAAGACTTGTCTTAGACAAGTAAGATGCTCTTTCCATTTTTAGTGCACACACAAATCATTAATGAATATTTCTAAGCTCTTTCGAACAAGATCCTAAAAAGATGTGCTCATTAAGTGATGGAAAGTGGTTGGGGCATTGGTTAGGCCAAATGGCATGATGTGATACGCATAGATTTCCCACTCCGTAGCAGTAAACGTTGTCTTATGTTAATCTGCTGGATCAATCACCACTTGGTTGTATCCTGAGAAACCATCTAAGAAGCTATAAGCTTCTTTACCAGCTACTCTCTCCAGTACATGTTTTGTATAGGAGTGGATAATGATCCCGGACTGTGGCAGCGTTGACCTTTTTGAGGTTTACACACACTATGAGTTTTCCATTCTTTTTGGAACAATCATTATCGGGGATACCTATTCTGTGTGTTCTATCTCATAGGCAAATCCTGCATCAATGAGCTTGTCTAGCTCCTCTTTGACCATTTGCCCATATTTGGGGTTCAAATTGTAGGCTTATTGTTTAGTGGGAATGGTGTGTTTTACCACTTGCGGAGGAATTCCCTTCATATCCGTGTATTTCTAGGCAAAAACATCTTGATATTCCTTAAGGATACCAATTATTTTTCCTGGATGGGGTTAGATCTTTTGCAATTAATATTGGCTTTGGTTCTTCGGCTGGGTTAGCAAGATTTATCTCTTCCTCGACGGTACCATCATAATATGTAAGAGGTTGTGTGCTAGGTGTTCTTTGAGCTTTCTCACTGCATATTAACTTGTCCCCAATATTGTAGGATTTGAAATACTCATGCACTTTTCTTAAATCTTCTTCATGAGAATTGGCAACCAAGTGCTTTAACTATCATTGTTAGTGCTAAATGTTTCTTCCTCCTTAGTCTCAGTGGTCAAGTATTCACTACTCTCTTCATCTACTGTGGTCTCATATCTTAAATCCACTTCTTTACCCTTGCACATATCATAGGTGTTTTTCTTGCTAGAAGACACCTTAGAACCATAAGGATTTAGCACCAACATTCCTATTCCCCACCTTTGATCTCTGCATTCATGGCTATGAGCCAAATGTTTTCCTAGTATAATCGGGTAGTTCTCCCCTTTGCTAGAAATCAAATACATGTTAACTTCTACCTCCACTGCACAAACAGTGATCTTACGTCCTTAATGACACCCAAACACTTTATGCTGGATTTGTCTCTGACATTACACACATTTCAGCCCCTCCATCAACATACATCCTCGATATATCTTGTGACCCTTAACCCGAGCATCCAAAATCGGGACAACATCTTTGTGGGGATTGGATTTGATTAAATTTATAGGCCTAACATGCTTTTTCATGGGGATCCTTGTGCTATAGATAGTTTTGCCCATTGTTTCCTCAAGAGGGGTGACAACTCCAAGAGTTGTGGATAAGTAATATTAGGCTCTTGTGAACTTAAATCAATGGAAAGATTATAAGATTTGATACCCTTACCCAAAGAAAAGTCTTTCAAAGTAATCTTTTTCTTTGTCTTCTTGGTTTTCTTGACTCTCTTGTTATTATTGCCTTCCTCCTTAGCTTGGCTTTTCTTCTCTCTCACGGTCTCCTCCAAATCTTCTACTTTATCTTCCATATGTTGAGCTTTGGTCCTCTTGACTGCTGATATGGCCTTGAGTTTGTCTATGGGTTCTTTTTCAAGTGTGTTGAGGCCTAACACATTGACCACTTGATTTTCTGCTACCGGTGGTTGTGGTGCCGGTGGTACTCGTGGAATCGCAGATGCCTGATATGGTGGAGGGACATCTCTTAGAAGCAGTTGAGGCAGTTGTTGACACACTGGTTACATACCTCCTTGAGGTCTTCTTGGATATGGATAGTTATACATCCCATGCCCTGGTTCATAATTATAGCAAATGAGCTGATGTGCTTGCCTTCTTGGCCCTCTTCCAACCTCTTGTGGCGCTTGTGGTCTGGGGTTTTGCATCAAGTTGAGGTTCAAGATTTCAAACTATTGGGTTAATTTATGGAGAAGCTCATGTTGGGAGGTTTTAACAAGTGGTGGTGCTACTCCTAAGGCCACTGATGCTCTTTGTGTCAAGTTAAGTGTTGGAGCCTCAGAAGTGTCTTCCTCTCTCCTTCCCATGTCCAAGTCCAATCTAGGTCTATGTGCCTTTTTATATTTTTCCCTCTTCAAAGTTAGTAGGATACTTGGATTCTACCTTACCCCTTAAAGGAGGAATTAAACTAGTAACAAACATGTCCCTCTTCAAAAAATTTGGTGCTGCTTCTTCATTTATAAGAGAGGCACTCCATCTAGTCCACAAATTCTGAAATTTAGTTCCATACCTTTGAAAATCTTAGAGAGACTCCTGTTGATGTAGGAGCAACTGCTGCCATAATCCTTATGGAGTATCTCCCATCCATCCTTGGTAGCCTGCGAAAGGGTGCCATACTAGGTTCTAGCTTCCTCTTTTAGAACAAGGGGGAAAGCCCTAACCTTAATGTCATAAGTGTCTCTCCCAGAAATAAGATGGGCCATCTCCAAATCATCCATGAATAATAGTGCATCTTCACTGGGTTTTCCATGGAAAGTTGGGAAGATGGTAACCATTGATGTAGATTTTGGAAAGATGAAGAACGATAACAAGATGTGGAAAATAACTATTACATAGGGAGAAGACTGACTTTATGATGGCATGGGTGTTGGGAAGAAGGAGGTTAACATAAGGGGATAAGGAGGAAAGGATAAAGATGTGTCCCCCTTGATGGTGATTTCCCTTTTTATAGGTGGAGGGAGAATCCCTTAGCAAAGATATAAGCGGTGTGATAGTGATTTGATGAAGAGGTTGTAATTGGACCAGGTCTTAGCCATTTCTAGGTCCAAGGTAATGGAGGAAGATTCCAAAAGATATTACAATTTTCCATTTAATCCAAGGTTTTCAAAGGTCATATTAAATAGGTGTGGGGTGAAAACATTACAAAGTGGGGAGTGTGGTTGTGGTTAACAGACGAAGTGAGGAAGAGATTTGAGCTATGGAGGATGAAATATCTCCATGATTGAGGAGTGTGAAGAAGAGAGAGAAGGAGAAGCTTGAGCACACAAGAGAGAGCAAATTGGGCACAACACAAGAGGATTATATTGTGATTAAGATGAATCAACCACCAAGTACAATATCCTTTTATAGGCATCAAAGGCCTGTGCTGTATGTAGTGGAAAGGGGACTCAGTTGCATGACATGGTCTGACGCTAATGGCAAGTCAAACTCCACCTGGTAGTATCCGCGTCCTAGAGGGTGAATACCGGTGATCTTTGTAGGTTCGTCAATGAGGCCAGCTTGAAAAAGATCCCTAAGCTATCCGCACGCAAGGTAGCCGGCTACCAACAATTTTGCACACTGGGGTGGAGGCCTCAAGTGAGGTAATAGTCATGGCAAGAACCTATAGATCCGCTTCGAAGAAGGAAATGCAAGCAACGGCAGCTTCGGTCAGGGATAATGGAGCGGCTGCCATGGAGTCCTCATGAGGGTGAAGACCAGAATAGGCAGAAGCTTGCCGAATAAAGCTAAAAACCCTAGAAGCCAAAAAGCACCAACCTGCATTGGAGGAGAGAGAGGAGAGGGATGGGCAAATGAAGAGGAGGATGGAAAGAAAAGATGGGGGGGGGCAGAGAAAAAAAGGGGGGGGTGGGCAACAAAGAGGGGGTTGGATAAAAGAGCAGACAGAGGTCGAAAAAGGGGGGATTACGCAGAGAGGGGGGTGGGAAGAGTAGCGAACAGGGGGGGCAATGAAGGGGGCACAACGAAAGAGGGGGGCGGGCAGCAGATTGGAGAAGGGGGGGGAGGCAGGTAGCAAAGTGATGAAGGGGGGGGGCCGGCGAGCAGGGGGAGGCGGCAGCAGTGCGACTAGGGGGAGGGAAGGTGGGGCGCACAACGGGTGGGGGGAGGGTGCAGGTGATGTCAGGCAAGGGGGGAGCATGGGAGCTTACGCACACTATTGTGGTTTAGGACTTAACATTGGACACTCCGTGCTTGTATGATTTTTTTGACACAGATAGCACACTAGGCCATGTCTCTTCTAGGGTATAGATGAGGGTTTTGGGGTTGCGGAGTGCCTTGAGGTTTCCCTTGAGATTTTCCTTGCCATTGTTGGTGTAGGCGCAGTTAAGAAATTTGTCAGCTAGCTCTTCAATATTCATGTCCTTGACAAGCATATTTTCCTTAGATGTTTGGGTTCCTTTGAGACTGAAGGCCTTGGATGATTCTTCCCCTATTTCTTGATTTGGATGAATGACTTCAACATCCCTGTCCTTCAGGTTGTCTACTAGGTCCACTGCCTCATGGAAAAACTCATCAAAGGTGTAGTGTCTATACCTATAGAGATGGTTTTATTTTTTAGATCAATCATGAATTGATCAATCATTGATAGATCATAGAGCCTTTCTTAAGGACTACACCTCATTAGAAGGCACCCAGCTCTGGCAATATAATCTCTTATGGACTCCCCCTCTTCTTGCTTGAGCTTGGGCTCCATCTAGCTCCAATTGGAGAGAATTGTTGGGAATAAAGGACTACACCTCATTAGAAGGCACTTGGCTCTGGCAATATCTTCTTGCTTGATCTTGGGCTCCATCTAGCTCCAATTGGAGAGAATTGTTGGGAATAAAGGGCCACCGTGCCCGCCTAGTGTCTGGGCACCCTTCGGGGTTGTACCATTATTCATATACCTATCTGAAAAACCTTAGAGGTACATCATCATTGTATCCACATACTGTGTCTCTGTCTCTCTCTCTCTACCTGCATTGCTGCATCCATTGAAGCTTCGCACTCCGCGGTCCGTGCACTTCAAACTGGTATCAGAGCTTGGTGAGCTGCGTGTGCGCGCTTGCGGGTGTGCGCAGCCGGTCGTCTCGCGAGAGAAGCTTCTGGCCACCATGGAAGCTTGAGGAGCTTGCTTGGAGCAGTCTTCGGCACAGAAGAGCTCGGCAAGGAGGAGAAAATCTATGGAGGAAGCTCGGTGTTGAGCTTGGTGTTCAAGGAGAGATCTGGCGAGACAGATTTGAGGAGCTTTGTTGTCCTGTAGAGATACAGGTGAGAGGCATTGCTGGTTGCAAGGTCGTAACCAATAGCTAGTCGAGGGCAGCCATTACCCACAGTTTCAATTTGCAAGATTGGGGTGCTCTACAAATGTTTGGTCATGCTTGAGGGTGTTTGATGCTTATATCTCATGCTCATGTGATGGTTATTGGATGCCTTTTGATGGTGGAATGCACAAGGCTGAATGCCATTTTGAGAAGATATGCATTATGTATTGCTTCCAGACTTGGTCTCGGGTGTTCTAAATGATGCATTGATGCTTACCTTTGATGCCATACACCAGGAAATGGATGTTGGAATGTCTTGTGCTTGATCTGGAAGATTGAAACCTTGCTTCTGGCTGTAAGAAAATTGCAGGCAGCAGGGTCATACCTGCAGGGGACTTTGGATGTAGTTGTATGCTTCTCAGTGTGAAACTTCCAAGCAAGTTTTGGTATTGACATAAGGTGCTATCCCTGAGCAGTGGATTGACAAGTGTCATGCCTCATTTATGAGCTAAAAATAGGTCATTTTCTGCAGACATTCATTGTTGTACACAGTAAATAGCAGGGTTCTCTTGCAGGTAGATTGATACCTACTCTCATCTGATGATATTTGGGGATGTCTGTAAGCATGTTTATGATCTGAAATGTCACTGTCATGTTGAAAATGCTCAGTAACGAGAACTGAACATCTGAAAATACACTGCAAGTTTTGGTTTCTTGCAATTCTCTTGGTCAGTTGTTTTGACAGACTTGGCTTGTTTTTTTTTGTCACTTGAGCTGTAATCATGGCTAGTAGCAGTGATAGCAGCAATCTACTACACATCAAGAAGCTTGAAGGGGCACATAACTTTGCAATTTAGCAAAAGCAGTGCTACAATGTCTTGGTGTAGAAGAAACAGGTGAAGCCTATCAAGATGAAGGGAGTATGACCAGTCGACATAGCACAAGACCAGCTGACATAGCACAAGACCAGCCTATCAAGATGAAGGGAGTACGACCAGCCGACATAGCACAAGATGATTGGGATGATCTGGATGAGCTTGCACGCTCTACCATTGAACTGTCAGTTTTGCAGACTCTTTGTTGTTTAACATAGAGGGGGACACTGCCTATGCTATGTGGATGAGACTGGAAGAGTTGTTTGCTCAGAAAGAGTGCTGCAAGTAAAGTCTATTGGCTGAAGAAACTCATGGATTTGTGCATGAAAGAGGGCATTGCCATGTCTACTCACCTCAGTGAGTTTGATTCTATTTTCAGCTAGCTGGCTGCCTTGAAGTTCAATATCGATGATGAGTTCAAGGCTACCTTTTTGTTATGCACTCTACCTGAAAGCTAGGATACTTTCAGGACAGCTATGAGCAACTCGAATGCTATGCTGCTGTACTGTGATGTAGAGAGTTCTCTGCCTCATGGAAGAAATGAATCGGCAGAACAATGCATCTAGTAAGTCTTCCAGTGCTTTGCATACTAGAGGCAGATCACAGCGGAAAGGGAAATCTGATAGCAAGGGACGTAGTAAATCTCGTGGGGTAAGGATGTTGAATGCCATCACTGTGGCAAGAAGGGTCACTTCAAACGTGACTGCTATAGATGGAAGAAAGAGAAAGGAAAGGGAAAGAAGATGGATGACAGCAAGGAAGAGAAGAAAGAGAGTCAACCTGCTAAGAAGAGCAGTGATGGCAAAGAAGGATCACTTCAAACGTGACTGCTATAGATGGAAGAAAGAGAAAGGAAAGAAGATGGATGACAGCAAGGAAGAGAAGAAAGAGAGTCAACCTGCTAAGAAGAGCAGTGATGGCAAAGAAGGGTCACTTCAAACGTGACTGCTATAGATGGAAGAAAGAGAAAGGAAAGGGCAAAAAGACGGATGACAGCAAGGAAGAGAAGTGACCCTTCTTGCCATAACTGTGGCAAGATGGGTCACTTCAAACGTGACTGCTATAGATGGAAGAAAGAGAAAGGAAAGGGCAAGAAGACGAATGACAGCAAGGAAGAGAAGAAAGAGAGTCAGCCTGCTAAGAAGAGCAGCGTAAAGATCGAAGAAGTGAATGTAGTCAACCACCATGAGAGCGACAGTGGGAGTGATGTACTCTTTGTCTCTTCTTGCTTCAGTGCACATTGCAGATACGGATGATGACATGCACACTTGGATTTTAGATTCAAGTGCCTCTTTTCATGTCACCCCTCATTCGCGAGTGGTTTTCACTACACTGGGGGGGCAAACATGGTGTTGTCCATTTGGGGGACAATTATGCATGGCATTGGCAGTGTGCAGCTGCAGTTTCAGCATGGATCTGTCTTCACTCTTCAGCATGTAAGGCATGTACCACAGCTCAAGAAGAGCTTGATTAGTACTGGGCAGCTAGATGATGATGGTTTTCATACCACCTTTGGCGATGGGAAATGGAAGATGTGTAAGGGATCTAGGGTTATTACTAGAGGTTGCAAGAGTGATACCTTGTATCCACTTCATGTATCTAGTGTGCGTGACCATGTTGTTGCTGTGATGACCGAGCAGCCAAGTGTTTCCTTGTGGCATGGCCGGTTGGGACATATGAGTCAGACAGGAATGAAAGTACTTTCTCATTTTTGGGTTACTTGCCTTGTCTTCGTTATGTTGATTTTGAGCACTGTGATCATTGTGTTTATGGGTAAGCATGCACAGACGTCTCATAAAAAGTCTCTTTCATTGAAATCTTTGCCTCTAAAGTTAGTACATTCAGATGTATGTCAGATGCCAGGGTTATCTCTAGGGGGAAAGAAATACTTTGTCACCTTTGTCGATGATACTACACGGAAGGTATGGGTTTACCCTATTCGTAGTAGCAAGAACGAAGTGCTTGACAAGTTTCAGAAATTCCTGGCATTGGTTGAGAACCAGACTGATAAGACACTTAAGTGTCTTCGCTCTGACAATGGTGGGGAGTATGTGTCCAAAGCGTTTCAGGCATTTTGTGACAGTAAGGGGATAAAGAGGGAGCTCACTGCCCCTCATAATCCACCCCAAAACGGAGTTGTAGAGCACATGAATCGGACCATACAGGATAAGGTCCATACGATGCTGTCTCATGCTGCATTACCCCATGGCTTTTGGGTAGAGGCTGTTATGACAGCCGTTCATCTGATCAATAGGTCACCGAACAGGTCTTTGGGGGGGAGAGTCCCTTCAAGAAGAGTGGTCGGGCAAGCCACCTTCTTATGCTCATTTGAGAGTTTTTGGCTACGAGGCTTTTGTGCACATACGGAAAGAAGAACGTAACAAACTGGAACCAAAGTTCTGTAAATGCATATTCCTAGGATACGGTGATGAGGGGGAGATGGGGTACAGACTATGGGATCCCGAGAAAAGAAAGATAGTATGCAGCAATGATGTCATCTTCCGTGAAGATCGCATGCATAAGCAGCTCGAGAAGATTGAGGAGTTCAGAAGGGTTGTTTCAGGGAGGATGTACCTGTTAGTAGACAGCAGTGCCCAGTGTGGACAGTTGCGTATACCTGTTGTAAATGACCTGACAATGCAGGGAATGGTGTTGGAAATGACTAGCAAGGTATTGCCCATGATGCTCCACAGTTGCAGCAAGATGGAGGTGCCCTTGCGTTGCCTTCTTTGGAAATTTTTGATAGTAGGTGAAGGCGTTTTTGTGTTTTCTCTTGTTTTTATTTTGTTGGTGGTATGTGTGTGTTTGTATATATATATAAAAGGAAAAGAGAAAGAAAAAGAATTAGGAGGAAATAAACAAAATAAATAGTAACAATAATAAAAATAAACTTCAAACGGTTGAAATGTTTATTTTTCTTTTTACGTTTTTTAGTTTTGATTTAATTTTTTAAAATTTTAAATATTTTGATAATTATAGATACTTATTATATATATATATATATAATGTTTTTTGTTTACTATTTTTTCTTTTAATATATTTATGTAAACATAAATATAGTTTTCTTAAGAAGGATATATATATATATATATATATATATATATGTCTATTATTTTATTAAATAAACTAATGAATTTCCTTTAAAAAAAGATAAACTAAAAAAAAAACTAATACTAATACTAAATTTATTTTTTAATTTAATATTTAGTTAACTACTTATTTTTTAAAAAGTAATCAAATATAAATGAAGTAAGAAATAATAATAATAGTAGTAGTAGTAATTTAAAAATCAAACTAATAAAATAATACTTAAACGTGAAAGAAAAAATTTAATTTATAAAAATACAAAATACAAAAGTAGCGGGTGGTGGGCGTGAGGCTGGGTCGCGTAGTGGAAGACGGGTCAGTTGTTGCAGGGCGCGCGTGGACCGAGTCGGTTGTGCAGGGAGGTGGGGTCGTCAGGGAGGCAGAGCCGTGGGTGTGCAGGCGTGGAAGAGGCGGGGCCGGGTCAATTTGCAGGGCGCGCACGTGGAGCCGGGACCCGGCTGTGGACTCTGGAGTCGCGTGGAGGCAGGGTCCGGCGCACGTGGAGCCGGGACCGAGTTGTGTGGAGGCGGGTGGTGTTTTTTTTTTGGGGGGGGGTTTTTTTGGGTTTTTTTTTGTTCCAAGGGAAAAAAAAAGAGAGATATATACAGGTAATATATGTAAATATATATATATTGTAAAGGAAAAGGAAAGATAAGAAATTAGAGAATAGAAGAAATAAGCAATAAAAATAAAAGAAAATATTGATATTTAAAAAAATGGAGATTTTTTCGAGGAGGATTTTTAAAAATTATCAACTTTGGGAAACCCTACAACTTTAGTGATTTTGCTAATTGTGGCCACAATTTAAGCTTGGCTTAATCCATGAACAATTTGGCATGTTAATCACCAAAATTAACCAACAATTTACTCCCAATTAGATAATTCTTTGGGGTGGGAGATTAATTGGATAGATTAACAACTAGATTGTGAAAGCTTATGTGTGATTAGTCAAACTAATCACTCTTTTTGGTTTCTCTTAATTTGAAGAGGGAAATTGGGGCTTCAAGAGATTGATTTATGCCTAATGTGCATAGATTGGGGTTTGAAGTGATGATTTGATGATAAAATTGGGCTATGACTAGCCCCTTTGACACTCTAATCACTTCTAATCAATCCCCATCTCACAAATTGAGTCCAATTATGTGTTTTTTTTTGCTTTCTTCAAGTTTACTAACTACATACTAATCAAAAACTCAAAATTAAGGATTAATTAAGAAAAATTAAGTGACTTGTGGAGGTTTTGTGCAATGTTTCTCATTCATAATGACTTTATGCACTTGTTACACAAGATTATGCAACTAAAACAAACAAAAACACTAGATTAATGCAAAAAATCAGAGGTTTCTCTCTCTCTTTTCAAGCATAACCCTCTTCCTCCTAAATGCTCTTTTTCTTGCAAATTCTGTACTCTAATGCAATGCAAATTAACCCAAATAAAAAAGGCATGTAAAACAACGTCAAATATAATTAAAATCCTTCAAAATCACTTCCAATTCTCCAATACCATTGTTTTTCGGAGTGTGACCTTCTAATCAACAAACCCAATGTTTGGAATGGACGGAATTGAGGCTAAGCCCTAAGGCTACTCCTCGGCAGCACGCCAAATGTGTTATTTAGAAGCACTTGCCTTGTATTCCACCACCAATTAACTCGTCATTGGGAACTTTGCCAAAGAGCCGCAGTTGGTGGTAATCATCAACTTCCTCTTAGCCGATCATTTGCATCCTCACTCTATTGTCACATCCGAGAGCTCCATAGACAATGGGATGTAAAGAGTGTGCTCAATCTTGCTATGATGGAAACAAGAAGAGGCTCTCTACTTTGGTAATCTCTCACATTCACTTGAAAAAGAAAAGATTATGCAAAAGAAAACCATTAATCATACCCTAATCACAATTGCACTCCATCATGCAATGCAAGATTACAAACAAATCAAAGAGAGAGAGAGAGAGAGAGAGAGAGAGAGAGAGAGAGAGAGAGAGAGAGAGAGAGAGAGAGATCATCGTACAATCTATTTCAAAGGGGAATCATATTATGCTTTGCTTATTGGGAAATTGACTTATGCACATGTGACTAGTGTTCACACTTGGTCGGCCATGACATAAAAATAGTCCATGATGGCAGCCTTTTACTGCTTAGGTAGTTACATATGAAGTCCAATCTTGACTTCCCGTACTACTTTATAATAAGCCCAGTGTAAGGATGCACACTCAAAAAGTACAGTTACCGTCATACAAAATATTGCATACGTCTTTTAGTACAAAAATTAAGCGACAATGTCGTAAGTTGGCAGAATGCCCTATAGCAGCCAGTTGAAGGCACTACTCAACACTTAATATCCTAAGCTTGTAGAATGGATGTTCATGGAAAGTCCCTTTAAATTTTAAGTCAATCTTAAATCAGAATATATGTGGCATTTTGTTTGTTATAGTCGGCTGTGTCGACCTCTGACACACATCACAGAGCTTGGCAAAATCCCCAGCATCCTTCAACACAGTTGGCCCCACCATAGGCTAGCTTATATTCCTTTTTTTTGGCTTATGATGTCACCTCCAAAGTGACTACCATTAATGCCTTGATGAGCTTCCATCAAGCAAGATACCGTCGATCTAGTAGATGAAACTGATGAAGAACTTGTGAGAGTATGTCATCTATTGGAACGTTGCATGATGTTAAAGAGTTTCCAGAACTAGTATCTGGCATGTCCTCAAAGGTGACCACCCTGAGGCCATGGAAATATTTAACATGTTAGCAAAAATTTGGGCCTTTATTAAGGTCAAAGACTAAGCATTCTTTACTCGTCCCTTGGTCCTTCGACACTTCCTCAAGAATGAGGATGATAAGCACACCTTAACATAGCCCATGTACGATACCAATATTATTCAACAAGGAATTTGCACTTTACAAGCATAACTTACATACATAGGAAATCACAATAGCTAGCACTTGCACACCAAGCCTCAACATCGTCTCGTCGACAGCCATCCAGAGAGCCATCTAGGTACATCTATGGATGGAGGAGCCATGGTGGACAAAAGTATGTTCCATGGTATGATCCATTGCCTAGATCCTCTCTGAATGTTCTTTGAACATACATGAGCATCCAAATATCTTCAAAGATAGCAACTTCTTCTCATCTCCATTAGAAAATTGTATCTTTTGTGACTACCCTCACTATCACAATAAGAACCTCCCCATCACTATCACAATAAGAACCTCCCCATCAAGTGCACTAAGCAACAACAAAGCAGTGAAATCTCTAGTTTCACCACCATAAGAGCTGGGAATTATACCTTGTTGTGCCAAACAATTTAGGACCACCATCAGTCATTTCCAATCAAATGAAGGTGGCCTTGTTGCACCAAACAATTTAGGACCACCATCAGTCATTTCCAATCAAATGAAGGTGGTCTTGTTGCATTAATCACAAAAAAGCCATGATCCCTCTTTCTTTGTAATGGGCCCAACTAGCTTTCGAACCTGAAGACAGGGCATCTTTTGCAAGTTAACATGGTTCACCCGCTTGATCTATATGGTAAGGGGCATTGCCATTTACCCACGGGTAACAGAATCCCATCTTTTGTAGGATGGAGTTGGACTTTATAAAGCGGCGCCTTACCCTAAGCTTAATGCCAAATAGGGAAGTTACCAACTATATGTACATGCTTAAGTCTAGAACTAGTGGCCCCGAGAATATTTTGAAGTATTGTTTGGCCTAGTGTGAAAGCTAGTCATTTGTATACAAGTTAATTATGACATTAAGCAATTCACATTCATTCCCTTGTAATAGAATACTTGTGGGATCTCCTTCTCTACTCTTTCTTGCTTGTGTTTTGTTTGATTTTTGTTTCATGCTTGATGGTTTACTTACTTGAAATAGGGTTGAGTACAGGTTTCTCCCTCTCATTAGCTTCTTCTCCACCTATCCCTTATGAGGGAGAACCACTACGAAGGCTCTTCTCTTGTTGACTATATCTAGGTAAAGAGAGATCTTCCTTCATCTCCTTTTAGCAAAGGAAGAATTATTTGAGAAGAATGCAGGGATGTGGGTGAGAGCTTGAGCTCCTTGCAAGCTTTTAGCTTCACACAAACATATAAGAATAGATAAGCACGATGGATGGATGAAATTTTCACCACAAACATAAAAGAATAGATAAGCACAATGGATGGATGAAATTGTCACTTTCTTCTTACTTCTCTACAACTACAACATAAAGATGAGAGTACATACTATAAGGGAAAGTACTCTACTACTAAAATATACAAGATCTATAGTGTGAACCCAAAACTTTATGAGTTAGCAATATAACTATGTCACAACTCTAGTAAAACAAAGTGGCTGCCATGCATCATGTAAACCATTGGTGGCATAGCAGCCATAATCTCACTAACCATGCTAGTGGCACAAGTGTGAAGGTGTTATCCTCACATGTCATCCATATCCGCACTAGTTGAGCTCGATAGCTCATCAACACTCTCCCTCGAGCTCAACTCCATATTCTCCACTCCAAGTAAGCTTTTAAACTTGCAAAGCTTCTCTATACCTAATGTCTTCGTGAAGATGTTGGTCATCTGATCCTCTACGCGCTAACATATACCAACTGCTAGAACCTTTTTCCTCACAAAATGGTAATGCACCTTGT
This sequence comes from Cibotium barometz, assembly GCF_041138505.1. Classification (NCBI taxonomy): domain Eukaryota; kingdom Viridiplantae; phylum Streptophyta; class Polypodiopsida; order Cyatheales; family Cibotiaceae; genus Cibotium; species Cibotium barometz. The sequence goes on along the minus strand of NC_141077.1, from coordinate 31,944,319 downwards.
TTAAGTCAAAGTGCTATCCCACTCTTTTCTTCACTCATTATTTAGAAATCATAGGAGTAAGGGATAATGAGCATCATATTGAGTTAAAGACAAAAGCAAAGCCTGTGGTTCAAAAAGTTAAGAAGGTTAGGTGTGGTGCAAAGAGATGCCTTGTTAATAGAACTGAAGAAGCTGTTTGTCACGTAGGCTGTAATGCCTGTGAGACCGACGGTAGACCGGATGGCCATATCCGGGGTTCAGTGGGAGAGGACGCCCATGCGGAGTCATGGGCAGCCAGGCTAGTGTGGACGGCAGGCCACACACTATATAGCCTGGGGGATGAGGGGCAATCCTCATTCTTCCTCTATGGCTCGGTGGTGAGCCAGAGGCCGTCCCCTCTCGTGGTAACGCCCGTAGCGGCGTTACGGATATGTAACACTGGTATCAGAGCGTGGTTCGATGGGATCGTCAGAGTCCGCGCGCGTGACCGGGGGACCGGAGCCCACTCGATGGTTTTCAACCATTCATCTCCTTATCCTTATCTCCAATGGAGTGGGTGGAGGGAGGTGACCAAGGAAGAATGGAAGGGAAGAACTCTCTCTCTCTCTCTCTCTCTCTCTCTCTCTCCCCATCACACACAGCAAGCAAAACCAAGTAAGCGATTTTCGTTTTGTTTTGTTTTCTATGCGATTGAAATTTTCTGCGTTGAATCTGCGTTGAATTCGTTTCATAGACTGTGTGTGGGGGAGGTGGGGGGGCACAGACCAGCCCCACGAAAGACTGCTGAAACACACGACTGTGTGTGGGGGTGGGGGGCGAAAACCAGCCCAAACTCGTAGCTGAAATTTAAATTAACTCTGCGTGGGGGGGCTGAACTAAATGGCCTGTGTTGCGTGGGGGGGCGAAGACCAGCCCATGAAAGACTGCTGAAACGCCAAATCAGCGCAAGCATTGTATGCGGAAGGCGAAGAGCCTGGGCTGGAAACTCGCGACCCTCATTTGAGGGGGGGGCGATTTGCTGGATCAAAGAAACCTTGTTTGAGGGGGGTGCCTTTGCCTGTGCTGCGTAGCCAGCCAGGCCAGCCAGCCAGGCCAGCCCAGGCGGCCAACCAAGCGCGACGGCGGCCAGGCCAGCTAGGCACGACGGCGGCGCCGGCCAGCCAGCGGCAGCGGCGGCCAGGCAGCCACAACGCCGGCCAGCCAGGGGCGGCGGCGGCCAGCCACCAGCCCAGTTAAACGCCACGAGCAAAAAAAAAAGAAAAAAAGAAAAAAAACACCATATATTTTAATTGTTTATTTTTTTAAATTAAAAATGAAACGGGCAGCCAGCCAGCGGGCGGCGGCCAGACTCGGCCCTAAGGACACTCCCCACAGGCGAGCGGCCATGCCCGAAGCGGCGAGGGCCGGCCCGGCCTGTTATTGTTTATTTTATTTAAAAAAAACAAAACACACAAAACAACGGTACACCCCACGAAACAAACCCAACACAGTCGTCGCGTCGTGTGACCGTAGTGCCCGTTTTCCACGAAAGAGACCCACCGCACATGGCCGTAGCGCCGCGCGCTAAGGGAGAGACAAATCCCACGGCCGAATACCGAGTCCTTCGAGAGAGAGCCGTTCTATGGCCGTTGTGCCTAGTGAACACGTCTATGGCCGTAACGCCTCGAAAGTAGCATATGTGGTGATCACACATTTGGTTCAGAGAGTCTAAATTTAAGCTGAGCATAGACTTAGATTGACCATCAAAGTCACGTAGTTTGGCTAGTGTAAATCTAAAACTGCGGTGTGTTTTACTTGGGCTAAGAGGACTGGCAATGGCGTCAGTTGTGCCCAAATTAGACGAAAAGCTTATCACGAGAAACCGTAGTGCTCATAACTCTTCACAATCTTTTAACAAATGCTAGAAGATTGTGATAAACTTTGGCAAATGAGAACCATGTACAAGCGTAGTCTTAATGTGGTTATGCCTTGTGTCCAAACAAGTTGCTTACTGTTTGTAGCAACAAGAGAGCCTTGGCCCGTAGTAGAGGCAAGCTGGCCCTTGGTGGTAGTAACAAAATAGTGTCACTACTTGGGCCTAGAGAGTAGTGACTAGTTTGATTTAGTCATGTAGATTGCCTTGTCAAAGTAATCCCTAAGGTGTGTATTACTTGGGAAAAAGGGGCTAGCAGTGTTGCTAGCAGTACTCAATTGAATGGTTTATCTAGGAGTACTAATTTGAAGGATTAGCATACGCCTAGATAATAATAGCAAATTTAGGATTGATTTGTAGAAATCAAAGGTAAATCTGAAGGGGTATAGTCTTGAGATGTAATGCTCAATGCCCTTATAGAATTTGTCACGTAGGCTGTAATGCCTGTGACCGACGGCAGACCGGATGGCCATGTCCGGGGTTCAGTGGGAGAGGACGCCCATGCGGAGTCATGGGCGGCCAGGCTAGTGTGGACGGCAGGCACACACTACATAGCCTGGGGGCTGAGGGGCAATCCTCATTCTTCCTCTATGGGTGGCTGGGTGGTGAGCCAGAGGCCGTCCCCTCTTGTGGTAACGCCCGTAGCGGTGTTACGGATATCTAACACTGGTATCAGAGCGTTGTTCGAGGGGATCGTGAGAGTTCGCGCGTGATCGGGGGACCGGAGCCCACTCGATGGTTTTCATCAACAATCTTCTCACCCTTATCTCCAATGGAGTGTGTGGAGGGAGGCGGCCAAGGAAGAATGGAGGGGAAGAACTCTCTCTCTCTCTCTCTCTCTCTCTCTCTCTCTCTCCCCGTCACACACAGCAAGCAATGGAGGTAAGCAATTTTTCGTTTTTTTTCTTTTGTGCGTTGAAATTGTCTGCGTTGAATGGCTGCGAAGGAATCTCAATCTGTGTGGAAGGGGGGGGCGCAAGCTTTGAAACAAACGAAGAGCCTGTGGGGGGGGCAAAGAACAGCATGCCCCCACTGTGAAGATCAGCCCCACCAGCCCACGACCACGTTGAAGAGCCTGGGGGGGTGACTTGCGTTGAGTGGGGGGGGGGGGGCGAAGAGCAGCCCCCCAACCAGCGAACACTAGCCCACGACCACGTTGAAGAGCCTGGGGGGGTGACTTGCGTTGAGTGGGGGGGGGGGCGAAGAGCAGCCCCCCCAACCAGCGAACACTAGCCCCACCAGCTCCCTTACGATTTGGACCTGCTGCTGTGAATGGCCGAAGAGACTGCTGTGAATGGCCGAAGAGACTGTTGACCTGCGCTACCAACAAAGCTGTATAAGGCAAATGGCCCGCCCAGCAGGCTACGCAGGCGTGTGGAGCTGCCACTGTCGAACGAAGAGCCTAAATGTGCAACGACCACGTCTGGGGCGTAGAGTCCAGGCGATACGACGCTGCAGCCAGGCCCGCCCCCAACGGCCAGCCTAGGTGGTGGCCAGGCCAGCCAGCCAGGGGCGGCGGCGGCTAGGCAGCCACAACGCCGGCCAGCCAGAGGCGGCGGGGCGGCCAGCCACCACCAGCCCAACAAACGCCACGAGCAAAAAAAAAACATATATTTTAATTGTTCATTTTTAATTTATTAAAAATGAAGCGAGCGGCCAGCCAGCGGCGGCGGGCGGCTAGACTCGGCCATAAGGATGCTCCCCCCACGGGCGGGCGGCCACGCCCGAAGCGACGAGGCCCGGCCCGGCTCGTTATTTTTTTTATTTTATTTTTAAAAAAAAAAACATAACACACAAAACAACGGTACACCCCACGAAACAAACCCAACACGGCCGTCGTGCCGTGTGGCCGTAGTGCCTGTTTTCCACGAAGTAGACCCACCGCACACGGCCGTAGCGCCACGTGCTAAGAGAGAGAAATCCCACGGCCGTAGTGCCGAGTCCTTTGAGAGAGAGCCGTTCTATGGCCGTTGTGCCTAGTGAACACGTCTATGGCCGTAGCGCCTCGAGAATAGCACATGTGGTGATCACACATTTGGTTCGGAGAGACTAAATTTAAGCTAAGCATAGACTTAGTATTAACCATCAAAGTCACGTAGTTTGGCTATAGTGTAAATCTGAAACCGCGGTGTGTTTTACTTGGGCTAAGAAAACTGACAATGGCGTCAGTTGTGCCCAAATTAGACGAAGAGCTTATCACGAGAAATCAAGGTAAGCCTAATTGAGCCGTAGTGCTCATAACCCTTCACAATCTTTTAACAGATGCTAGAAGATTGTGATAAACTTTGGCAAATGAGAACCATGTACAAGCGTAGTCTTGATGTGGTTATGCCTTGAGTTCAAACAAGTTGCTTACTGTTTGTAGCAACAAGAGAGCCTTGGCCCGTAGAGGCAAACTGGCCCTTGTTAAAAGTAACAAAATAGTGTCACTACTTGGGTCTAGAGAGTAGTGACTAGTTTGATTTAGTCACGTGATTGCCTGGTAAAAGTAATCCCTAAATATGTATTACTTGGGATAAAGGGGCTAGCAGTGCTGCTAGCAGTACTCAATTGAATGGTTTATCTAGGAGTACTAATCTGAGGGATTAGCATACGCCTAGATAATAATAGCAGATTTAGGATTGATTTGTAGAAATCAAAGGTAAATCTGAAGGGATATAGTCTTGAGATGTATTGCTCAATGCCCTTATAAAAAGTTGATCGAAGAGAACTGTTCTTAAACTTACTAGCATGGTTTTCTCTTCTTTTTATTGCCATGCGTCAACATCCCACTGCTCGAGAGTTTGTGGTGATCTTTCGAGGGGGGAAAGAGCCTTTTTATATGTCACATCAATTGGTTTAATGGTAATTTGATGGTATGGGACATCAAATTCTCACGGAATTGATTGTAGTCTTGGTGGAATGGGACGCCAAGGCTTGTGCATGTAACTTGACTCTTTGGCAAGTCTGTATGTACACTTGTCTGTAGTGATAAAGTGTGCAAGATAAAATTTGAACTTTGAAAATTACCAAATATAGCCATAAGTTGGGATAAAACCCAGTTACAGAGTTCGGAGAAGCTCTAGGTAGCAAGACCATGATGGTGTACTAGTGCTAACAGAGTGATTTAGTTCTGCAGTGATCTAAATCTAGAGGTTAGCAGTAAGACTAGCTTGGTTGGACAGTTTCATGCATGGGGGACACCCTATAGCATTTTGCAAGCGTAATCTTGTCTATGTTCAACATAAGTGTGCGATTGTGAGCACATTTTAGTTGCTACCATATGAATTTGGGAAATATATTACTTTCCTACATAAGCAATTGTAATATTGCATGACAGGCTATTTTGCTTACAAAGTTCATGTGCGTGTAAACCCTATAAGTCGTATGACCCTTGGTCTAGATTTGTTCTTGGACCTATGACACTAGCGCGTAGTTCGCTTGAGAGTAGAGTTTTTGAGGACAAAAACCTTTCTTGAGGGAAAGGAGGGATATCCTCAAATATCACATAAACTTGAATAGTTGTGTGAGTCCAGACAATACTTGAAGGGATGTGTCTGGCAATAGCAACAAAGAGTTGTAAGTGATTGGATGTAACTCCAAACACCCGTAGTGGTGCAAGAATCTTTATCAAACATCTCCACATACTATATGATCTGTCTACAGATATAGTATGGCATAAGAGATAGGAAGTTTGATTGTTATATTTGAAGGGAAATTTTCAAAAGTTATATTTACTCTGAGTTAGAGTGGAGTTTAACCATCCGTAGATTGATGGTAGTTAGAAACTCAACAAGATTCTAGAGCAAAGATGTTACTCTAAGAGAGAAAGTATCTCTCAACTTTGGAACTAATCCTTGTGATGCATGATTAGATTGGCTCTAGTTTATTTCTCCTATGGCCATAGAGCTTTCCAAGGAGAAGTTTTAACAAGTTGGTGATGCAACATGGTAGCGTAGTCTACAAATATCTAGTAGCATAGTCTGAGAACTTGAGCTACTAGAGTGCTCTCCAGTACATTAGCTTCTATGCTAATGACATGATGCAAAATCAAGGCATGAAATTTGCCTTGGGGTTTTGGTTGAAATACTAAATCACGGTTTGCGTGAGTACTACTAGACATTTGCTTACCAATGACTTTCCTAGTATGTTTTCGAGGACGAAAACTCTTTATCCTGTAATGGCAGGTAGATTGCCTTGGCACGTCGGATTGCCCGTAGTGGCGGTCTAGCTCGACCGGACACGTGGGAGAAATATGCTAATTACTCCATTGATGCGATGGGTACTTACTTTACAAGGGTAGAGTATGTGTACCAACTATTGGTGACTTTCGGGCCCAAATTCTTAAAAAAAAGAGAGTCATGATAGTCCAAGTGCGGGTCATCCTGGGATGATTCAGAAGACCTATGCACTAGTAAAAAAGACAGTTTTATTGGCCTAGTTTGTTTAAGAACGTCCAAACTCGTGCTGAAATGCAGTAAGTGCCAAGTCAATAAACATGAACGTCTTAAGGTTGGAGGACTACTCCATCCGCTGGAGATTCCTCAAGGGAAATGGGAAAGCATTTCCATGGATTTCATTACCGGTTTACCCAAGACGAGTCGAGGGAATGACTCGGTGTGGGTGGTAGTGGACATGTTAACTAAAATGGCAAAGTTTATCGCCACAAAGAAAACTGTAAAAACGCCAGAGTTGGCAAAACTCTTTATTGAACATCTCTACAAGCTATATGGCCTACCCGCAGATATAGTGTCGGATAGAGATAGAAAGTTCAACAGTCATTTTTGGAGGGAAATCTTCAAAAAGTTGGATACTACTCTGAGTATGAGTACGGCAGATCATCCGGAGTTTGATGGTCAAATTGAAAGAGTTAACCAAATTCTAGAGGATATGTTGCGTTCTTATGTTAGTAAGAAGCAATCTAATTGGGAAGAGTACTTGCCCTTATTGGAGTTTGCCTATAACAGCTCCAAGCTTTCAGCGCGACGACTGGATTTACACCATTCATATTAATGTATGGATTCCAGCTGAGATCTCCGATGGCTGTAGGCCTAGAAAAGGAGGAGATTCAATCTGTCACACGGATTTCCTTGAAGATATGAATGATATGCTCAGAGCCGCACGAGAGAGCATTCGTAGTGCTCAGGATCGCGCTAAACTTATGCGGATAAAGGACGAAGAAAGGTGACCTTTGCAGAAGGTGACTTTGTATTTCTCAAGGTTCCTGCGCAGTCAGAAACCATGAAAACGAGAAAGTGTGATAAACCTTCTCCGAGATATTGTGGTCCTTTTAAAATCCTTAAGAAGATTGGGGACGTAGCATATAAACTTGAGTTACCGGAGAGTTCTCAAGTCCATCCTGTCTTCCATGTTAGTAAACTGAAGAAATCAGTTCACGGGTTAGAGAACGTAGTTTCTCTAGATATTTTGGTGGAATTGATCACTCCACCAAAGATACCACATGAACCGGAAAGGATTCTTGGGTATCGAGAGACAGACATAAAGTGTACCACAAGGTACTTGTTAAATGGACAGATAGGGATGAGGAGGTAGCTACCTAGGAACGCCGTAGTGCAATTTCCAAAAGGTTTCCCCAGTTTGTTTTCGAGGACGAAAACTCTTCTTAAGGGGGGGTAATGTCACGTAGGCTGTAATGCCTGTGACCGACGGTAGATCGGATGGCCATATCCGGGGTTCAGTGGGAGAGGACGCCCATGCGGAGTCATGGGTGGCCAGGCTAGTGTGGACGGCAGGCCACACACTATATAGCCTGGGGGATGAGGGGCAATCCTCATTCTTCCTCTATGGCTGGGTGGTGAGCCAGAGGCCGTCCCCTCTCGTGGTAACGCCCGTTAGCGGCGTTACGGATATGTAACACTGTTGAAGGTTGAATTCATTTATCTAGTGGAGAACTCTAAATGGTTATCTCCTATGGTGGTGACTCCCAAAAAGAATGGAAACATGTGGGTTTGTGTTGACTACAAGCCCCTCAACGCAGCCACAAAAAGAGATCATTCCCCTTTACAATTTCAGGATGAAATTTTGAATGAGGTGGCTGGTCACGAACAATACATTGTTTGTGATGGATACTCACGATATTTCCAGATCAAAATAGTAGAGGACGACTAACGGAAGACCACATTCATCACCCCTTGGGGCTATTTTTCTTATAGAGTTATGCCATTTGGTCTCATGAATGTACCTGCCACATTTCAGAGGTTCATGAATATGTTTTCCAACCATTTTTTGTGTCATCCATTAGAGTTTCAATAGATGATTTTTGCATATATAGCAGCATGTCTTTACATAACAAAAAGGTGAAAGAAAGATTATTCCATCTTAGTGGACAATTGAATCCAGAGAAATGCCACATTGCCCAGACTAAGGTAAGTCTCTTGGGCCACTTGGTTTCTTCACAAGGTATTAAGGCTTATCCATCAAAAGTGCACGATCTCTTAACACTCCCATCTCCATCAAATACAAAGCAGCTGGTCACATTTCTTCAAAAGGTCAGGTACCTTACTAGATTTATTCACTTACTTGCACAAATAGTTTCACCATTGCAAAGACTCACTCACTCAAGAGCGTACTTTTACATGGGATAATGAGAGTGAGAAAGTATTTAATGAGGTAAAAATCATACTTAATTCTCTACCAGTCATCATGCCACCTCATTGGGATTTGGTTTTCTGTGTTTTTCCAAGTGTTGTGTCTCACAAAGTTGGTGCATTACTTATGCAAAACGATCCAAATATAGCTTTTATGCATCCAGTTTACTTTGCAAGCAAGGTGATGTGACAGAGGCTGAGAGAAGTTCTCGAAATGTTAAGCAAATGATATTGGCTCTCATGTTTGCAGTGAGGAAGTTCAGGTGTTACCTTTTGCCTAAACCCTTTGTTGTTTTAACAATTGAGAACACATTTCCTTGTGTGGTTCAACACATGAATATCTCACCAAAGATCACAAACCGGATCTTGGAATTGCAAGAGTTTGAGTACACCTTTTTGGTGGAGGATAGTACGCGAGCAACCTTAGCAAATGTGTTAACATACCGCTATCATGAGAAGAAGGTGGCCCCAAAAGTAAGGAAAGAGACAGAAGATCCAAAGGTAGAGAGAACTTTCACTAATGCATTCACATTGTATTTTAATGGAGCTTACAGGAGGAAGACCAACTCTACATGAGCAAGGTTCATCATTCTAAGCACCGAGCAAGAGGTGTTTCTTCAAGAAGGTAAAATTCTATCTAATGTCCATTCAAACAATGAAGCAAAGTATGCCACTCTTAAGATGGGATTGGAATCTTGATTAGGACAAACAATTACAAGGTTTGTTGTAAAAGGAGATTCCATGATCTGCCTAGTAAAACAGATTCAAGATGTTTGGGCATGTAAGTATTCTAACCTCTTGAGTTGGTTGAGGCAAATCAAAAGTTTAATGAAGTAATTTAGAATGATTAAAATTGATCATGTGTTTAGAATAAAAAATAAGGGTGTAGACACATTGGAAAATCAACAACTGGATGTCATGATTGGAGCAACACAATTCCAAGAGCCAAAGTTGCAAGCCTGGGAACACTTACAAGAGGTCATCCGCTTCTTGCCTTCAGGAGAACTGCTAGGGACTCACTAAGATGCAAAAACACAGGTTAGTTCAGAAAGCTTTGTCTTATCAGCTAATTAGGAAAGACTTGTAACACAAAGGGAAGGATTTAGTGATGAGAAGGGTTTCATCATCCAATGAAATTTGTCACATTATCCAATCCTACCATCATGGAGTATGTGGTGGCCATTTTTCATATGAAATCACAAGTAGAAAGATCTTATTGGCACGTTACACTTGGCCTAGCCTACACAAGGATATTTAGCATTAGTGCATGGCTTGTAAAGCTTGCCAGTTTGCATGACATAAGAGGCTCATTTATGAGCCACAAAATCCCATTTTCTCTTATGGTCCATTTAAGAAATGGGGAATTGATGCCATTGGTCCCCTCCCAAGAATCCAGTCAAAAAAGGTTTACATTATTGTGGCTATTGATTACATGATCAGATGGGCAGAAGCAAAGCACTAGGAGAATAACAACTAAGTTCATGTTTAATAATAATATTTGCAACACCCTTGAAGCTAGTATTAGATCATGGACCAAGATTCAGGATAAATGTTCTTCAAGAACATCTAGATAGACTGAAGATCAAACACATATATTCTAGCCCCTAATATCCTTAATGTGATGGTTTGGTGGAGAAAGTTAATGGGGTTTTATGCAAGATAATCATCAAGAAGGTGGAGAGAAAAGGATTGGAACAGACACTTGACAACAGCCTTATATGCTTACATAACTTCATTCAAAGTTAATGGGGTTTTATGCAAGATAATCACCAAGAAAGTGGAGAGAGAAGGATTGGAACAAACACTTGACAACAGCCTTATATGCTTACATAACTTCATTCAAAGTAGCAATGCAATTTACACCTTTTCATCTAGTGTATGGCCAAGAGGCCTTATTGCCTCTAGAAGTGGAGATTCCAATCTTTGGATTTTTGGTAAGGACCTAAGTTGAGCCACAAGAGAAGTTTAAGAAGAGCCTACTAGACCTAGAAAGGCTTGAGTTTGATAGAGATCAAGCAGTTGACTTTTACATAAAGCAAGCCACTAAAAAGAGAGACAAATTCAATGAGGCCCTTAAGAAAAAAGGTTTGAAGGGAGGTATGCTCGGACCTACAAAGGCTTGAGTTTGATAGAGATCAAGCAGTTGACTTTTACATGAAGCAAGCCACCAAAAAGAGAGACAAATTCAATGAGGCCCTTAAGGAAAAAGGTTTAAAGGGAGGTATGCTTTTGTTTAGATATGACAGTAGATTGGATAACAGGTTTGACATCAAATTTTTTCAAAGGTTAGAAGGCCCTTTCATTATCAAGTAAAAGTTTTCAAATGGCAGTTATAGATTGCAGGACTTATTTGGCAATGTACACCAAACCTGGGTCAATGGCTGGAGGTTAAAGACATACTTTCAAAGAGTCAAACCAGCATCAATGGAGGCCATGATAATTCATCAGGAGGAACTTTAAGTAGAGGAACTCACCAGGAAAGACAGCTTTGATGTGGGGGATTTTACCACATCCCTCACTATACATCCCTCACTAATCTCTATCATTTATCTACCACTTAGAGGTAGAAAAACAGCTTTGATGTGGGGGATTTTACCACATCCCTCACTAATCTCTATCATTTATAAATACCACTAAGGGCTAAACATGAGACATGTTTTATAGAAACCTTTTTTTTTGCAATTATTTCACACCTTGTCATTACTATGGGTATTTTTTAGACCTTATAACTTACGTACAAATCACATGTTTTTTCTAAATTTTTCCTTGTTATTTATTATACACATCACTATGTTCCCCCTACATCTATGTATATATATGTACATTAAGTATTTTCATTTATATTGTAGGGTGGTTTTATCTAGAGTAATAAGTTTCAATCTATTAAGGGGAAATATTTGCATTCATGAATAACTCTTAAAAAACCAAGTGCATGCCAGTAGGACTCACAAAATAAAGTCAAGGATGGATGGGAGACTACCTTGGTTACTGATACACATTGTTATGTAGTGAGTGAATAAGTCAATACTTTTCAATATAATAATATTATTAAGAGATGCATGCATGTTTTGCTTAAGATGGATACAAGGGAGTGCTAACATACTTTGACCTTGCATTGAAGTGCTAAGTCCATACACCATGTGTGTTCAAATGCCTTATTCTTTTGTGGTGAGTGACTAAGGAAGCATCTTCTGAAATTAAGAATGCAAAAATGAAGAGGCCCTCTTGCCTGACGACTTTTGTTTTGGGGTAGGCAAATTTGATTCAAATTTTTTAACATCTTCCACTTTAAATTTGGCAATCAAAGTTAACAAACTACTTTGTAGGTTATGTAAAATTTTTCTGTAGAACAAATTGTGAACTTCAATTTTAACCCTATGTTTTGCAAAGCCCCGCGACATTTAGCTTGGGTGCATCATTTGTAGTGTATGGTTTTTTATTATGTAGCTCGACATTTAGATGCACCTATAACACATCCTATTCTTGGCCTACATGGTGGTTCTTCTGTGCCAGGACAGTTTGACATTCTGGCCACAAGTTTTGAGCTCATCGTGTGGATATCTTCAATGTTGGATTTACATTACAACTATGAGGATGGGCTAGTTTATTGGTCTTCCTTTCGACCCAAGATCTATTAACCATTGGCTCATTGAATATTCATATATGTAATACTTCGCCAAAAAACACTCTTCAAGTAAATTGATGGGGGATTATTAACCAACCACCACCACTAGTAGCAGAAAATCAAGCTGTCAATGTGTTAGGCCTTGACACACTTGTAAAAGAACTCATAGAAGAACTCGAGACCAAGCCAACAGTCAAGAGGACCAAAGCTCAACATATGAAAGATAAAGTAGAAGATTCAGAGTCAAGAGGAGACCATGAGAGAGAAGAAAAGCCAAGCTAAGGAGGAAGGCAAGAGCAGCAAGAGAGACAAGAAAACCAAGAAGACTAAGCGAAAGATTACTATGAAAGACTTTTCTTTGGGTAAGGGTATCAAATCTTATAATATTTTTGTTGATTTAAGTTCAAAAGCCTAATATTACTTATCCACAACTCTTGGAGTTATCACCCCTTTTGAGGAAACAATGGGCAAAACTATCTAGCACTAGGATCCCCATGAAAAAGCATATTAGGCCTATCAATTTAATCAAATCCAATTCCCACAAAGATGTTGTCCCAATTTTGGATGCCTGGGTTGAGGGTCACAAGATATATCCAAGGTGTATGTAGATGGAGGGGTCGAAATGTGTATAATATTAGAGCCAATTCCAGCATAAAGTGCTTGGGTGTCACTAAGGACATGAGAGTCATTGTCTGTGCAGTGGAGGTAGAAGTTGACATGTATGTGATTTCTAGCAAAGGGGAGGGCTACCTAATTATACTAGGAAGTCCTTGGCTCATAGCCATGAATGTAGATCAAAGGTGGGGAACAAGAATGTTGGTGCTAATCCATATGGATCTAATGTGTCTTCTAGCAAGAAAATCACCTATGATATGTGCAAGGGTAAAGAAGTGGATTTGAGATATGAGACCACAGAAGATGACAAGAGTAGTGAATACTCGACCACTGAGACTGAGGAAGAAACATTCAGCACTAACAATGATAGTTCATTTGATGTTATGGGCCTTACTTTTCAAAATAAGGAAGCTGAACAGGAGCTAGAGACACTACAATCGACAGATGCAAGAACTGAAGAGCAATTAAAACAAATGATGGCATTAGACCTATCATCAAAAGAGCAAGAGGCCTACATCAACATTATTAAAAGGTATCCCACTCTTTTCTTCACTAGTTATTTTTAGAAATCATAGGAGTAAGGGATATTGAGCATCATATTAAGTTAAACACAGAAGCAAAGCCTGTGGTTCAAAAGTTAAGAAGGTTAGGTGCGGTGTGCAAAGAGATGCCTTGTCAATAGAAGTGAAGAAGCTATTGAAGGTTGGATTCATTTATCTAGTGGAGAACTTTGAATGGGTATCTTCTGTGTGGTGGTGACTCCCAAAAAGAATGGAAACTAGTGGGTTTGTGTTGACTACAAGCCACAAAAAGAGATCATTTCCCTTTACCATTCCAAGATAAAATTTTGAATGAGGTGGCTGGCCACGAATGATATACTATTTGTGATTGATACTCATGATCTTCCCAGATCAAAATAGTAGAGGATGACTAAAGGAAGACCACATTCATCACCCCTTGGGGCTGTTTTGCTTATAGAGTTATGCCATTTGGTCTCATGAATGTACCTGCCACATTTCAGAGATTCATGAACTATGTTTTCCAACCATTTTTTGGGTCATCCATTAGAGTTTTCATAGATGATTTTTGCATATATAGCAGCATGTCTTTACATTGCAAAAAGGTGAAAGAAAGATTATTCCAGCTTGGTGGACAGGTGAATCCAGAGAAATGCCACATTTCCCAGACTAAGGTAAGTCTCTTGGGCCACTTGGTTTCTTCACAAGTGATTGAGGCTGATCCGGCAAAAGTGCAACATCTCTTAGCACTCCCATCTTTATCGAATACAAAGCAGCTGGTCACATTTCTTCAAGAGGTCAGGTACCTTACTAGATTTATTCACTTACTTGAACAAATAGTTTCACCTTTGCAAAGACTCACTCAAGAGAGTACTTTTACATGGGATAATGAGAGTGAGGAAGTATTTAATGAGGTAAACATCATGCTTAATTCTTTACCAGTCATCATGCCACCCCATTGGGATTTGGTTTTCTATGTTTGTCCAAGTGTTGGGTCTCATGCTGTTAGTGCATTACTAATGCAAAAGGATCCAAACATAGCTTTTATGCATCCAATTTACTTTGCAAACAAGGTGATGATGACAAAGGTTGAGAGAAGTTCTCCAAATGTTAAGCAAATGACATTGGCTCTCATGTCAGCAGTCAGGAAGTTCAGATCTTGCCTTTTTGCATAAACCCTTTGGTTTTTTTAACAATTGAGAACACATTTCCTTATGTGGTTCAACACATGAATATCTCACCAAAGATTGCAAATCAAATCTTGGAATTGCAAGAGTTTGAGTACACCTTTTTGGTGGAGGATAGTACCTGAGCAACCTTAGTAGATGTGTTAACATACTGCTATCATGAGAAGAAGGTGGCCCCAAAAGGAAGGAAAGAGATAGAAGATCCAAAGATAGAGGAACCTTTCACTAATACATTCACATTGTATTTTGACGGAGCTTACAGGAGGAAGACTGACTCGGCAAGAGTAGGGTTCATCATTCTAAGCCCTGAGCAAGAGGTGTTCTTTCCGAAAGATAAAATTCTATCTCATGTCCATTCAAACAATGAAGCAGAGTATGCCACTCTTAAGATGGGATTGGAATCTTGTTTAGGACATAAAATTACAAGGTTGGTTTTAAAAGGAGATGCCATGCTCTGCTAGTAAAACAAATTTAAGATGTTTGAAATGGTAATACCTCCTGTGAGCCCAGTGCATCTTACTTTTGTAGTATCACCCAGCTATACCATGACCCATATCTTCTAACCCACAAGGCCATGTTGCAAGGACTCAAGGGAAAACTAGCATGAGCTTCACCTTATCAGATCCTAGAATTGCCCTCACCCAAGACAATACTAGTACATTGTCTCATCCAATGGTGCAAGCATCACACCAACTATGACACCTACGAGACAACTGACGTAGAATTGCCCTTGAGCCACATATCCACGGTTACCATGGTATCCAACACCACTTCACACATGGAACCCCGTGCACCTAACATATTTTCTATTACCATTCCTAGAGGAGTCACATATCATTCTGGTACACCCATGAAACATCCCTTTCCTAAAGCACCTATTGGGGCGCCAGTAGGGCACATACATTATGTAGCACATCTACCCCGACCAGGGTTTAGACCAATGCATCCTCATGTAGCGCCACGCGTTGCACATCCACCTATTATTGCTCCTCTTATGCCGGCACCAGCTCTACCCAGAGACCCAGTTGCTTTTGCACAAGCCCTAGGAAGAGCGGTAGCAGAAAGCATAGCACCTATTTTGTGAGAAATGGTGGTCTCAACAGAGCCATGGAAAGGCTACCCAGATAGTCAAGCTAACTCATAAATTCACCAGAGATGGTGATCATAGGAGATATTTGGAAGTGTGTGAGGCCTTAGGAGAACGAAATGAGGTTTCCAAGACAAATGCATTTAATCTAACATTAGACAATAAGGCTAGAGATTAGTATAGAACTCTCAGGGTCAATAAACACTTGAACTTCACCACTCTTAGGAGATTGTTCTTGAAGCAATTTGTGCATGAAAGAGTCTTATGGGGTGTAGCTTCATAGCTACACAAAGCTGAGAGGGAAGAAGAGGAATTGGGTAAAAGATTTCATTAGTCATCTCAAGCATTTGAATTCTCATTGCCTTCCGCATATGAACACTATTCAAATAATCAATTGTTGGATAGATTCATCCACAGGCTTAACCATGAAGCGATCTATAATGGTTTAGTCATTAGAGGGATCACTACATGGGATGAAGTCACACCAAATGCCATCTAACTAGAGGATAATCTCATGGTCAAAGGAGCTAAAGTATCGGATTCTAAATCTATTGCTTCCAGAGTCATGGGACATAGCACTTCCCCTTTTAAACCCTTTACTAAAGGCAACACTTTAACGGTGATGAATTTTATAGATTTCATGAAAGCACGCCAAGAGGGAATGAAGAACAATAGAGCCCTCGAAAATATACGTATGTACCCAAGGAGAGAGCATCAATGGTGCTCAATCTATCGACAAGGACATTCGACCAGTGAATGTCCAGTGTCCTAAGGGCATGCTATAATGGCAATTATACTTTTTGTGGACGTTATGGTCATGAGGCTTCACAGTGCTGCACATGTTTGCAAACCCTTGTTGCTGCTGATGCTTCTAGGCCTCAATAATTGGCTTTACTGGCCCCATCATAGCTACGAGCCATAATGCCTATGGAAACATCTCAACCCCATACTAATTAAACGACACAACAACCTACAAGGGGCATTTACAATACATAAAATGTGTCATTACCTCCACCAGTTTTGGGACCTCAACTTCCACCCCCAAGGATCACACCATTAAATCAAGACTACAAGGAACCTTTTGAGTGTCAAGACTACGAGGTTGACTTGGATAGTACCTCACACATTCGCTGAGGACTCCATAGAGCTTCATCTAGACTATTATGTAGTGGATGGCAGAGGGGGAGTCGAGCAAGTTTACTAACTTGCCGTGATGGGCAGGGGTCGAGACATTAATGCAACAGCTAGAAGATTGCCTCTTCAATGTTACCACTGTTAAGGGCCCCATCGAGTTTTGGAATGCTCTTTGAAGTTTCCTCAAGCAGTTCCCTCAACTGCCACTAGCTACTTGTAACCATTGTGGGATAGATCATTGTATTAAGGACTGCCCCAATAAGATTGTGGTTACAAGCCTACAAACAGGACCTATCATCACACCCCTAAACACGATTGGGCTAAGTAATCAAACTCTTTGGCAGATCCTAAAAAATCTAGATCACACATCATTGAATAATATCACCTCGCTGCAAGCCCAAAACCCACATGTTCTCAAGTAACGATATGTGGCCTCAGTAGTAGAATCTAAGAAGAAGAAAAATAGGAGAAAAAAGTCGATTAAGAATGGGAAAATAAAGGAAACCAAAAAGATAAATCTTGGGATGCCTCAAGATCCAATAGAGACCTAAATGAGGACTTGGACTCCTTGGACACAAGGGATGATTCTAGAAAAGGTAGGCAAATACCCTCCAAAACCAAGTGCATGGGGAAGGACACCCCATAGGAACATGTGGTTCCTGAAACTAGATCACATATGACAAAACTTGGCTCTTATCTTGACCTTCAGAAGGAGATTGAGTAACTCTAAGAAATTAGTGATTTAGTTACAAAAACACAAGAGGAGCTTGAATTAAGACCCAAGCAAGTGAGAGTCTCAGATACTATACACCCTATTACCTTAACGCCTACTACTATTGAGATTTGCAAACCTCTAGCTGTGAGTGTCATCATGGAAGAGTCTGAGGCCTCCACCTCTCATAGTTTGATCCCTGATTGGTTCAAGGAATAGCTACCATACGGAACCCTAAGCCTATCTCGAAAATGGATTTTCCAGTCTCATCGACACCTCGTTATGGAAAGGTCATGAATGCACCACTAAATATCCCCAAATTGTTAAACTTTATGGTCTCACTAAATGGATTTTCCAGTCTCATCGACACCTAGTTATGGAAAGGAGGTCATGAATGCACCACTAAATATCCCCAAATTGTTAGACTTTATGGCCTCACAAACCAGTACAACTATAACCACCCAATTAAGTGGAGATCGTGAATTGTTTAAAGCAATGAAGCTCTCCTTAATAGGGAACTCAATGTCGGATTACCACCATTTACTAACATGCATGTCACGTCCCCAATATACAATGGAGACACCTTGAGTTATACCCAAATCAATAGTTCCAATGAAAGAAGAAAATACCAAATCTATGGTTAAATTTCCACTTAACAAACTAGGATAATATTTTGAAGGTGATGAGTCTAACGCACTACTACCAATTTTACGGCCAAGGGAATCACAGTAATGGGAGTCCCTGATAGTGGTACGGGAGTTAGTATAATCACCAAGAAATGTTGGGAGAACATGGCCATGCCACGTCTAGAAGTCTCACATGTCATTGTCAAGATGGCTGATGTGATTGTCGCCAAACCTATTGGGATGCTACAAGATTTAAAGATGGCCATGCCACGTCTAGAAGTCTCACATGTCATTGTCAAGATGGCTGATGTGATTGTCGCCAAACCTATTGGGATGCTACAAGATTTAAAGATCAAGGTTCTCAAACATCAGATTAAACATACCTTCATTGTCATGGACTTTTCAAACAATAAGAATCATATGAAATGATCTTAGGATGCCCATTCATGAGAGAAGCAAAGATGGTATGTGACTATTCTAAAAACCATGTCTACCTCCAATTTGATGATTCCATCATCAGGGTTGATCTTGTGTGACTAGCCCTGTACATCCTATGGGTAAATGGAGGACTTTTTGAAAACTGTTTAGACAACACCACCACTTATTCAACCCCATTGCAATACTATTATACTTGCAGGGGAAGAGACCGATGTAGGGAAGGACCCACCCTACAAAGATGCTAAAATACAAGCTATTGAGCTTGAAGATAATCTAAACTAGATACATATGATGGCTACAATCGATAGCTAGGGAGCTAGAGGATATACATGGGCTACACCTGATGGTGGTGAGGAGATCCCTAAGGTCATTCCCCTACGAATGATTTGTGCTCTACCTTCTGATACTACAGAGGGGATAGGTTGTATTAAACTTGAGTCCACATGGGATGACAAGCTCAAGCACCAATAGTGATGAGCGGTCTAAAACAAAGATCGGAAGCAATACCAACTCCTCAGTCAAACCACAAAAAAAAAATAGAGCCCACAACATCCAAAGAAACAACAAGGAGTAGCTTCCAACTTGATATGGATTCCCAATCTGAATAAAGGGATGAGTTCATCAAGATGCTAAGAAGCATCTCTAAAAATGGCAGAGACGTAAATGTTATGCAATGAATCATCATAAAAAGCTACAAGAAAGAAGAACTACTGCTCAATGGCTCTAGTACATGGGTGTAGTTGACTTACATTGAAAGTTTATAGACGCTTAGGGAGAGGAGTTACAAAAGGTCAAGTATTGTAGATCGCCTCCAATTGATATAGCTAAGGTGGAAGTCTCTGATGAACCAAAACCGAGTCGCTCATCTAGAAGGAATTGAGAGTGAAGGAGACTATGACGAGCCTACAGAGGTCAAGGAAGTAGACTTGGCTAAACTAGGAGAAGATCCTAATCCTGTCTACATAGCCAAGGACTTAAATAAGGCCGAGGAGGTTGAACTTGTAGCTCTCCTCAAAGGAGTATAGGGATTGCTTTGCGTGGACATACCATGATATGAAGGGAGTCCCCCCAGAAGTGGTACGACACACCATCCCCATGGTACCGAAAGTTAAACCAGTCCAACAGTGACCCTATCCAATAAAAAATACAAAAAATGCAAGCATTGATATAAGCAAGAGATTGATAAACTCATTGAGTGTGGATTCATCTATGAGATTGAACACTCAGAATGGGTCTCACATGTGGTTATGCCCAAGAATAATGGAAAACTTAGAGTGTGTGTTGATCTCAAGAAAGTGAATATTGCCACGCGCACAGATGACTACCGCTTGCCATATTTGGAGCATGTGCTCACACGAGTTTCAGGCAAGGAGGCTTATAGATTTTTCGATGGATACTCAGGCTATAACCAAATTTCGATCACACCTGAGGACCAAGCCAAAACAGCCTTTGTCACTGAGCATGGTATATATGCTTACAGATCTATGCCATTCAGTCTAACAAACGCACCAGCCATGTTCCAAAGACTTATGAATGTTTCTTTTAAGGACTTCTTAAGAAAGTTTCTCAAAGCTTTCTTGGATGATTTGTGCATTCATTCACCTTGGAAAGAGCACCTAGCATGCCTAAAAAGGGTGTTTTAAAGGTGTCGATTTTATCACATACCCTTAAACCCTTCCAAAGGCCAATTTTGGGTGAAACATGGAGTTATTCTTGGGCATATAGTGTCCAAAAATGGGATTTCCACGTACGAGAGAAAAATCAAGGTCATCTTGAAATTGCCCCCCCAACAAACTACAAGAGAGTCTAGTGATTATTATGGGCCATATCAACTACTACCGTCGGTTTATTCTTTTCTATGCAAAAATAGCTCGACCTTTGTACAAGCTATTGATTGTATTTATATGGACCAAGGAGTGTCCAGAAGCTTATGATGCACTAACGCAAGCCTTGGCCAATGCTCCAATCTTACAAACACCTAATTGGGATCTCATCTTTCATGTGCACATTGATGCCTCTAATTTTGCAATTGGATGTGTCCTAGCAATTGGAGCATAAAGGGTTAGCAATGGTTTATGCTGTAAAGAAATTTTGGCATTACCTTCTTGCTAACAAATTTATTTTCTATGTTGACCATCAAGCTTTGTTGTATCTAGTAAACAAACCATGCTCCATGAAAAGGATCACAAGGTGGTTGTTGATTCTTCTTGAGTTTGATTTCATAGTAGTTGTGAGGCCTAGCAAGAAACATGGCATGTCGGATCATCTATCCCACATACCTAATGGCAAAGCACCTTTTATGGTTGATGTGACAAGTTACTGAATGCAATACTATTCAAGGTTAAGGCTATTCTAGAATGGAGTGAGAAAATCGTTAACTTTTTAGCTAATGGTTTTCCATACGGAAAGGAACTACGAAAATATTTAGCAAGAAAGTTAAAAGAGAGTGCACCTTACCAACTTATTGCTGGAACTCTTTATAGATGAGGCAAGGATGACATACTAAGATGCTGCCCCAAGGAGGATGAATACTTATACATTATCGAACAAGCATAGAAAAATATTCCAATCGGGGTATTGGTGGTCCACGCTCTTCAAAGATTGTGCACTATT
Organism: Cibotium barometz; assembly: GCF_041138505.1. NCBI lineage: Eukaryota > Viridiplantae > Streptophyta > Polypodiopsida > Cyatheales > Cibotiaceae > Cibotium > Cibotium barometz. The sequence continues at coordinate 31,923,286 of NC_141077.1, read as the reverse complement.
TGTTAAGGGATGTGACAAGTGCCAACGTTGTGAAAAGCCATGAAAGAAGGACATAATGCCACTACACCCTGCCATAGTCAACCAGCATTTTAAAAAATGGGGCTTAGATTTCATTGGCCCTATTAGTCTTGCTGCTGCACATGGCACACAAGTACGCTTCATCATTGTTGCCACAGATTATGTAACCAATGTTGAAATGTCAAGCTCGTATACAGCTGGAGGATAGCACATGGGTGCTGACAGAGTGACAGTATGGTAGATAGATATGTGTGGTGTGTTTATGACCGCGTCCAGCTGGTCATGTGTGGTGTGGACATTACATTAGGTTTACTTTTGTAGTGTGGACATAACACTATGTTGTGTTCTCCTTTGTGTGTGTGAGAGAGATGATGACTATGGCTTCTCTCCTTCTTTATGATTGATGGATATGGATTAGGGTTTGCTTCTCTTGTGTGTGCTCCCTCCTGCTTCTGTTTTTTATCATGGTATCAGAGCCTGGTGCTCAACATTAGGGTTTTTGAGTGAATGAGAGAAGAGGGAAGAAGAAGCTTGAAGAAAAAGCTGTGAAGGAAGCCATTGGAGCTTGGAGCAAAGGAGAAGCTGTGGAGCACACACCGGCATCAGATCTGAGAGCTAAGGACCATTGGTAAGTGTAGCAAGACCCCCTCTGCGGATTGCAGGTATCAAGAGCAAGTGTAAGAGAAGATTAAAGGTGCAAAAGCAAGCAAAAAATTTCTGTTTTGAAGCTTTAATGGAAAGCTTATGAAGGAGTGTGTCTTGGCAAATGTATTGGATCAAATGCAAAGCACAAACTTTGAGGCTCTCATGTATTGTGAATGAACACATGTATAAGCAACTTTGGGGCAAGTCATTGCATGGAAAATTGATGCATTACAGGCAATTTGTGAAGGAAAAAAATTCTGATTTTTTGGACTCTACAAAAACAGAGAACATATGCCCGGTGGAGGATCGAATGCGGAAGATTGAAGCAAAATTGAGCCAAACCCCTTATACCCATGTTAGATTAGGTCATAACTAAGAGGCCTATCATGTCAATGGTGTAATGCCCTCTCCCCAGAACCCCTACAAGTAGGCGGTGCTTTTTTTTACAGATTCTTGGACAGTTTTCATCATTTTCAATCATATTTGATCATTACAAGGTCTTTTCATGAGGTTGAAGTCACTTGGAGCTTAGAAAATACTTGTTTGGAGCTGACATTAACATTTGGGAAGCTTACTTGAAGGATTTGGAGCTCATTCAACTCAATAACCAGTCATTAGCAAAATTACAGAACTGTGTTGCAGAAACAGAGCTTCACTAATGCAAGCATTAATCTCTACCTGTTGAGAATTGGACTAATTCCTTTGGTAAAAGCAAGGAGCAAGGTGTTGCTAAACTTTTGAATCAAAAAGTTTTGAATTTGGTTCAGATTTGAAGATTCTAGAGCAATTTATGTGAGTGCTGGTACCTGACATGAGCAGAAATAGCAGACCAGAGAGTCGGTAAAATTGGTGGTTCTCTTTCATCTTGAAGAAATTGATCAAACCCTCTTAGGTTTAGTTGGAGCAATGTGTTGGGAAGCCAATGCAAGTTGAATCATTGCATTTGGACAAGATTTGAAGGATTTAGAGCATAATCTTTGACTGGTTATACTGGCGAGAAATGGCGAGAAAAAACCAAAAAATTCAACTTTACCCCTTTTCAATTTTGATGATACAAATGAAGTTCTTATGCAACATGAAGTAATTTGTGGTGTGAATGCATATGTATAGCACATATTGAGCTTAGTTCATAATCATTTGGAGCTTTGGAAAGCATCGGGAAGAGTGTTACATCAGGGTACATCACAGGTATTCAAAATGGGAGATGGCCCAGTACAAATTGTTGGAGAGAAGCTTGACAGAACTAACTTCCAAGTGTGGAAGTTTCAAATGAAGAGTTTTTTGAAAGTCAAAGGATTGTGGAGCTTTGTATCGGATGAAGACCCAGAGCCATTCCTACCTCCTCAACCAAATAATGCTCAGATGTTGGCTCACAAGCAATGGGTAGAGCGGTCTTCGAAAGTGTTGCATTACTTTTCAATATGTGTAACAGATGCCTTGCTTATTCACATCCAAGATGCAGATACACCGAAAGAAGCATGGGGTATATTGTGCCGAATGTATGAGACAGACACTGGTGCAAGGAAGATACAACTAAAGCAACAGATTCACAGTGTCACCCGAAGGAATAGGAGTATCCATGAGTATGTTCAGGAAATCAAGGGTTATGCAGATTCGCTATCATCAATCCATGCCCCAATGGATGACGATGATTTGGTTGCCCTCACATTGCGTGGTTTAGGCAAAGAATACAAATCTTTTGACACTTCCATATCAGTAAGGTTGGGAGGAATGCCAGACTTTAATGAGCTTGTGTCATTGCTCATTGTGGAAGAATTGAAGCTTGGACTTGGTGGTATGAGTCTTACAGGTGGTGCATCCTCGTCGAGCAATGATGAGCATGCAAGGAATCAGGTTTTTTACTCTTCTAGAGGGGGAGATTTACCCCTCGAGGCCGTGGAGGACGTGGTTGGAATGACAGGTCTACTCAACCACAATCAAATCAGAATGTTCAGAATTCACAGTCATCATTTGGATCACGTGGAGGTCATGGATTTCAATCCCATAGGGGGAGAGTTGGAACAGGTGCTCGTGGTAGAGGACGATGGCAAGGTCCTCAACAAAATTTGAATGGGATTGAATGTCACTATTGTGGCAAACTTGGACATATGGCAAAAGATTGTTACAAAAAGCAGAATGATGTGAGGAATGGAAGACCACAACATGGAAATTATGCATCTACCAGTAACAATGATGGGAGTTTAAATCATCTTTTTGCAATTAAGCACATTATGGGGACAATGGATTCTCAGAATGCTGGAGATGAGTCATGGTATATGGATTCAGGTGCCTCAAACCACATGACATGTCATGGTGAGTGGTTTGAGAAGATGCAACCATTGGATACAAATGGTTATGTGGTCACAGGAGATGATACTCAGCATCTTATAACACATGTTGGCAGTGTGCCTTTGAGGATGCATGATGGAAATGTGAAAAATATGTCAGAGGTACTATATGTACCATCCATTACAAAGAATTTGACATCAGTAGGCCAAATGGTTGAGCAGGGACTACAAGTAAGATTCAATGAGAATGGCTGTTTTGTGGAAGACTTTAAGCATGGCTGTAGATTGATTGCCAAGGGCAAGAAGGAAGGAAGGCTGTTCAAATTGGATGCAGGCATACCAGAATTGAGCTCAGCCATGTTTTCAAAGAGCAATGGGATTGTGCAGGACATTGACATGTGGCACAAGAGGATTGGACATGTCAATATACAGAGATTAAAGAACATGCAAACAAGAGGCATTGTCAGTGGATTGCCTAGATTCAAATATGATGGACATATCCATGTTTGTGAAGCCTGTCAGTTTGGAAAGCAGGCAAGGTTGAGGTTTCCTAGAGAAGGAAATATGAGTAACAGGCCACTTGAGATAGTACACAGTGATGTATGGGGCCCTGCACAAAATCCATCTATCAAAGGCAGTCTATTCTATGTGACATTTATAGATGATTTCAGCAGGATGACATGGATATACTTTCTGAGAGAGAAGAGTGAAGTGCTGGAAAAGTTCATGGATTTCAAATCTCTTGTAGAAAAGCAATATGGCTGTTGGATTAAATGTTTGAGAACAGATGGAGGTGGTGAATACACCTCAAAAGCTTTTGAGCATTTCTTGAGGAAGCATGGGATAAGAAGATAGTTGACATGTAGGTATACACCTCAGCAGAATGGTGTGGCTGAGAGAAAGAATAGAGTCATATGTGAAGTGGCAAGGGCCATGCTCAATGAAAAGAGCATGCCAAATTACTATTGGGCAGAAGCATGTGCTACTGCAATGTATATCCTGAACAAAACACCTACAGCAGCCATTCATGGAAGCACGCCAGAGATGCGGCTTACAGGTTACAGGCCAGACATTGGACATCTCAAAGTCTTTGGATGCATACCTTATGTACATGTGCCTGATGAAAGAAGACGGAAGTTGGATCCTAAGGCAGAGAAATGTGTATTTGTTGGATATGCACAGGATATGCACAGGATCGAAAGGCCTACAAATGTTATAACCCTCAAACTAGACAAGTAGTCATCTCACGAGATGTGGTGTTTGATGAGCTTGCTAGTTGGTACAAAGCAAAAGATGAGGGAGTCATTGACTCACTTGAGGCTAATGTGCCTGGCTGTGAACTTGCCATCACAAGCAAGTTCTAGTTCTACTACTATGTCTGGGGGCCAGCAGCAGCAGCAGCAGCAGAAGCTGAGAGTAGCAGTGTACGTCCATGGTCAGGACGTTTGAGGCATGAGAGTGTGAGCACTGGGAGTAGTGCTATGGATAAAGGCAAGAAGAAAGTCAAAGGAATTGGAATCAAAGGTTACAAGTCATCTAGTTCTGAGAGTTTAGATGAGGAGCTTGGCATACCTGTGTTACGCACACCTGGTGCTAGGCAGGACAGATATGTGCCCCCACATGCTAGAGTTACAGGTGTACAGAGTGACCCGCATGCATTGCGGAGATCCCAAAGAGTCAGATATCCAGTTGAAAGATTGACATATCGAGATTTTGCTATGCACTATGCATACATGACATCCATGGTGAAGCATGTGGAACCTACATACAGAGGCTATTGGAGAGCATGTATGGGAGAAAGCCATGGATGAAGAGATGGATGCTTTGGACAAAAATGATACATGGAAATTGGCTGAGTTACCTCAAGGAAAGAATGCAATTGGTTGCAAATGGGTGTATAAGGTCATTTGGTTGCAAATGGCAGATGGCAGCCTAGAGAGACATAAGGCAAGGCTGGTCGCTAAAGGATATGCACAAACTTATGGTCTTGATTATGATGAAACTTTCAGCCCAGTGGCTAAGATGGCTACAGTGAGGTCTATCATTGCACTAGCAGCACAAAAAGGTTGGGCTTTACATCAAATGGATGTAAAAAATGCTTTCTTGAATGGTGAACTACAAGAAGAGGTGTACATGGAACAGCCAGAAGGATATGTACATCCAAAATATCCGACTTTTGTTTGCAGGTTAAAGAAAGCAATCTATGGTTTGAAGCAAGCACCTCATGCTTGGAGTGACAAGATTAGCAGATATCTTGTCAGTATTGGATTTGTGGTTGGAAATGCACTCTTCACTTTATGTGAAGAAGACACATGATGGTATTGTGATGATAGTCATTTATGTTGATGATTTGATTATCACAGGTGATTGTGGGAAAGACATTGATGAGGTTAAGGCCTCTTTATGCAAAGAGTTTGATATGAAAGAACTTGGTGATTTAAGGTTCTTTCTTGGCATTGAGGTGATTAGAACAAGCAAGGGTATATGGTTGGTGCAAAGGCAATATGCACTTGACATGCTGGCAAAGTATGGTATGACAGCATGCAAACCAATGTTGACACCATTAGAGCAAAACATGAAGCTTAGGGCTGATTTGGGTGATGAGCTTGATGATATCACCATGCACAGGAAAATGGTTGGTAGCCTTATCTACATGACCATTACGAGGCCAGATCTCAGTTATGCAGTTGGTTTGGTAAGTCAGTTTATGCAGAGTCCTCGTAAACCTCACTTGGATGCTGTGAGACGTATTCTGAGATACGTCAAAACTATCGTGCATTATGGTCTTTTCTATGAGGCAGGAAAAGACATGCATGTCTATGGATATACAGATGCAGATTGGGCCGGTAGTGCATATGACAGGAGGTCTACCAGTGGCTATGTTTTCAGCCTTGGTAGTGGAGCTGTGAGTTAAAGCAGTAAAAAGCAACCTACAGTTGCTTTATCTACCACAGAGGCAGAGTATCGTGGAGCAGCCACATAGCTGCATGTGAGGCTATGTGTTTGAAGAAGTTGCTAGATGATGTCAGGTTACAGAGTGATATGAGAGTTGTCATTCATTGTGACAACATGAGTAGTATTCAGCTTGCTAGCAACCCAGTTTATCATGCTAGGACCAAACATATTGAGGTCCACTATCACTTCATCAGAGAGAAAGTGCTAGATGGGCATGTTGATTTGACATATGTGCAGACAGATGAGAAGGTTGCAGATATCTTTACCAAAGCACTTGCTAAGGATAAGTTCGAGTATTTTCGTACTAGATTGGGAGTCCTAGAGATGGACATGTCGAGCTTGAGGGGGAGTGTTTAAATGTCAAGCTCGTATACAGCTAGAGGATAGCACATGGGTGCTGACAGAGTGACAGTATGGTAGATAGATATCGTGTGGTGTGTTTATGACCGCGTCTAGCTGGTCATGTGTGGTGTGGACATTACATTAGGTTTACTTTTGTAGTGTGGACATAACACTATGTTGTGTTCTCCTTTGTGTGTGTGAGAGAGATGATGACTATGGCTTCTCTCCTTCTTTATGATTGATGGATATGGATTAGGGTTTGCTTCTCTTGTGTGTGCTCCCTCTTGCTTCTGTTTTTTATCAACCAAATGGAGCTTCACAAAAAGTGGATTCCATCGGCGACTGCTAAGTTTCTCCTATGAGAACATCATTACATGCTTCAGATGTCCATTTGAGCTAATGAGTGATCAAGGTAAGCATTTTATCAATGATGTAATAAAAAATCTCACTAACACATTCATGACTTACGGTGAGCGATTATGAATGTGTTAGTGAGATTTTTGACCACGAACAAATGGCCAAGCAGAGAGCACCACAAGGTTCTTATTTCAATACTAACAAAGATTTTTGAAGCTGGGAGTCTAAAATCACAACAACTTTATGGGCCTATCGCACATCATACAAAGTTGCAATTTGTTGCACGCTTTTAAGATGGTGTATGGACTTGAGGCAGTAATGCCTTGGGAGTTCATGATCCCTAGCTTAAGGGTAGCCGTAAGTGAAAATGTTGATGGTAATGAATTGGCTAACCAGTTATTTGTTTTAGAACAACTCACAAAGGAGAGACAAATTATAGTACAAAACATGCTGACAAAAGAAAACCGAAGAAAGAAGTTGTTTGACAGAACTCTCAAGGACAAGGAGATCGAGGTAGGAGATCTTGTACTTATGTATGGGGTCTCTGCAGTGAAAAGAAAAGGCTTAAATATATTGGAAAGGGACCATTTAGGATTTGTGAAGTTACTCCACAAGGTATTATACGTGTTGAAACTCTTGATAGAGTTGAAACTTTTGGTTTCCATAATGGTAAGTAAGTTTAAAAAATATTATATGCCTCTTACCGAAGAATCCTTAAAAAGTTTAAAAACTTTTGGTTTCCATAATGGTAGTAAGTTTAAAAAATATTATATGCCTCTTACCGAAGAATCCTTACATGCTTCTCATGACAAGAAATCCACCAAAGAAAGGGCCACTCAAAAGAAGACCCAAGCCCAAGAGTAGGCAAAAGAAAGGCAAGCCAAACATCAACAACATCGAGAAGCAAGTCTTAGACCTACTATGCATAAGACTTTGTGGGAGAGGTTGACGAAGACACAGAGGAGCACATAGCACCTCTACGAACATCCATTCAATTGCCTAGCCCTTGTGGTAAAGTGATTTATAATGCATTACTTTATATGGGGGCTAGGCTTCCTTCAATGCATGGAACCAATTGGGAAAACCCCAACTCGTAGGATACCTCCTTAAAGGTGAAAGGTATCCTTGGTAGAAATACCAAGGTTCTTGGAGTATTACAAATAGGGATATATTGTGATGGCAGCAAGAAACTAGTGGGAGACTTCCTAGTTATGCTTGCTAGAAATTTACCTGAACCAATAATACTTGGTCATACATAGATGAAGGCTGCAAGATAGGGTGTGTCTCTATGGGTGAAACCACAACTGAACAATCTACTCATAAACCCATGCCACCTCTCACTATTATCGAGGGTACAAAGAGGAGGAAGCTTCAACATCCACAAAATCTATGGAAACCCCTCCACTTCAACATCCAATATTCAAAAAACTCTCGATTCTTCTACCTCCACACAACAAACACCTACATATCAAAAGAACAAATAGATACAATGACTTATAAAGTGGCAACCCAAATCTACCTTTAAATGGGTTCCCAAGATTTCTCAATCCATACCACCTCAACTAACCAAGACAGTGTTGAAATATACAAGTGAATGGGTGTGTGTAGGAATAAGCCCTTAGCAAGAGGCTATAAAAGAGAGTCTGTAAATGAATGGGTAGCAGTGAAAAGATGAGTGGAATCTACTGGGAGAGAATAAAGGGTAGCATGAGAAGATCTAGGATGTGTGGAGATATTTTGGGAAAAGTGAAGAGGTGGAGAGAATCAAGCAAAAGGTGTCCCCCTACTTGTAGGGGAGGTGGCACAAATCAAGGAGAGATTAGTGCTTGGCATCTTGTAGATGTAAACACTATAAATTGAGACATGGGCCTAATGAGTATTTGCTGGTTTTTGAGTATCCATGTGTACATTAAGCTATCAGTTAATTACTCACTAATCTTATCTTAATCATCATCTAATCACTTGCCAATGATGTTGATTCTTGCATTTGATCCACCATAGCTCATCACTTTGCTTGCATTTTAACTTGGTATCAGAGCCTAGCTTAGGATCCATCCAATTTATGAGCGTATTTATCTTGCTAATCACCTTATTAATTAGGAATAAGAGATAATCACTTTTTTAGTCTTTTTCAATAAGCTTGTTGCATCCCCAAGTGGAGGGGCTTGATCTCCCTCCAGCCTCAACCTTAGCCAAAAACCTCTTAGCCCCACCTAGCCATACTGCCCACGCACCGGTCATCAAGACGAATCACGAAACCGCTGACGGGAGCTGCTAATTTTCGCGAATTTATCGACGCTTCATTTCTGGAGGAAAATTGAGATCTACACTCACACAAAAAAGGAATTGTTCAATTACTCTTGGCCCTAAGGGTTTTCAAGGGTTCTCTACATGCTGGTGATCTCAGATTTGTGAAATTCCTCAAGGAGAAGTGGCATCAAGCTTTGCATCAAATCTGTAGCACTGACTTTGGTAAAACGGAGATTAAGCATTCAATGTTTGGTCAAATCTTTTGTTTTTTAGCTTGATCCTCTACTAAACTAACTACTATTGATGCCTTTGAAAGGATTTGAGCTCATTTGAACTCTAAGGCACCAGATCTGACCTCCCCACACACTCTGTTTTTTGCACACAAAACAGGAAATTATTTCACATAATAAATGATTAATCAACATTAATCACTATATTTTGGTGCAATTGAGGGTTTAAATTTACCATTGGGTGTTTGATACAAATCCCTATCACTTTAGATTGTAATTCAGAGATGGTTTGGTACTCCAACCATTCAATACCGATCAGCTACACTTGGCTTTATGTAATTATTGGTAAATTTATGCTGATAAATCTATTGTAATCATCATTTAACATCAGATTTGAGTTGTAAAAGGGTAGACACTGTCCTTGAATCTTGAATTGTATCAAGAGGAGGTAAGACCCCCTTCACATCATCATGAGCACGGCACAAGAAATAGCTAAATTTAATGGGGAGCAGTTTCACACATGGCAAACAAAGACCATGTATTTGCTCATGAGGAAAAATCTGTGGGGGCTAGTGAAGGGAAGAGATAAATGCCCAGAGGTGATTGGGGAGAATGAGTGGAAGATCAAGAATGAGAAATCATTAGGACTCATTGCACTCAGTTGTTTAAATGATGAAATCATTCACCACATCACAAGAATACAATGGGCTAAAGATGCATGGGATGAAAATAAATTATTTGGCACTCTAGCAAAAAATTCAAAGATAAATCTGCTAATGCAATTCTACAAACTTGACATGAAAGAAAGTGAACCTCTAACCACACACTTGAATAAATATAAAAGCATTAAGCAACAACTGGCAGCCATAGGTAAGAAGGTAGAGGATAATGAGGCACTAGCAGTGCTTCTGAAGAGTGTGGACACAAAGGAGAATATGAAAACATTGTGGCAACCTTAAAGAATGTACTAGAATTGAAGCTACATAAGATAGAAGGAGCTCTACTAGAGCAAGAGACCAAGGTCAAAGAGAAGAAAGGGGTGGACCCAACAACTGGAGAGGAAAAAGCATTCTACAACCAATGAGGATTCTCATGAGGATGAGGATGAGAAAGAGGTAGGGGAGGAGGAAGGACCTTCACTTGCCACAATTGTGGGAAGCCAGGACACATGGCAAGAGACTGCTTACAGTAAACCTAGTGAAGAAGGAACATCGGTAAACTTCATGGAGACTCCTAAGGAAGTGGAGTTAGATCATTTTTTCTGAGAGAGAAACCCCACAACCCAATGTAACCTGCCCCAATAGAGTAAAACCACCTCTGAGCCACCGATGATGTAGCATGTGGTAGATGTATGTGTGAGCACTTTAGTCAAGGTCATAGGCATTTGTAGTAGCCTTGGACACATAGAGAGAGAGTGTCAAGGACTATGAGTTAGGGACTTGAGGCACTGGTCGTGGGCTACCAAGTAAGAGGGAAACTTGGTATAGGGTCCAGGTGTGCTAGGATTATTCACTTGAGGGGAGGTGTTGAAATATACAAGTGAATGGGTGTTTGTGGGAACAAGCCCTTAGCAAGAGGCTGTAAAAGAGAGTCTGTAAATGAGTGGGTAGCAATGAAAAGGTGAGTGGAATCTATTGGGAGAGAATAAAGGGTAGCATGAGAAGATCTAGGATGTGTGGAGATATTCTGGGAAAAGTGAAGAGGTGGAGAGAATCAAGCAAAAGGTGTCCCCCCCAGATGTAGGGGAGGTGGCACAAATCAAGGAGAGATTAGTGGGATTAGATGCTTGGCATCTTGTAGATGTAAACACTATAAATTGAGACATTGGCCTAATGAGTATTTGCTGGTTTTTGAGTATCCATGTGTACATTAAGCTATCAGTTAATTACTCACTAATCTTGTCTTAATCATCATCTAATCACTTGCCAATGATGTTGATTCTTGCATTTGATCCACCATAGATCATCACTTTGCTTGCATTTTAACTTGGTATCAGAGCCTAGCTTAGGATCCATCCAATTTATGAGCGTATTTATCTTGCTAATCACCTTATTAATTAGGAATAAGAGATAATCACTTTTTTAGTCTTTTTCAATAAGCTTGTTGCATCCCCAAGTGGAGGGGCTTGATCTCCCTCCAGCCTCAACCTTAGCCAAAAACCTCTTAGCCCCACCTAGCCATACTGCCCACGCACCGGTCATCAAGACGAATCGCGAAACCGCCTTGACGGGAGCTGCTAATTTTCGCGAATTTATCGACGCTTCATTTCTGGAGGAAAATTGAGATCTACACTCACACAAAAAAGGAATTGTTCAATTACTCTTGGCCCTAAGGGTTTTCAAGGGTTCTCTACATGCTGGTGATCTCAGATTTGTGAAATTCCTCAAGGAGAAGTGGCATCAAGCTTTGCATCAAATCTGCAGCACTGAATTTGGTAAAACGGAGATTAAGCATTCAATGTTTGGTCAAATCTTTTGTTTTTTAGCTTGATCCTCTACTAAACTAACTACTATTGATGCCTTTGAAAGGATTTGAGCTCATTTGAACTCTAAGGCACTAGATCTGACCTCCCCACACACTCTGTTTTTTGCACACAAAACAGGAAATTATTTCACATAATAAATGATTAATCAACATTAATCACTATATTTTGGTGCAATTGAGGGTTTAAATTTACCATTGGGTGTTTGATACAAATCCCTATCACTTTAGATTGTAATTCAGAGATGGTTTGGTACTCCAACCATTCAATACCGATCAGCTACACTTGGCTTTATGTAATTATTGGTAAATTTATGCTGATAAATCTATTGTAATCATCATTTAACATCAGATTTGAGTTGTAAAAGGGTAGACACTGTCCTTGAATCTTGAATTGTATCAAGAGGAGGTAAGACCCCCTTCACATCATCATGAGCACGGCACAAGAAATAGCTAAATTTAATGGGGAGCAGTTTCACACATGGCAAACAAAGACCATGTATTTGCTCATGAGGAAAAATCTGTGGGGGCTAGTGAAGGGAAGAGATAAATGCCCAGAGGTGATTGGGGAGAATGAGTGGAAGATCAAGAATGAGAAATCATTAGGACTCATTGCACTCAGTTGTTTAAATGATGAAATCATTCACCACATCACAAGAATACAATGGGCTAAAGATGCATGGGATGAAAATAAATTATTTGGCACTCTAGCAAAAAATTCAAAGATAAATCTGCTAATGCAATTCTACAAACTTGACATGAAAGAAAGTGAACCTCTAACCACACACTTGAATAAATATAAAAGCATTAAGCAACAACTGGCAGCCATAGGTAAGAAGGTAGAGGATAATGAGGCACTAGCAGTGCTTCTGAAGAGTGTGGACACAAAGGAGAATATGAAAACATTGTGGCAACCTTAAAGAATGTACTAGAATTGAAGCTACATAAGATAGAAGGAGCTCTACTAGAGCAAGAGACCAAGGTCAAAGAGAAGAAAGGGGTGGACCCAACAACTGGAGAGGAAAAAGCATTCTACAACCAATGAGGATTCTCATGAGGATGAGGATGAGAAAGAGGTAGGGGAGGAGGAAGGACCTTCACTTGCCACAATTGTGGGAAGCCAGGACACATGGCAAGAGACTGCTTACAGTAAACCTAGTGAAGAAGGAACATCGGTAAACTTCATGGAGACTCCTAAGGAAGTGGAGTTAGATCATTTTTTCTGAGAGAGAAACCCCACAACCCAATGTAACCTGCCCCAATAGAGTAAAACCACCTCTGAGCCACCGATGATGTAGCATGTGGTAGATGTATGTGTGAGCACTTTAGTCAAGGTCATAGGCATTTGTAGTAGCCTTGGACACATAGAGAGAGAGTGTCAAGGACTATGAGTTAGGGACTTGAGGCACTGGTCGTGGGCTACCAAGTAAGAGGGAAACTTGGTATAGGGTCCAGGTGTGCTAGGATTATTCACTTGAGGGGAGGTGTTGAAATATACAAGTGAATGGGTGTTTGTGGGAACAAGCCCTTAGCAAGAGGCTGTAAAAGAGAGTCTGTAAATGAGTGGGTAGCAATGAAAAGGTGAGTGGAATCTATTGGGAGAGAATAAAGGGTAGCATGAGAAGATCTAGGATGTGTGGAGATATTCTGGGAAAAGTGAAGAGGTGGAGAGAATCAAGCAAAAGGTGTCCCCCCCAGATGTAGGGGAGGTGGCACAAATCAAGGAGAGATTAGTGGGATTAGATGCTTGGCATCTTGTAGATGTAAACACTATAAATTGAGACATTGGCCTAATGAGTATTTGCTGGTTTTTGAGTATCCATGTGTACATTAAGCTATCAGTTAATTACTCACTAATCTTGTCTTAATCATCATCTAATCACTTGCCAATGATGTTGATTCTTGCATTTGATCCACCATAGATCATCACTTTGCTTGCATTTTAACTTGGTATCAGAGCCTAGCTTAGGATCCATCCAATTTATGAGCGTATTTATCTTGCTAATCACCTTATTAATTAGGAATAAGAGATAATCACTTTTTTAGTCTTTTTCAATAAGCTTGTTGCATCCCCAAGTGGAGGGGCTTGATCTCCCTCCAGCCTCAACCTTAGCCAAAAACCTCTTAGCCCCACCTAGCCATACTGCCCACGCACCGGTCATCAAGACGAATCGCGAAACCGCTTTGACGGGAGCTGCTAATTTTCGCGAATTTATCGACGCTTCATTTCTGGAGGAAAATTGAGATCTACACTCACACAAAAAAGGAATTGTTCAATTACTCTTGGCCCTAAGGGTTTTCAAGGGTTCTCTACATGCTGGTGATCTCAGATTTGTGAAATTCCTCAAGGAGAAGTGGCATCAAGCTTTGCATCAAATCTGCAGCACTGACTTTGGTAAAACGGAGATTAAGCATTCAATGTTTGGTCAAATCTTTTGTTTTTTAGCTTGATCCTCTACTAAACTAACTACTATTGATGCCTTTGAAAGGATTTGAGCTCATTTGAACTCTAAGGCACCAGATCTGACCTCCCCACACACTCTGTTTTTTGCACACAAAACAGGAAATTATTTCACATAATAAATGATTAATCAACATTAATCACTATATTTTGGTGCAATTGAGGGTTTAAATTTACCATTGGGTGTTTGATACAAATCCCTATCACTTTAGATTGTAATTCAGAGATGGTTTGGTACTCCAACCATTCAATACCGATCAGCTACACTTGGCTTTATGTAATTATTGGTAAATTTATGCTGATAAATCTATTGTAATCATCATTTAACATCAGATTTGAGTTGTAAAAGGGTAGACACTGTCCTTGAATCTTGAATTGTATCAAGAGGAGGTAAGACCCCCTTCACATCATCATGAGCACGGCACAAGAAATAGCTAAATTTAATGGGGAGCAGTTTCACACATGGCAAACAAAGACCATGTATTTGCTCATGAGGAAAAATCTGTGGGGGCTAGTGAAGGGAAGAGATAAATGCCCAGAGGTGATTGGGGAGAATGAGTGGAAGATCAAGAATGAGAAATCATTAGGACTCATTGCACTCAGTTGTTTAAATGATGAAATCATTCACCACATCACAAGAATACAATGGGCTAAAGATGCATGGGATGAAAATAAATTATTTGGCACTCTAGCAAAAAATTCAAAGATAAATCTGCTAATGCAATTCTACAAACTTGACATGAAAGAAAGTGAACCTCTAACCACACACTTGAATAAATATAAAAGCATTAAGCAACAACTGGCAGCCATAGGTAAGAAGGTAGAGGATAATGAGGCACTAGCAGTGCTTCTGAAGAGTGTGGACACAAAGGAGAATATGAAAACATTGTGGCAACCTTAAAGAATGTACTAGAATTGAAGCTACATAAGATAGAAGGAGCTCTACTAGAGCAAGAGACCAAGGTCAAAGAGAAGAAAGGGGTGGACCCAACAACTGGAGAGGAAAAAGCATTCTACAACCAATGAGGATTCTCATGAGGATGAGGATGAGAAAGAGGTAGGGGAGGAGGAAGGACCTTCACTTGCCACAATTGTGGGAAGCCAGGACACATGGCAAGAGACTGCTTACAGTAAACCTAGTGAAGAAGGAACATCGGTAAACTTCATGGAGACTCCTAAGGAAGTGGAGTTAGATCATTTTTTCTGAGAGAGAAACCCCACAACCCAATGTAACCTGCCCCAATAGAGTAAAACCACCTCTGAGCCACCGATGATGTAGCATGTGGTAGATGTATGTGTGAGCACTTTAGTCAAGGTCATAGGCATTTGTAGTAGCCTTGGACACATAGAGAGAGAGTGTCAAGGACTATGAGTTAGGGACTTGAGGCACTGGTCGTGGGCTACCAAGTAAGAGGGAAACTTGGTATAGGGTCCAGGTGTGCTAGGATTATTCACTTGAGGGGAGGTGTTGAAATATACAAGTGAATGGGTGTTTGTGGGAACAAGCCCTTAGCAAGAGGCTGTAAAAGAGAGTCTGTAAATGAGTGGGTAGCAATGAAAAGGTGAGTGGAATCTATTGGGAGAGAATAAAGGGTAGCATGAGAAGATCTAGGATGTGTGGAGATATTCTGGGAAAAGTGAAGAGGTGGAGAGAATCAAGCAAAAGGTGTCCCCCCCAGATGTAGGGGAGGTGGCACAAATCAAGGAGAGATTAGTGGGATTAGATGCTTGGCATCTTGTAGATGTAAACACTATAAATTGAGACATTAGCCTAATGAGTATTTGCTGGTTTTTGAGTATCCATGTGTACATTAAGCTATCAGTTAATTACTCACTAATCTTGTCTTAATCATCATCTAATCACTTGCCAATGATGTTGATTCTTGCATTTGATCCACCATAGCTCATCACTTTGCTTGCATTTTAACTTGGTATCAGAGCCTAGCTTAGGATCCATCCAATTTATGAGCGTATTTATCTTGCTAATCACCTTATTAATTAGGAATAAGAGATAATCACTTTTTTAGTCTTTTTCAATAAGCTTGTTGCATCCCCAAGTGGAGGGGCTTGATCTCCCTCCAGCCTCAACCTTAGCCAAAAACCTCTTAGCCCCACCTAGCCATACTGCCCACGCACCGGTCATCAAGACGAATCGCGAAACCGCTTTGACGGGAGCTGCTAATTTTCGCGAATTTATCGACGCTTCATTTCTGGAGGAAAATTGAGATCTACACTCACACAAAAAAGGAATTGTTCAATTACTCTTGGCCCTAAGGGTTTTCAAGGGTTCTCTACATGCTGGTGATCTCAGATTTGTGAAATTCCTCAAGGAGAAGTGGCATCAAGCTTTGCATCAAATCTGCAGCACTGACTTTGGTAAAACGGAGATTAAGCATTCAATGTTTGGTCAAATCTTTTGTTTTTTAGCTTGATCCTCTACTAAACTAACTACTATTGATGCCTTTGAAAGGATTTGAGCTCATTTGAACTCTAAGGCACCAGATCTGACCTCCCCACACACTCTGTTTTTTGCACACAAAACAGGAAATTATTTCACATAATAAATGATTAATCAACATTAATCACTATATTTTGGTGCAATTGAGGGTTTAAATTTACCATTGGGTGTTTGATACAAATCCCTATCACTTTAGATTGATTCAGAGATGGTTTGGTACTCCAACCATTCAGTACAGATCAGCTACACTTGGCTTTATGTAATTATTGGTAAATTTATGCTGATAAATCTATTGTAATCATCATTTAACATCAGATTTGAGTTGTAAAAGGGTAGACACTGTCCTTGAATCTTGAATTGTATCAAGAGGAGGTAAGACCCCCTTCACATCATCATGAGCACGGCACAAGAAATAGCTAAATTTAATGGGGAGCAGTTTCACACATGGCAAACAAAGACCATGTATTTGCTCATGAGGAAAAATCTGTGGGGGCTAGTGAAGGGAAGAGATAAATGCCCAGAGGTGATTGGGGAGAATGAGTGGAAGATCAAGAATGAGAAATCATTAGGACTCATTGCACTCAGTTGTTTAAATGATGAAATCATTCACCACATCACAAGAATACAATGGGCTAAAGATGCATGGGATGAAAATAAATTATTTGGCACTCTAGCAAAAAATTCAAAGATAAATCTGCTAATGCAATTCTACAAACTTGACATGAAAGAAAGTGAACCTCTAACCACACACTTGAATAAATATAAAAGCATTAAGCAACAACTGGCAGCCACCACAGGTAAGAAGGTAGAGGATAATGAGGCACTAGCAGTGCTTCTGAAGAGTGTGGACACAAAGGAGAATATGAAAACATTGTGGCAACCTTAAAGAATGTACTAGAATTGAAGCTACATAAGATAGAAGGAGCTCTACTAGAGCAAGAGACCAAGGTCAAAGAGAAGAAAGGGGTGGACCCAACAACTGGAGAGGAAAAAGCATTCTACAACCAATGAGGATTCTCATGAGGATGAGGATGAGAAAGAGGTAGGGGAGGAGGAAGGACCTTCACTTGCCACAATTGTGGGAAGCCAGGACACATGGCAAGAGATTGCTTACAGTAAACCTAGTGAAGAATGAACATCGGTAAACTTCATGGAGACTCCTAAGGAAGTGGAGTTAGATCATTTTTTCTGAGAGAGAAACCCCACAACCCAATGTAACCTGCCCCAATAGAGTAAAACCACCTCTGAGCCACCGATGATGTAGCATGTGGTAGATGTATGTGTGAGCACTTTAGTCAAGGTCATAGGCATTTGTAGTAGCCTTGGACACATAGAGAGAGAGTGTCAAGGACTATGAGTTAGGGACTTGAGGCACTGGTCGTGGGCTACCAAGTAAGAGGGAAACTTGGTATAGGGTCCAGGTGTGCTAGGATTATTCACTTGAGGGGAGGTGTTGAAATATACAAGTGAATGGGTGTTTGTGGGAACAAGCCCTTAGCAAGAGGCTGTAAAAGAGAGTCTGTAAATGAGTGGGTAGCAATGAAAAGGTGAGTGGAATCTATTGGGAGAGAATAAAGGGTAGCATGAGAAGATCTAGGATGTGTGGAGATATTCTGGGAAAAGTGAAGAGGTGGAGAGAATCAAGCAAAAGGTGTCCCCCCCAGATGTAGGGGAGGTGGCACAAATCAAGGAGAGATTAGTGGGATTAGATGCTTGGCATCTTGTAGATGTAAACACTATAAATTGAGACATTGGCCTAATGAGTATTTGCTGGTTTTTGAGTATCCATGTGTACATTAAGCTATCAGTTAATTGCTCACTAATCTTATCTTAATCATCATCTAATCACTTGCTAATGATGTTGATTCTTGCATTTGATCCACCATAGCTCATCACTTGGCTTGCATTTTAACTAAAAGGAGGACCTCAACACAAGAAGCTCAAGGCTAACCATTGTATTTGGATACCAAAACATAAAAGTATACCACTAGTCTCACTGCCACCACTTACAAATTCCTGAATCTCCTCATCAATGATAGATAAAGGCTTCAATAGCTCAAATGCCAACAAAAGAAAAGCTATTGTAAAAGAACCTTCACCACCAATATCCAAAAATTTATGGATCCCAGAAAGAAACCCTATCACACGAGACATGGTGATTAACGGTGAAGCCTCTACATCACTAAACGTTACAAAACCATTGTTGGCTATCCAAACCCTAACCCCATTGGTTTCCCTAGAGCGACCCACTATGCAAGTGTTAACTCCATTGCTCATCTATATTGGTGAACCCATAAGCTCCATCTGGTCTTATGAGAGCCCTTTACCGCCATTAAGGCTAGAAGTTGACATGCCACACCAAGTAACGAAGGGCACTCCTAGCCAATAAACATTGATAGAGCAAAGTTGGAAGGGATGGTTACAAAAAACCTACAATACCTTCCGCGAGGTCAAGGTATGATAGAAAGTAGGAAGAGGGGACTTATGCTAATATCATTACTTTTACTCTCCATGTTTTCCTCCCCAACAAAGTTCATATCCATATCAAAAGGGAGCCTATTGAAAAAAAGCTAACCCATGACAATATAGCTTGAACCAACAATGTACAGCAATAAAGCAACTATACACATACTAAAAATTTGACTAACCATATAAATACAAAAAAAAAGATGATGAGAAGGAGCACAAATCAAATAAAAGAATGAAGTACGACTTTACTGTGACTATAGGCTCTGAGCATGGACTTTTTGTGGACCGACACAAGTGACCCTATCTTGGACCTGGATTGCCAGGAATGGTACTATTAAGGGCAGCTAAGTATTCCTCCTTTCCAAATCCACCCACGCTATTTTTATGCACCAGTAGGGGAGAGATGCTGTTGTGGAGCAACCTTTGTGGACCTATTCTACCTACAATTCCATCCCCCCTTTGAACCATGCCTTACCTGTGTAGGCATGGCATGATGTATGCAGCAACCTACTTATGTTGGCAGTGTAGAACTTGTTTTAGCCACTATGGGATAGGACAATCGTAGTCCATGGTAGGAGAGACACCACAATGACATAATTATAAACTTATGAACTTACACTGTCATTTTTTGGAGTAATATCTTTGACTCATTGTTCCTTCTGGAGCATGGTGGGTGATTTTCGAGATAGCTTAGCTCACGGTAGCTACTTAGCTCACTTACCTATAGTACCCATGTCATTTCACAATGAGGATGCACTCGGACCATTGCCTAGTATACACACACACACACACACACACACACACACACACACACACACACACACACACACACACACACACACATATATATATGAAGCACACATAAGTGAGGAGGAAAATCAACCTAGTGTGACGAAGAATCAGAGCATGCTTACAAACTATGGTTATCTGATGATGCGCTTGCTAGATGAGTATGATTTACAAGTTATTGAGGTGCAGCCATGTAGACCAGATCCAGATTTACAACTTACAGTGAACGTGCAACCTCGATATGGATAGGATTTTTCTCATTGCCCAGGAGTTTTCTAACCCATCCTCACCCTTTGCAATTGTTTCAATCTTTTTTATGATTCTCCATTTAGTGTTTGTTTGAGTGCTTGCTTGCATCGTTATGTAATTGGTCTATCAATTTTCTAGTTATTACTTGGATAACCCTTTAGGCTTTGGTCCTAGTTCAATCCTTGCTAAGTTCGACCTTAGAGTATGCCAAAGAAGTATGCTAAGTACTCCACCTTCCTTAGTGTGCCCTCTTTAGTTAGAATAGAGCCTTCTAGTTGAATTGTAAAAGT
>NC_141077.1:31545504-31898004 GCF_041138505.1 Cibotium barometz | reverse complement strand
TAAACACATTGGGTCAATTTAGGGACATTACTTGGGCACGACATTATAAATATATGAGTCATCTTGGACTAAGGAGAATGCACACAATTGCATTATCAAAATTGAGCCTAGTCTTGTGCTCTTATTGTGAGGCTTGCTTGCTTATGCTTTGCTTTCTTATGGTGAGACTTGCTTGCTTGTACTTTGCTTTCTCTTGTTGCGTGCTTACTTGATAGTGGATTGAAGTTGCTTGCTCTCCTCTTTTTCCTCTTCCTCTCCATCTCTAACTCTCCCCCATTCTTACACTCATGATTGCCATTGATATTGAGGTTGAGCACTCCATAGCTCTCTCCCTTTTTGTTTCCTAAGTGCAAAGCTCCCTTGTGATCTCCATCGTGTTGACACCAATGGAGGTGAGGTTGAGAACCCTTGCTTTTGCACCATAAGAGGTTGAGAACCCTTGCTTCTG
The DNA here is from genome assembly GCF_041138505.1 of Cibotium barometz. NCBI lineage: Eukaryota > Viridiplantae > Streptophyta > Polypodiopsida > Cyatheales > Cibotiaceae > Cibotium > Cibotium barometz. The sequence continues at coordinate 31,897,556 of NC_141077.1, read as the reverse complement.
CACCATAAGAGGTTATTTAATCTTGAACAGAAAAGGATGCAAACTGCCTATGACCCTTGCATTTCTCACTTCTTTTCCCTCGTGAAAGGCACAAGTGTTCCCATTTTTATGAACATCTTTGGTGACCCACTTCTTCACTAGAGCTTCACCCAAAGATAAGGCGGTTTAATGCCCTTTTTATGAAGTTTATGGCATTTACAGAGCCAGTTTGTGAATCTAGAGCTTAGAGGACCATGGCAACTATCTTTTCCAGGTATTCATTTGTTCCTCCACTCATAGCTTCTCGCTTGAGGTGGATCCGAAGGAGTCTAACCTTTGTAACAAGGAAGCACTCTATTGAGTGCTAGTCGTTTGTTGGGATCAACGGCTTGATGGGTTAGAGGAAGTGTGGTTTGATGCGCTATAATCGATTGTATTGTCGTTTCCAACAATTAGTCCAGACTAGATTCATCAAGAGGTCTTTAATGCTAATCAAACTCGAAACTTTGGCCTCATGGATGAGACTGTATATAGAAAACTAGTTGGTATTCTGGTATTCTAGAATAATAGTAGACCAGACATCAATTTTGTTGGTGGTGTTTTGAGTTCTCCAACAAGCCAGAGAATCATCTGAAACCAAGTATACGAGTGTTACAATACATCAAAGGTACTCAAAAGTACGTCATCAACCATGCTGCTAGCAAGACCCCTACTGTTTTGTGACTTAGATCGGATGGGCAATTTAGACACCGAGCACTCATTAACATGGTATCGCTTTTCTCTTGGCTTGGGATGCATTTTTTTGGATCAATAAGAAATAACTCATTGATGCATCCTCTTCGACAAAAGCTGCATGCTTTGCATCATGTGAGGCATTGTGACTGAGAAGGATTCTATAAGATACAGGTATGGGACAGAAGCACCCTACAACGTTACAATGTGATAACTAGAGTTGCATGGCCATACCTCAGAAACCCGTGTTTTATGTTCGGACAAAACACATTGAGATTTGTTCACTTTGTGTGCGAGCTCATCATGTTTAGGGAGGTCGAGATGGTCTGCTGGCCAGTCTTCACAAAGGCTCTTTGCAAGGATCAGATGGAGCGGCAGCTTCTTTAACTCGACGAGTGGTTGTTTGTGTCCTCAATCATCTCACAGCAGTGCACTCACTAAGCGTCTAATCAACTCCCACAAAGGGGAAGTCATCTCCACCCAGAAAGTTGGGCGTAACGAAGTGCCATTCCGCTATCATCTTCCTCATAGTTCGTAATTGGTCATGCCCAACTTCATCACCCAAGACACTGAAACCTAGGTGATGAAATGGTCATTGTGCTAGGCCTAGGTAAGAAGGTGCAACATGGAACCTGCAGAGATGATGCACAATCCTATAATCAGTGCACATGATGAAGAAATCCATGTTCTCACTGCTAGATCATATGAGATGTGAGCAAGAAGAAGATCTTGCAGAGCGTGGGGCGTGTGTGTGTGTGTGTGTGTGTGTGTGTTGGGGGGGAGAGAGAGAGATTTGGCCAAGTATGATTGTGATAACAAACCATCTGAATGCTCTAGTGGAGCTCAGAGATCCTTTGATCAGCCAGCCCCCCACAATCCAAAGGTAATGACCGGGGGATTCAATACATGAAATCATGTCCTGCCCACCACAGCCATGCCATTGGGCGGGGCATTGCTTACTGGATAGCTGAGAGAAAAGGATCTAATTGGTAACACCTTGAGCTGAAAATGCTAAGGAGATTTAGAGACAGGTCAAAAGATATGATCTGAAGTGCACACTTACTCTGCCTTGAGTACTGTAAATAAGGACTTTACCAAGATTTTTAAGGTTAAGGAGAAAGTCATAGGCATGTCTAAGAAGGCCCTGAACATGAAATCCTATGCAATATTTTGACACTCAATTCTTCATGACCTCACTCCAACACAATTACTGAGATTGAAGTTCCACCTTGATAAATACAAGCAAGGTGTTGGAATTGCATTCAGTAATAATATAATCATAATAACAGTAACAATCTTAATGATGACAATTAAAAGAAAAGCTAGATTTCTAGTTACAAATATGAGCAGGAGTAGGTTTGTTAAAGGAACTCCCAGCTGAGCAGGCAGAGTTTCTTGCACTCTCTCCGGTGTATGTGACTAGACCTTCCAAAATTTCAGTACCCAACTGATTGTTACTTTCTGGTTCTGGCCAACCATAATAGCTGCGATTAGTATGTATGAGAATGACCATGTACTATGCTTGTGTGCTTATATCCCAGACTCTTCAATCTTCCTTATCAACAACTGCCAGAAACAAAATGACACCTTAAGTAATGCTGAATTATCATTTAAATTGAACATCCAAATTTTAATTTTTAAACTTAAAATGGAAAGACCAGTGTGCATAAGGCAGCAATATGCACCTGTCACGAGAAGCGGCTTAACCGGAAAAAGTAGGCTCCCTCAGACTAGCTGCACGACTGCAGCTACACGCAGAGAACCCCCTTGCAGAAGATCAGCAAGCTCATCAAACAAGAATGCTGTCCGCCAACCCCAGCCTTTTGGAGACTTTGGAAGCAAGGTTCCTGTCTGTGTCAGACTTCCGAATATCATCACCTCTCTCTTTGCTGGGCATATCAACTGTGAAGGCCACAAAGAGCTCAAAGATCAGACCAAATGTAGCAGCTCACAGTTGCAAATAGCCAACCAAAGTACTTGTAAACTGGCGGAAGGTGGTGGTTTGGGAAGAAAAAAAGGGGGGGGGGGGGATGGAATGTGTGTGGGGGGGGGAGGAAACTGGGGATGATCATCGATTCTTATACGCACCCATTAATCATCCAACTAAACTAAGGGGAAATGAATGAAACACACTTACTTGGTATCGCGCAGTAACTTTTTCCCTGTTGTCTGTGTACAGATAGACCTGCAAAAGACCAAAAGACAATTTCAAAACCTTCTTAGATAATTGTCCATGGGAAAAAAAAAGCACCATGATTGTACCTGCCAGAAGGGGTGCAAAAAACAGAAACATGCAACTATTCAATATACAAGTTTGGTGTTTGGTGTTCCAATGCAATTGTAGATAGAATATAATGGAGCCTGTCTACAAGTCCAAAGCCATACCTTACGATGGGCATCTACATTCTCAGCTCGACGCCTATGGAGAAAAAGACCTGCATACAACAATGACATGTACAAAGTGATTGAAACTTTTCTCCTGTAGACTTGCAAAGAGCACCACATGGGCAATGAACAACTTTCAAGGAGATGCCATACAAACCAAAGAGATTACTTAGATGGATGAAATTTTGAGGCAAGGTTTGTTTGCTCCATATGTAAGGCTACTGGCTAGATGCAAGTGTTTATGTGGGCTTGGATTGAGCATCACCGTAGCTTGCGGCTGCTGCCCAGGATCATTAGTCCGTAACTTGAGAAGGGGGTGACTGGAGTGGACTTGAGAGGAAATCAGAATATGCCAATGCCTTGTGACTGGGGTGGACTTACTCACAAAAAACTGCCTGTTAGTGCTTGACAGGCAAGGTTTTAGCAAGTGATAGGTGGAAGATGCGCAATAGAAAACAAGACAGTATTGTAACAGTATAAGGACAAAACTGAAAATAATTGTACAAGGAAAGGTATTGTACCAACAAGATGCCAAAATACAGACAAGAAGAAAATCCTTCCATGGTTCTCCTCCTGACTGAAGACCGCAGACAACTAGCTGGCCCAGAAGGGTTCTGCTCTGTGTTGCAAGATCAATGATACATAACCCCCGTGTGGAGGCATTGGAGGATAACACGCCAGGTCACCTTAGCCCTGTAAACTTTCCTTCCACCTTGGGAGGGTTGAGCCTCGGCCGAAAAATCGTTCAGTCAGTTTCTGGTGAACCATTTTGCCAACTAGAAAGCCTTGCCTTGCACCTTCTGTAAACCAGCCTCTAGCCTTCAGACGAAAAAACCAAAAGGCGGTGCAAAAACAAACTTGCACACAAAACACTTCAACACCTTTGAGGACCAAGAAAAGGAAAACAAACAGGGGGACCTAGAGTGCTCCTGCAAACAGTACACAGACACCGATTGGCCCCAAAACACAATGGCGCCCCTTGCGGTATTTCTTTAATTGATTATATGAGCTTTGATTACAATAAGGCTAGAAAGGTCAGCCGTCCCAGTAGAACTTCTGAAGTCTGCAAAGACCCTGCATCATGGCTTCTTGTCCACTCGGCATCCACAAACAAGTCCAGCCATTGTTCACATCAAAAGACTACCACACGTTGAGTCTTCATACAGAAGCTTTCTCCCATGAGCAAGCCTGCTATAACCATCCATAGCCTCTCACCCTATTAACAGCATCACACCCCGACACATCAAGTACTCCTACATCACAACGACGACTCCAAACTGTCTCCTAAAAGAGAACTCCCATCACAACAAAGCATACCATACAGTAGACACACCTGTACACTCCCTCTCTACCTTCCAAGGATACTATCCATCTCAGTCATGCATTCCATGTCCCCTGTCCAATCAATAGCAGGGTTGTACCAAACATATGTCCACTCCTGTGACCGCTGCCTGCATGTGACCTATCTCCTGGAGAAACCCAAATACATGTTTCCATATGAAACAAAGACCTATTTCAGCAAACATCGGGTGACCTATGTTCCCATTAAACATCTGGTCTGGCCCAGCATGAAACCCATGTCTTGTTTCCACGTGAAAACATTCTCGGCACATACTCAAATGTAGTGCCAACACAACGCACAAGCAAAAGAGAGAGCTCTTACTGAATATGTCTGGCTGTATTTCTGCCCCACAACTATGTTACATAGGTATGCCCAAAACTGATGATCCCTCTGTTCCTTCCAAGCAGGAAGAAAGCAATCTGCTCCATGGGTATGCACCCATGAGAGCTTGCTTTGCTCCCATGCCAAGAAACATAACCAGGTGACCTTGTACTTGCAGCCAATAACCCATGTACATAGTGTACTTGCAGCCAAGCAAAACAGCCCATAAACAGTCTCAAAACATCCCTGTTGCAAGGAGGACCAGCACACTTTGCACCTCTGTTCAGCAGCCACCTATGGGTGAAAGGAGCTGTACACTGACCTCCTATGTGTCCAAAGAAACCAGTCTGTAAGCTGCAGCCTGACTCTGTGCAAAAGAGCACGTGTTTCAGCCCTGTGCGCCTGCAGTCCAGCCAGCCGGCGTGTAAGAGAAGTCCAGCCCTCCGTGTGCCAAGTGAGAAAGAAGAAAGAAAGAAAGAAAGCTGTATTAACGTCTACTAGAGGCCGAACTCGACCTATGAGACAAATCAATGTACAACTGTCAATGTCTTCTGGATGTCCAGAAAAAAAAAGGACAAAATGAACATGAAACAAACTATGAAAGTACTGAGCTAGTGGGGGGGTGTGATGAATGCAGCACTACTGCTAGAGGCTCAGTATGCAACCTATATGCGCACGTATGGGACAGATCAGGTACATCCATTTACATTCCACTCTGGGTATCGATGCCAAAGAGGCATAAAACTGAAAAAAAAATAACTCAAAATGAACTCTTAAGACTCTTAAGAGTTTAAGTTACAATGGGTTCTGCCTTGGGGGCCCGAGGAAGGGTGGGTGGGAAAAGGGAGGCGGAGGGACTAGTGGACAGGGAGACGGGCCAGCATAGCGCAAGCAGGGCAACGAGGCGAACAGAATAGCATAACGGGTCCAGACAGAACAGAGCCAACCCAGGCGGGAGAGAGGACGGCGAGCAAGGGCGAAGGCGGCGGCTACGCACAGAGGTGCAAACAGAGCGAACAGAAGGCGGCGGCGAGCAGAGGCGTGAACAGCGGCGAGTAGGGGCGAAGGCGGCGGCTACGCACAGAGGCACGAAGAGAGAGAGAGAGAGAGAGAGAGAGAGAGAGAGAGAGAGAGAGAGAGAAATGAAATGATATATTAACGTCTTCAGAAGGCCAAAATGACCTATGAGACCAAAAAGGTTACAACAATTGGTGGATCTGATACAATGTCTGTGTAAGAAAAGCTAAAAACAACTAAACAACTAACTGAAACTGAAACAACTATGAGGAAAAGTACGGTACTAGGAGCTCCTAATGGATAACATATGGGAGGAAAACTCCAGCAACAAAGGTAAGCATCATACACATCACTATCCAAAGATGTCTCTCATCGGTCGATGGCGGATATCCTCAATGTCCTCCATGGTGAGCACTTTGATTGGATGTTTCCCATGCCGTGCTAGTATGGTCCTGATCCTCTGTTGTAGTCTCCGCCGATGTCGGGATGGGCCTCTCATCTTGGGGCGCCTGGACCGCCCCAGCTCTATAGCCCGATCAGTCAGTGTACCTCTGGTGCGGCTATACTCTGGGGCTATCTGCAATGCCTGCTGGCCTGACTGCTCAATCTCTGGTCGAAAGAAGTCTATAATCTAGCAGGTCCAGCCCGCCGCCTCCTGTTCAGCCCTCCGCTTATTCACCGACAGAGAAGCGCCTCCCTGCAGCCCACCAGCCCCTCTTCCGAAAAAGCACACGCGTGGGCCCCAATAATAGCTTATGGGCCACAATCCCTTTAAAGCTAAGAGTCTTCTTTTATTTTTAAGGCTTTTAAACCTTTGTCTCCTCCAACCCTTTGTCTCCTTGGGTTATATGAAGGGACTTTAATCACTTGGCCCCAAACTGGTGCCATTAACAGTCCACCATGTCCCTGTGCACACCTGCATACTGTCCAGAGAAAAACACAAGGTTGTGACAACTTCTCCAGAACCTTCCGTCCAAGTACTCATGAGGAGCATGTGCTGCAAGAACTCTACAACTTGAAGCTGCTTCTCATTGAAACAGTCTCCGAGCTCATGACACAGGCGAATATTATAGTGGCCCACTTACCCGCCCATCCAGGTGACTTCACGGTGCATCAGTGGGTGAACCAAGCTCTTCCTCTAACCACTCAATAATAGGGTGACGGTAATGGAGGAGCTAGCACTCTTGGATCCACCGCCATTGCCAATGACCTTGTGACCAAGCTCAAAATGGACTTGGAAGCCGTCAATATTCACAAGGCCCACAGTGAAGAAGATCATCTCAAGCGTGAGTTAGAAGCTCTTAAGCCCCACAAAGCTAGGCAAGAAGAAGATATTCTTGCCCAGCTTCGGCAGGAGATAGAAGAGCTCAAGGATCAACAGGAAGTCAAAAGAACAGTTTGGTGTGCTATTTGTCAAGCTGTTGGTCACACCCCACAGAAGTGTCCGAGAAGGAGATACTGCAACTTCTGTGAGAAGGGCGGTCACGAGGACAAAGACTGCTATTACCTTGGCACTAGTGCATTCTAATGCATTTTGTTTTTCTACAGTTTTTGATGTTTTTTTTTGGGACAATATCCATCATCCTTGTAAATACCATTATAATATGCAGAATTTCTCCTTATTTTATGTTTAGTTTTTACATTCTTGTAACTACACCCTTTATTTCCGTGTGGTGGCCTCTTCCTACCTCTCCAACGGCTTGGCCTATGGTGGCCTCTCCTTTCTCCTCCAACAACTTCTCGGTCGTCTCCCTAGTCAAGTAGCAACTCTTGGAGGCATACTACCATAGTGAACCCATGAAGCCGTCTAGTATCACAAGCCCTAGTGTGCCTTGCAGCAAGGTCTGCTACAATGTGCTTGTGGTCCCATAGGCCCCACATCCCTACGAGGGTGTCACTCCATGAGGTACCCCATTCGTTGATGCAATGCATGTCTTTCTCTGTCCGCCATACATCAACAAATGGAAACCTATGATGTGCATTTAGTTTCTCAATCACTCTCTGTTCACATTTGAAGATGTCAGAATATGCAGCGGAGATGATGACCAAATCTGGGAACACGAGCAAAAACGCAGGCAGAAAAAACAGCACAAAAAGAGAGAGATGTAGGCGTGTAACTCTGCTCTGATATACACAAGAAGATCCCGAATATGATACAAATAAGGCATGGGGGCTGAGGAGCTATATATACTCCCCTAGAGGGCAGTCGGCCAGCATAAGAAAAAGCCCACGACTGATAAAAAGGTCCACGACTGCATAAATGCAGTCGGCCAGCAATCTGGTGCCAAAACCTGATCAAAACCAGTCGGCCAGCAGTAAGAGTGCCCACGACTGATAAACATCCAGTCGGCCAGCACTGTACTGCTCCTGGCACCCTCTGGCAGCCCTCCCAAGCCTCAGAAAAATGGGAAAAAATAGGGGAAAAATACGGAGAGTGGGGAAAAATGGGAAAACACCTCATAAGGGCGGGCACACCCACAACAAAGGCCCTGGTGTATAAATCTAGACAGGAGATGACTTCTAACACCCCCTCTCAGCTCCTGGCTGTGTAACCAACCACTGGGAGCTGGGGTGCCGCCTGAGCAAATCCTGAGAGCGACTTCGTGAAGAGGTCCACCGTACTGTCCTCCGTCGAACAGAACTCCAGCAAGATGTCATCAGCAACGATCTGTTCACGAACAAAGTGCCTCTGGATGACCATGGGTTCCTCCAGTGGAAGCCCAAACCTGCAATGTAACCTCCTCCTGCTGCTCCGTAGAACTGCTCCTGGGCCTGAAGTAGATCCCCTCGTGTCCGGATCTCCTCCCCAAACCGAGTCACTCCAACCGTGGAGTCGGACTCCATCCAACAATCCCCCTCCTGTGTACAAGAGTCCATGATCCTTCGCATGCCGCAGAAACCACAGGAAACGCGATCCTGCCTCCCAAAGAGACATCTGCAACCAAGAGCTCAACTGCCTCATCAGGAAGCTCCCGTCCAATCCGGTGTCCATCAACCAGATCCATGAACCATACAGCTTCTGAATCACAGAGACATCATACTGCTCACAAGGATCACCACCTTACGGTGCACAAACAAGTCCTGGAAACCTGATGAAACCTGTCAACCACCCCCTCTGAATCCGGAACCACAAAGCCTGGAGAAACCACCTCCTTCTGCAAGTAAGCACCTGTCACCTGCCTGGCTTTCCGAAAGGTCCCCGTGGAAAGAACATCCTCAACTACTGGAAGTTCTATGTCCCGAACACGACGAGACATCAGAGCATAAGTGACCTGTTCAGCTTCCTCTGACTCACGAACACAAGAACTACCAACCTCAGTACTGGAAAGTTCCTGCCAACTGCTGCCATCTATTGGCAAGCTATCCACCACCTGGTCTCGGAAAGCCCGCTCCTGCAGCGTATCCACACCTGAGTAGCCATTACTAAACTGCCACTCATCACAATCCTGAGGACCTGGGAGAGAGAGTGCTGAAAGCCGGTAAACTCCATTCTCCACTCCACCTTCCCAAACCACTTGGCCTGTTGCTTTGTCCCGGAGAGCAACAAAATGCTCATCAAACTCATGACCAGAAAGCCTGCAGAGATCCTGTAAACCGGAACGGGAAGGAGTCATGTGCCTGGAAGCACCACTATCGAGAATCCACTCCCGAGTATCCGTTGCGGAGAGTCCTCCAATCTCCTCCCTGCCTGAAGAAAATGAAACATCGGTGTCCATCACCTCCAGGTGCACAAAAGCCGGAGTCTTCGTGATTGCTGAGGAGTCTTCACCCTTCTCGGTCTTCCGCTTGGGACACTGCCTCCAGTAGTGGCCTTTCTCGCCACAATCATTACAGGTCCTCTCTGCCTTCAGTTTCTCGCGGTCACTAACGGACATCTTCTCAGAAGACTTCTCCGACGAAGCCTTCCCCTTGCCCGAGTTACGGCCTTTCGACCGTTGGCCAGTAAAGGCCTCCGAACCTCCACCCTGAGGAGGGTTCGTGAATCGTTCCTCCTGGTCCAGGACCATGGGCACAAGCTCCTCCCACGTGATGGTGCTGAGCCTGCCACTGGTAATCAAAGAGGAGTAAAATGCTGAGTACGAAGAGGGCAAATGTGACAGCAACGTGATGGCCATGTCCTCTGACGATATCTCCTTCCCAGCCTGAAGAACTTCCTGCTGAAGAGCCTGCAGCTTGTTAATATGCTCCCGCATCGTCGACGACTTTGCAGGGCTCATAACCCGCATCTGTACTTCCAAGGAAATCCTCTTCATGGGCGATACCCTGTTATAAAGTGAGGCCAAATGCTGCCATATACCTCTGGCCAGCGTCATGTGCTTGACATGATTGATTACCTGCGGTGTGCAGTTGAGGAAAATAAACGAACGGACCCTGGCGTTGACGCGATCCCACATCTGCGTCTGGGCCTCCCGGTCCTTTCGGGTTGACGGTAACTCCCCTTCCTCTACTTCCGGCCGTGGAACACCAACAACGACGAAATCGGCGAGATCGTAGGACTCCAGAACGGATTCCATCATCACCTTCCATATGCCGTAGTTGCTCCCGTCCAACTGACGGTCCACCGGAAACGTGGGGAGTGTCGGGATCTTCACATGTCTCTCGGCCATCTCAAACAGATCTGCCATAGCGGGGATGTACTCTGAAAAGGGTGGGTGGGTGGGAACAAAGAAGAACTGATACCTGCAAGTGGCTGTCCAGCAAATCAGCCCGCCTTCCTCTTGCTTCTCCTCTTCCCGATCAGCCCAAAACAGTCCACCAATCAGCCACAAAACAGCCCCCTCTTGCTCACACAAATCCCAAGACCTATCTAGAGCCTAGGCTCTGATACCATGTCAGAATATGCAGCGGAGATGATGACCAAATCTGGGAACACAAGAGCAAAAACGCAGGCAGAAAAAACAGCACAAAAAGAGAGAGATGTAGGCGTGTAACTCTGCTCTGATATACACAAGAAGATCCCGAATATGATACAAATAAGGCATGGGGGCTGAGGAGCTATATATACTCCCCTAGAGGGCAGTCGGCCAGCATAAGAAAAAGCCCACGACTGATAAAAAGGTCCACGACTGCATAAATGCAGTCGGCCAGCAATCTGGTGCCAAAACCTGATCAAAACCAGTCGGCCAGCAGTAAGAGTGCCCACGACTGATAAACATCCAGTCGGCCAGCACTGTACTGCTCCTGGCACCCTCTGGCAGCCCTCCCAAGCCTCAGAAAAATGGGAAAAAATAGGGGAAAAATACGGAGAGTGGGGAAAAATGGGAAAACACCTCATAAGGGCGGGCACACCCACAACAAAGGCCCTGGTGTATAAATCTAGACAGGAGATGACTTCTAACAGAAGATGCCCCTATGAGTCGATATCTTTCTTGGGCACTCACCCATTTGGACTTGGCCTCAACATTCTTTCTGAGCTTCACACTTTCTTCTCCTCTATGTTCACCTAGCGAAGCCTTGGAATCCCCCCCTCCTGGAAAAGAGACTTCTATTAAGTATGAAAAAGTTTTACAAGAAGGGATATTTCAAACCAAGCAAGAGGGAAATCTCAACCGATCTGGTGCCTTGTGCTGCCAACAAGGTCTCATATTAGAAAGACTGAAAAAGATGCCATGATCCCATTCTGTCATGAATTAGCCACGTTTTCTTTGTGCAGCCCTCCAAGATTCCTGAATCTGGCCATGAGCATGTTGATAATATCACACCAGATCCCGCAAATGCAATGTGTATCATGAACCAAAGTGCCCTCCATGACCTCAATGCATCTAGCCTTCCATATGTGTCAGGCTATGATGCTAGGAATGATCTCCCATGCAGTGTCCAATCTTTGTGCTAGAGGTACGTAGCCTTACTCTGGCAGGTCTTGAAGACGGCACCGCCAACCCACTCCTTGGGTAACCCTCAAACTTGATTTGTGGACCCGACTATGTCAACCAAAAAATAGCACCAAAACAAAAGTAGGCATCCCTCCTCATCCTCCCAAAAAGGTGTGCTATTGCAATCCAAATCCTCTATGCCTCCTTGCACTCCCATAAGCAATGGTAAACTCCCTCTGAAGCTCCTGCACATCTCGGACAAGCTGAACTAGCACGGACGACCGACGAAAATGTCTCCTTGCACTGGTAAACTCCCTCTGAAACTCCTGCACATCTCGAACAAGCTGCACTAGCACCGACGACCAACTTCGTTGGTTGATGGCAAGGCCACCATGTAGAGAAAGCCAAATAAAAGAGGAAATCTTTGTTTCCCTATACGAGTGCTACAACCTCCACAAAAAAGCTCTTTGAATGTCAAGGGTGATCCCATAAGCGGTCTAAAAGCAAGGACTGGATTTGTCCCAAAACCAAGTGTTTGGCGTACCACACAATGTAACGGAACAAGGGCATGCTTTTCATGGGGTTAAAAGCATCCCGCCACTCCCACTCATCAGAGTCTCAATGCAAGTATCTGATAGGACACCCATCATATAACCAAAGGCTCCAAGAGTCATAATCATCCCTTGAGGGGGATCAATATAGATGTGCTTCCTTACCCTCTCCACCACTCTCATTGACTCGACTGCCACACCCTCAATGATATCATGCCCAAGACTTCTCTCCAAGAGCCATCTATCCTAAATGGAGTAGAAAACCGGTACATCGTACTCACCAAAAGTGGGAAGGCACATGACCTAAAGAGGTACCCCTGTCCCTGAAAATACCCCAAACCATAAGTGATGAGGCCCTTCCATGAAGTTCCTTGGTTAGGTATGGTTGCATTCATCTGGATAATCCTCTAACTAGTGCCTCTCAAGTGATGGGTGCAAAGCAGTCTCTCATCCTCTGTGAGACTCGTGAGCCTCTTCCAATTCAGCACTGAGGGGAGAAGAGTTGCCCAGGCAGTCCATTGGATATGTGTGGCTGCTCCAAGAGGTCTCCCATATTCATCTAAGATCAAGTCATTCCACAATGGACTGCCTCTAAGCCTCCTCAATTGACTGTGGAGGAATATTAACCAAGAAGCTCCTCATGCAATCCTAGACTCGCAGAAGAGATCTCAGCAATGGCGAAGAAGGTGGTCGGTGCCACAAGATAAAGCGTGGGTTGTAAATCAGCTCCCCTAATCAGAGTGCACCTCATAATTTGCTGCACAAGAAAGTCTTGCCAAGGCTCAATGCCAGAAAGAAATCCTCTGACTATCAGCTTAGAAAGTAAAGCCTTACACTACACCTCCGAGTCAACAATGTTCAATCCTCCCTTCTTGCTTAGGCATAATAATGGTATCCCAAGCCACTCTCGCCCTGTTGTGCATAGTGCCAATTGATCCTGACCAAAGGAAGTTAAGCCAACGAAGCTGACCAATGCATTCCTTATGAAAAAACCAGCACGACGTGACAAACCAAGCAGTCACCAACAGCACTTGGTTAGCTACCAAGGCTCTAGAGGCCAAATCAAGCTTCCTACTACTCCAATGCTGAAGTTTGCTTTTCATGCTCATAAGTGCAGCAGCGAAATATTGTATAGGCGAGATGTCAATGCCAACCTAACAACCAAGGCATGCAGTGCATCCTCTCTCAATCCAAGTAAACCCCACATCCAAACCCCAATCTGTCTACGGAGAGTCACTAATCCAAAATCCTGCTAATTTGTGCCAATTGATGGTGGCGCCAGCTCCCAAACAAAACATCTCCAAGGTAGTGCGGAAAGCACACAAGAAAGCCTGTGAAGCCTCCAAAAACTCCAACCATGCAAGGATGCATCCATCCCCACTTCTACGGTTATGCCATGAGTAAGATAAAGAGTTAGGCCTCCTCTGGAAATCATCCTCTGTCCAACAATCCCTACCATAGAAGGAAAGTACGAATCTCTCCCAAATGGCTCTCTCCAAGTTGTGTGTTCTACCCTCATGGCCACCCTTTTTGTCCAATGGCTGCTCAACAAATGTTGAAGCCTCCTTCAATAATCCAATGATCAGTCCGGGGTAGTTGTTTTGTGATAGTTCCCCAGAGGGCCACCCTCTCTTCCCGTATGTTAGGCACATAGATATTCAAGATACCCTACATCTGTCCCTCTCCTACATAACCATAATCCACTATACTCTGGCAGGTATGACAACACCATGGCTAATAACATGAGGCAAAAGTGAGGCTGACACTAAGATGCATGCCCCACCTTCGGTCCCCTGTGACCAAAAAGTGTGTCTAGAAAGAATCTTACCATGTTTACCACATTGAAGCATATCCAATTCGTGCTCCTACAGAAGCAACACATCCATAGGGCCACCATTAATGCCAGGGTGGAGCTGATCCTTAACAAGGCGCTTCCTACTACACGTGGGAAGACTCCCTATACCTTGCACGTTCCATGAGATAATCCTCATGGTAATGTTGTAGAAGGGGGTAATCTTTGGAGCAAAGTCCAATGTCAGCATGTTCACTGTCCTAGACTCTGCACAGTCTCTGCATACGTGCGCAATGCATAGGTGCCTAGCAGGACATCGTGGCATATATCCTATTGCAAATCATGCAAGGCCTCATAAGATGGCAACGTGTCTTGTGCATCCTGCATATTTATTGTTCATCCCAAGCAAGAAGGACTCAATATAGTCAACATCCTTGATGCAACATCCTTTTGCGAGGATGACTCTGCAAACTCATCACTCTGACCCAATACATCACCACTATGTACATTGTCTTTGGGAGGGGGCTCATCTTGTTCCCAGAGACGACTCGCCACTCCTGGCGAAAGGCTAGTTGAGGCAGAGCATTAGGCTCTGTCGCTAGGGGAACACATTTGCGCTGCCTCCTACGACCCCTAGCCCTAGTGTAATCCCGCGCAAAGTGGCCCATTTGGTGACAGTGGACACACCCGACACTGGTCAAGTCTGCTTGACGTTTCCATGTGTTGCTCTTCAAGGGACTATTAGGTCCCAGAAGCAACACAAAATCCTCAAAGGGATCACTGTCATGAGCCAACACCATAACCCTAGGAATAGCATTAGTCGAGGCAGTGACTACCTAGGGCAGCAGAAGTGAGAAAAGCTGGGAGGTGGGAACCTGTAGGACCAGCCCAAAGGCTGCCCCAATGGCCTCCAACAATACCCAATAAGCATGAGAAGACCTGGGAATCTGAGAGTAATAGGTTAACAATTCTGGTCTTCTTTGACAAGGTCGAAGTAGCCGGTGTAGGGTAGGAAGAAAATCTTCCTCAGGCCCAAAGGGAAAGGACTGCCTTTGCACTTACGAAGATGCCTCCTCTATGTGGAAGAATCCTCTCCCATGTTGCCTTACATCTTTAAAATGGAGCGCAAAGTCGGAAGGCGATGTCGCAAGCACCCACTCACGGGCCTGGATACATGAGGTGTGAGAGCCAAAGATTTTTCCAACAAGCGTCGTCTTGGAGTCTTTCTCGCTTTCCGCGAAGAGGGCCGCATGCTCATCATGAGCGAAATGGATGGTTTGCCTAGCCAAAGGAGATTGATTAGCCATGATGCTAATCAGGAAAAAAGGCCGACTTGAACCATGATCAAGAGTAATCCGTACTTGAGTAAGGCGGAGAAAAAGGGCAACAAAAAAGAGGGAGGCGGAGGGGAAAGCAAGGAGGAGTTTAGAGGGCAGCGAAGAGGTCGGGTAGCTAAATAGGGCAACAGGACAAGTGGGAGAGAGAAAAAGAAAACAAGTGAAGGAGCAGAGGCAAAGCTCGAATGCAGGGGAGCAGAGGCGGAGGCGGAATGACACACAAGGAGGAGGAGGCGAGGAATACAAGAACAGAGAGCAAAGAAGAGGAGGACAAATCAAAAGGGGCACAAATCAACAATGCGGGAGGCCTTGATCCTCCTCAGGCACTCGCATGGCTAAGAGAGAGACTTTGAGCCTTGCATTCTTTCTTAGCTTCACGTTTTCTTCTCCTCTGTGTTCACCTAGCAGTATAGCCTTGCATTTGCTCGGAGATTTTCAAATTCAAGTTTCCAAGCCTCCTTAAGAGAGGCCGCCTCTTCCTTCCTATACTGGACCATAATTCCTTAATGAAGATCGGATTTTAGTCGATAGTTCCTAGCTCATAGTACCCGGCAATATAATCACATAAGAAAATCTAGATGGACTCTCCGTTGAAGATCTACAAGATCAAACAACAGATCCATATAAAAGAGCCATGGACTCATCCGTTGAGTACCAACAAAGGACAATCAACTAGATCCGTGCCTGAGTTCAGATATGGTCAGCACCCTCTAGGCTCCTTCACAGGTCACCTAGCGCTTCCGCTTCCTTGGTCCCTCATCCACCGTACCGGAAGCTCACCATTTAAATCGAACCGAGGCTGGTCAAGACCTCGGCGAACCTTGCTACGCGAGACGTCCTCTATTGACTCTCCGTCAGCTATTGCAACGTACTATTTGAAACCTCACAATGTTATCTGTTTTCTTTGTTTTTTGCAAGAAAGAAGGGATGAGAGAAAGAAAGAAAGATATCTTAAATGGAACAGAAAATGAAACAGATGCAAAACAAAATAATCTCACTAAAGTGATGCAAAACTGTCCATGGAAATCTCATCATGGAATACTAAGAACATGAAACATGAGAAGGAGCATCAGCCCCCAATACATGGTACACCACTCTCAAAAATATCAAGCATGAGGCTAATGAGTATGATCGAAAGTCTCCCAATTACGTCACGTGGAAAGGTAGCTCGATGGCGATAGAACATGTCCTAGATCTGCAGCTTTGATGAGGGAATCATGGCCCACATCCAAGGGACGCGGGCGTTAGGCACGCTGGAATGCGAAGCCCAGTCTAAGGTAATTCCTCTTGGGCGAGGTGGGTCCATGGGATCCCCTCTATGGGTGTCCTCCCCCCTCAAAGAAGCTCGTGATGGTTGGCTAGGGCCAGAGCTCTCTCAAGAAAGTGTCCCTATGTCTCTGGCGCTCGAGCAAAAAGAGCCCTAGGCAATGCTCGGCCGTGAAGTCGACGATCCTAGAGAGAGGGCCAAATCTCTCATGCAACAGACAGTAAAACCTCCCGCGGTGGATCTCATAGTATATTGGGCAGCGACATATGTAAGACTCCTCTGCCTCAACCTCTGTGTGGCATAATCGGCAGATCCTCTCCTCCCTAGGTCTCCCTATGTGCTCCCCCGCTCTGAAGACGCATTCAGCTCTTTCTATTTCCACTCTATAAGGCGGTGGAATGAAACCCGTATCTGGCCAATCACAAATCGCATGGCATGGGACATGTGAAACACTCAGGTAGCTCAGCTGTTGTGGATGAATCCATCCTTGGTGAGTGTAAGGAAGTGATCTCTATAGAAGTGCATATTCGGTGGGAGCTCCGAAGATGTAATCCATGTGCAATGGGTGTAAAGGCTGAAAAGATCTAACCAGATAATCCGGTTGGTGTCCTCATGAGAGAGTTGGAGAAAAGGGGGAGAGAGAGAGAGAGAGAGAGAAAGAAAGAAAGACATATTAAACATCTACTAAAGACCCAATGGGCTCATGAGACCAAAGTGATACAATAATGTCCATGGCATATCGCATCATGGAACGGATAATAAAATAGAAACCACAAAACTCCCTCAGTGGAGTGATACAAAACTGTCCATGGAAATCTCATCATGGAATAGCAAGAACATGAAACATGAGAGAGAGAAAGAAAGATATATTAACATCTACGAGAGGCCAAAGTCGGCCTATGAGACAAAAAATAATACAACTGTGTTCTTCCGGTCATCGGAAGAAAAGAAACAAAAGAAAAATGTGTCTGGATACAACTGTGAATCATCATGGATCGGTGGAGCCCATATACAAACAATATAAGGGGGGGTGGGGATGTGGATGGAGTGCTAAGGCAAGATGCATCTCTATATGCTGAAGGGGTAGTACAAGCATGCTATGCAGATCTATATCTAACTCCATCCAGTGGCATAAGAGGGATATAAAATATCATACATCACCGATGCTAAGGCTGTGAATGGCATGAACATGTACCCTGAGTCTGAATGAAAGCGAGCTAGCCTCTCCTGTGTCTCCATTTGGTGTCTCATTCGGATAGCTGCTATCTCTCGGTGACGGAGTCGGGGTGCTCTATGTCCAGTCTGTCTAGGTCTCCTCCTGGCTCTCAATTCCTCTGCTCTCTGTGCGGTCACTCCACATGGTACATCAGCTGGCACTCGCATAGCGCTCTGGAAGAAATCTTTGAGCTGGGACTGTCTCCCACCCCTAGTGGGAGCGGGTGTCTGGAGGAGTCTCTCTCGAGAACTATGAAGCTCTAGTAGTAGTCTGCCAAGCTGTCGCTGGTCCGAGGCCTCCATCAACTGATGTAGTGAAGAGTGCTCCTCAAACAATCCTGCATATCTATCTCTGACCCCCTGGTGGGCTCTACATCTACATACAAAGTGATCCTCAGTCTCCACCTCCTCGTGGCACAGTTTGCATATCCGCTCAGCTCTGGGAACCCGTGCCGCTCTCCCAGCCTCTATCTCTAGCTGATGTGATGAGACTCATAGCTGTCCAATAGCAACGCGAGAGCTGTGTGGCATGTATACATCCATGTACCGCGGTCGATGTATAAACCCATCCCCTTAGATGCTCATAAAGTGGTCTCTGTAATACAGCATCTTCGGTGGTAGTGGGCTCTCTGGTGCTGTCCATGTCTCCTGTATGTAGTGCTGCCATATGTCCTGTCTCATCACTCTATTCCTCTCATTGAGAGAGAGGTAACCCGTGGAGCAGACTGATCATACTGAAAAGGTGGCAACCGCTCAATGTCTATCCCATGATGTGAGAACCACTGTAGCATCTGTGCATACCAAGATCCAGTGTGTCCAGCCTCGGCCAGCTGTCTGGATGCCTCAAAAGCTCAGCGGGATAATCTCTCCGTGGGCATCTCCCTCATCCTGTATATAAAGGAGATCGTCTGGAACAATGCCTCCACTGCCATAGGTGTTGCAGCAAACTCAGCTCGAACAATATCGTGCGGGACGGATGGTTTACTGCGTATCATCCTCGAGAGCATCAAGATCTGTGGTCTCTCCAGCTGTACCCATGTGGAGGCTGCAAGCCCTGGTGCCCAAACCGCTGCTGCATACATCAAGGCTGGTGTCACTAATGTATCAAAGAGCCACCCCTTCGTGCGGGGTTCCTGAAAATGTGCCTAATGACACTGATGCTCAAGGCCAGCAAGAGCTGCATACCCCCGGGTCACTCTGTCTCGGACTGCCTGAGCCATGGAGAAGCCTCCAGCTGAGCTAGTAAATGTGATGCCAAGGTAAACATAAGAGCTCACCACCTCGACCCGCCCTCCTGCTAATGTGAGAGTAGTGTGGCTCCTGACTGCGGGTGAAGTGTGGAAGATCATAACCTTGGTTTTCCCAAGGTTCACTGTGAGCCCCTGCTGTGCGCAGAAGTCATCAAGAACCACAAGGTGTCTTTGAAGCCCAACCTGCGTGTCGGATACCAAGACGATGTCATCAGCATAAAGCATAACATGGACAGTAATACCTGATAGCTCAACCCCAGAGCCTCCTCCCTGTGTGATGTAATCGACCACCTCATCAATATAGAGCCCAAAGAGCGTGGGGGAGAGGCGCTCATATAGCCTGTATATGCCCCACATCATGTCTGAAGGTATGCCTAGTGTCTGTAATCGCCGAAAGAGGCGCTCTCTGGGCACTGTATCAAATGCCTTGCGGAAATCCACAAAGCAACAATAGAGTTGTTGCCTCCGTGTCTTGGCCTGATCAATCAGGCACCTCAATGTAAAAATATGGTCGATGGTCGAGAAGGCTCGACGGAAGCCTGCCTGGCCTGCTGCTCTCAATCCCCCAACCTCTGCATGAGTGCTGAGCTTTGCCTCCAAAACTGCCCCGTATAGTTTGGCCAATATATGGCCAATCATGATGGTCCTATAGTTCCCGAGGTCTCCGCTTTATGGATCGGCACAATAGTGTGCATCGTCCACTCAGCCGGAAACCCCTCTGACAGAGCTCTGTTGAAGAGATGAGCAAGAAATGGTGCCAATGTATCAATAGCATAGATGAGATGCTCTCCTTGTAATCCTGTATGATCTGTCGCCCGTCCATGTTGGAGTCGGCATATGGCCCTCCTAACCATAGGTGGGGTGAAGAAGGTGGAGACTGTGGAGCATGGCTCTGTGGGCTGTGGTATAGGGGGCTGTGCAGGCACATCATAAAGTCTCTCTGCATATGTCTGCCAGGCCTGAGGATCGGCAATAGGTGTGGGAGGACGGGGCTCTCTGAGTCTCCTCCAAGCAGCAACAGCATCTCTGCTCATGAGCGTGTGATATGTGTCCCAACACTGAGCCTCCTCATAAGCTCGCCGCTTACGGCGGGTGAGAGTATGCATCCTCCTACTTGCCTGCCTCTGGGTGATCTCCCCGCGAGCCCTCTGCACTCGGAGACTGCGGTAAAGGTTTCTGAACTCATCATCATACCATCGGTTCTAGGGCATGCTCCCAGATGTGCTTGGCCGTCCTGTCTGTATGTGGTATGGGAAACTCCTCGCGGCTGCGGAGTGCAGTACATGTGAGAGCTGGGAGGTGAGCATGGCCATGGGTGCCGATGGATCTAAGGCAAATAGCTGATCATGAACATGATAGTCGTACACCTCGGCTATGTCCTGAGTGAAGTGAAAAATAGTGCGTGGTGGCTGTATGATGGGTGGGTGGGTCTCCATTAAGCTCCTGAAAGTGAGGGATGGGTATGTATGATCCGCCCCAATGGGGCATGGTGGTACGGTGAAGTGAGACACCATATCTGCTGCCTCCCGGGATCCCATCACATAATCCACTGTACTACTGCCGCCTCCCATTGGAAAGCAAGTCAACCCACCTGAATCTGGCCACTGAGTCATTTCGTTATAAATAACGAGATGGTGTCGGGCCCCAAGGTCCAGCAAATGTTGCCCATATCCAGTGCTGTCAGCTCCTCCATCAGAGGAGATCCGAGTGGTCCCTGTATCCTCTGTAGCTAGCGGCTCTAGTCTCAAGGGATCCTCAAAGTCATAGATCTCGCATTGTCTGCTCTGAGTCCGTGCATTGAAGTTCCCCATCAAGAAGACTTCTCCCAGTGTCGAATACTGTAAGATCTCCTCAGATAAGACAAAGTATGGAGACTCACTAGCCTCTCCTCCACCCGGCTCCTCGGTGGTGGCAAACCACGACCCCTTCGGAGGAAAGTAGCAAAGGGCGATGTAAATCCATCTGGTCTCCGAGAGGCGTAAGCTAATCCACATGTATCTCGCCTCCGAGTCTCGTGCTACGACTCGAACATGCTCATGTAACCCATGCCTGAAAAGCACTGCAATACCTCCTGAACCTCGGGAGGTGGCCTGTCTCATCCCCTGTCGGTGAGCTGACTCCCACTGATAACCCTCAACCCGTGGTAAGCCCCTCTCCGGGCTCTCATGTGTCTCTGTCACATCAAGATGATATCCCGACCCTCCATCACCTCCTCAAGTCTCCCTAGATCTGTCCATAGGACTCCATTACAGTTCCAGATTGCTATGTGTATCTCTTTGTCTTCATGTTGTTTCCTCCGTGTCTCATAGGCCAGATGGCGCTATTCGACCCTCTTCCCATCAATGTAGATGTGACCATCCCTATAATGTGCTTTCTTCCCTTCTTTGCGTGCCGCCTTGATCTTCGGCATGCATAATCTTCTGTGCTCCAGTTGCATCCATGTGAGGTTATCATCGAAGTAGATGGGGTCCCCTGGCAAGCTCCTCAAGATAGCCCGTCTTCTCATAAAGCTCATCCTACTCTCCTCGTCCGGGAACTGTAGCACTAAGGCCTTGCCTTTGGTGGAGTCCTTTGGGGTTGTCCTCCATACTCTAGTGAATGGGAGCGGCTCATCCTTCTTTAGTCCTAGCTTGGTACATAGGTTCCGCCCGTTAATCTCGGGCGTGGAGGTAGTGCTCTCTGTATCCCTGTGACTCTTATGTTGAGGCGCCGGATCCGTCGCATCTTCTCTTCATCAAGAGTAGACTGCATCATGTGTACATCTTCTTGTACCTCCTTCTTGATGTTTTTCTTCATTACTTGTACATCTTCTTGCACCTCCTTTTTGATGTTCTTCTTCATCACTTCTACCCATCCTTCGCGGGCCGCCTCCATTTTCCCCTCGATTGTGTGGGTGAGGGTTTTGGTGATCTCTTCTTTCATCGCCTCTTTGTCCACCTCAAGAGTCTCTCCTTCCTCCCGTGGACGATCGCGTAAGGATGCCACTTCGCCCTTCAAAAGGTTGATTTCCTCCTGCATGGCGAGCTTTTCCTTCTCCCACTCCTCTTGCATGGTAAGCTTCTCTTCCTTCCATATTTCCGCTTCGGCCTCCAGCTTCCCCATGCGCGTCAATAAGTCCTTCTTGATGGCGGTGATGGTGCTGTCCAATGTCTTCTTCTAGTCCTTGATAAGATCCCTAAGGATATGATCAAGCTGGCTGATTTTGTCATCTACAGACCCTCCCATTGTAGAGGGAGGGAATGTTTGAAAGGAGCAGGTAAATATGTGGGAGAGAAAGAGAAGAAATGGATGAAATTCAGGTAAATATGTGGGAGAGAGAGAGGGAGAGAGATTTAAGCGTCTACTAAAGACCCAAATGGGCCTACCAGACCAAAGTGACACAATAATGTCCATAGCATATCTCATCATGGAACGGAAAATAAAATAGAAACAAAACAAAGCTATCTCACTAGAGTGATACAAAACTGTCCATGGAATCTCATCATGGAATACCAGGAACATGGAACATGAGAGGAGCATTAGCGCCCAATAGATGGTATACCACTCTCCAAAAATCAAGCATGGGGCTGATGAGTATGGCTGAGAGGTCTCCCTCAGCTATGTCACACGAAATAGCAACACACCTTACCAAGAGTACGGCGACCTTGAGGGTCTTCATCATGAAATGCCTGGACGCTGACCTGAAAAAAATATTAACAATAGACTTAGCCCTATGGAGAAAGAAAAGACTTTTAATCAAAAACAAAACCTTCACATTTGAACTTAGAATAATCATACTAACCTTCCAAAGTGATCCAGCATAAAATGATTCTACAGAATGTTTTGATTGCCCATCTGCAAGTCGGTGAACGTTCTCGAATTCCACACTGAACGCACAAAAGAAAAACGATTTCTAACTTCAGTGTTTCTTACTAACAATATACTTGCACACTTAATTTTGACGCAGAGCACATAGGACCCTCTAAACTACCATTACAGTTGCTTGAGAAGTTTCAACAATCCTTTATGACAACATATATCCAAAACACTAACATCAAGACTCAGCCTGTAAATGCTCCATACAAAATGATATGCTTAGCAATTAGATTTATCCACTTATATTTGTTCGTATTTTAACTCAAATCAACGAGACTAGATATGCAATATGCAATTCAAGGTCATTCACACCATGATAGAAACGAGTACACAAGGAAACTCAAATCTTAAGTCTATATTAGCACACATACTTGCAAAAAAAGGGTATAGAAAGAGGTAGAACTGAGGATAAGAGAGGCACATTGAGAGTTGAAGATGGGCAAAGCCCCAATGGAAAATATAATTTTTGCTCAACCCAAATCCTTTAGTACTAAGCTTAAGTTACAATCAACTTGATTGTAATTGTCTCGCTCTAGCCCACACTGTAAGGCATTAATCCTTTTTGTGTGCAAGCTAGAATCTAATAAGGTCAAGTTTTTGATCATATGCACCCATTCAGGATATATAGGTGAATTGTGCATTATGATTAGCACTTCTATGCGGAATAATTCAAGGAATATTTTCTTTCTTGTAGTCAGGGAATATTAAGGTCAATAATCTATAATACTTTTAAGGATCACACTATCATGATAGGTCACATTTGATGGCCAAGGTCTAGGAAGCAGCACATCTAGTTCGTGCTCATTTTCAGCCGGTTCAGAATAAGATCATTCTTTTTTAAGCCCAAAGGCCATGTATGGAGCTAATCTCTCACAGATGAAGGGGAGCCATGTGAGAAGTTACAAATCATGCGGTCGTCAAACATCATTTTGGAATAATTGTTTTTAAGCAAACATAGCTGGTACTATGCTTGTAAGAAACTTTCAAGACAGCAAGCAATATTACTAAGAACAAATTCATATAAAATCCACCAAAAGCAGCATCACTATGGGGAACTATTTGGGCATTACCCAAAGCGAAATGGAGGGAAGGTCCTCAAAGGAGTTTCAAGATCCAAAGAGATTGAGTCATTCGCTTCCCAATCTTGACCCCAAGCATGCTCCGCTTCTATATTTTGGGATGTATGGCTTGAGCTTTCCAGTACCCTGCTGGATTCTCCAACCACCCTACCAAATTGATCTTCCAAGTTTCCTGCTTGATTTGAGTGCATTGGAGCACTACCATTGCCACCTTGACTGAGCCCAACCACAGCAGGCAAGCCATCCGCTGAATGAGCAGGCATTCCCATTCCACTCAAGTCAATCCTTGCATCTGACTGGTCATTTGCTGTACTTTGTTGATTAGGTCTATTGCCGAAACCAGTAAAAGGGATCCTGGTGAACATAAAGCGTGATGGTGGCCATGTGCCCCCAGGCGGCCCAAATGTTGATCCGCGTCCAATGCCTGCTAATCCATCAACTGCCCCTCTCACATGTACCCTACCCTGCACAGGTGCTACGTTACTAACTCCTGATTGTGTATCCGTATGGAAGCCACCAGCCGCAATGACACCTGCATTCCTATCTTGATCTTCCCGATAGAAATTTGAAGGTACTCTACAATGAGAATAGCTGTAAGACTGCTTGCAAGTGCAGGAGGTTCCAAAGAGACTACATGTTTTGCATGTTTCGGCAGCAATTGTAAGCACGTGCTGCTTGAGAAGTGTCTGTTAAAAGCAGTCATCAGGTTAGCATAAAAACAATGACAAGAATCATGTGTGATTACTCCACAAAGAGGGCTCCTATTTACGATATACGGCTTTAAAACACAATTTACCTACCTGTAACCAGAGTCCATCAGAAACAGCTTTACAAGGGAAACCTAGCTCCTCCAGTCGGGCTCGAACATGTAGCAATTCTTCAAATCCCATGTGACAATACAAGACACCACCACCTTCAAACACAGCTATGAAAGCCTCCCAATCCTCATTGTTTGCCCATCCACTCTGATTTGGGTATGCTTTCATACGTCTCCTTCCTACTACTCTTCCACCCCATGCAAGTCCAGGAAATGGTGACCCTTCCCTCGACCAGTCATTTAATGAGCATCTTCCTGTAGGGGTATTGGAAACCTGACTAGTAGAACAATTTTGCGGTTGATCTCTACAGCTTACCATTGAGTAGCAGTTCATAAAAGAGCCAAAATGGTCACTTTCTTGTCCATTATGGCTTGAGCAAGCCTCTCCACCAGTGCTTGCTTCCATACTTTTCCTGATTTCTATCAGAGGTCTGCATATATTCCCTATGTCCACCTCAATTTGAGATTTATTGGGCGATCCTGGCTTCTCACTTCTGTAGACGTACATAATCCCTGATACTTGTTGAGAGTGGCATCCTTGATCCTTTTTCAAGCTGGAGTGGAGAGCACTCTCATTGCAAAAATCCACTACTGCATCTGCTAGGTCCAGTATCATCTTTTGAGCCACCTGAACTCCCTCACAGCTTCCTCCACTTTCTACTGTCATAGTCCTGTGTAGCTTAGAAGTTGATTTTGTTTTGTCTTCAACTAAATCTTCAAATCCATTTTTTGATTGCATGGAATAAAATGAAGACGTATCTCCTCCAATCAAAGCTGTGTCTGCTGATTGTGAACCCTCAATCTCAAACAAAGCACCTCTTGAAATGAGCACACTGAGAGCCAACTCAAACCTGCATTAACCCACTTATCAGATGCCAATCTTGCACATAAACTTGCTTATAGAAAACAAGATTTAATCCTGAGCATCCATGAAGTTTCCTCCTCAACCTTTTCTCTTCACTTAGGACCCATAGTTCATCTGAAGTTAACAATGTGCGCAAAGTCTGTGTTGATAACTTTGGAAGAACCTGCAAGCAAACCATATCCAAAAAAAAAAGACGACAGTGCTCTGAATGACAGGTATAGCAACTACAAAAAGGGGAAGGAAAAAGCTGAATTTCTAAGATTGCAAGGATTCATTTGAGGAATAAGGTCACCTGAAAGCAAACTGCTGAAATATTACCGAAATAAAAACATGAGAGAACTCCACCAACACCCCCCCCCCCCCCCCCCCAAAAAAAAAAAAAACTATGTTCTGCTTATACTTCAGCACTCAAACATAGCATTCCTTCAAGGAGCTACAAGCACCAAGATTCAGAGATGCCTGTAGGTAAATGTGATGAGTCAAACATGTTTTTCTGCAGTTTTCTTATAAACTTTCCTAAGACTACGTCCGGCCAATCTCCATCATCTCTCTGGGTGAACAAACGACTGTTTCTAAAACCTGTACAGCTCCCAAAACTGTCAACGCCTACTGTACAGGCTTGGGCATCTTTGTTTTTCAAAATACCTTCCCAGACAGGTGGTAAATGGTCTCTCAGACCTCAGCAAGTCTCTTCAGATATAGTTGTAGGATGTCCCAGGTTTCTGAGCGGCCAAGAATCTGGTCAGTACAGGTAAGGTATAGGATGATCCAATGAGGGCATCCATTACAGAACTCAAAGCTTTTGCTCAAGCTCATTATGATCTTGGAGCCTCAGTCATGTGCAATGTGACGTGGTTGCTGAAATAAATACAAGTTTTTCTCTTGTTCATTTCAATCTACCACCATCAAGGTGTGTCCAAAACAATCTACCTCATCTAGTGGACCATGGCTTAGTTGTCATCTCTCTCCTCTAATCTTACTTTTTGGGCAGTAAAATGCTGGCAGGTGTCGGAAGTGGAGTGGCAGTTAGTGCATGTACCAACTAAGACAACTCTTATACATGATTCCAACCAGCTTCCAGGAGTATGAATTGAAGGAGTCATTTGCTGTGATGATCTTAACAAGGAAACGGAGGATGCTGATCTTGCGGGGTAGGGGGGGGTGTCCAACGAAAAAAAATTCCAAAGGACAACCAGATTCTTGGCCACTACAGCCACCAGCCAGACATACTTCTTTCCCATCGACATCACCTTTTCACCATTGATAGCCAAAACACAGCATCATCATCCTGGCTCCTCTTCAAAACAGAAGCCCAATAGTAAAACACCTTCTAAAATTGAAACCGAACATACTTCTTTCAGCTCCACAGCACCACCTCGACACAAATAGCCCCAGCAAGCCTTCCGTACCCGTTCTCCATAAATACCATAATCTTGACTTTCTGCAAATGCCTGCCAAGGACAAAAAAAAGTAAGGCCCAAAACCGAAGTAATGTCTTAAAAAACAAAAAGTTTTTGGTGACATTGAGAACAAAAAATGTATACAACAAAAGCTTAGAAGGGAAAAAAAACTTTGAGTCATCATGAGGCTACAAATAGTCACCAATCTTAAGAAGTAATGCAATCATCAAAAAAGAAGATCCAAATGGAGGCAAGAGGAATCATGTCCATCTCAATCATACATGAAAATCCTCTGATATAATAAGTATGTTATCTGCTTACCTGATAAGCTAGAAAATTATCTGTCCATATTTCTGAGATGATGAATTCAGTACAAATCGCACAGAGGTCCTGCAGAAGTACAACAAAATTAATCTTGAAAAGATAGTATGGATGTACATAGCGAAAAGATGTACAGAACGTCACATTCAGAGAGTCTGACAACACCCAGAATATGGCCATGCTTTACATTCAAAAAAAAATCAAAGAAATACAAAAATTTGGGCCTTTAAGTCATACATAGTTCCAAAAAAAAAAATCTCAGCTGTCCCATGTGATCTAGGTTCATCAAATACAGATCAAGCCTTATTCTATGCTAGCTAGCTAGCTTGTATCTCATATTTTAAACCCACGTGTCACAAAGCTTCCTGAGATGCACTGTAGTATGCTTCACTGTAGCACGTTCCACTGAACAAGCAAGGCAAGCAGATTAGGAAGCTACATCCCAAACTTGTGAGCCTTGGGGTCGAGGATACTGTAAAAAGCTTGTTACAGATCATGTATAGGATATCCAGATTGTGTTAGTAGATTGAACTTGGACATTGGGGTTCTTTTCCTGAGTCCTTTTCCCGGACACTTCAGTCTTGTATGCAGATTTGGGTTATTTGAGGCATTGATACAACTTTTTTATGTCCCTCTCGCCCCTTCAATTTGAAGCCTGAGTTTATGCCATGTGCTGAGCATGGTTAACCCACTAACTGAATACTGTTGGACTTGAATGCATCAAGGACATCATAGAGATGTGCACAAAGTTCTCATATTCAATTCCTTCGTAAATTTCAATAAAATTCAATCAACAATTCTGATTTCATTGTTACATGTGATATACCCACTTTAAAATTTATTATGAAAAGAAACTATACAAAAGCAACTAACGGAGATGGAGGAACTAATTATCTTATCCTCAAACAACTCTCTCTAAGCACGAAAAAAGAAAATACATAACTTCCTAAGTAGCATTAGACAAAGGACGACCTCTCCATGCTACTAGAACCTCTCAAAGAGTTCGATTTCTTAATCGCTTGTCTCTTCTATCCTAATACATCCACGTAATCAGCTTAATCATGCTCCTGCAAAGCATCAATCCATCAACCAAATTATCTTCCTCGTGAAAATGTTATGTCAACTTTCTGACATGAAACAATGGTGGACATGACATCCTTGTGGTGATTCCGACTGTATGCCACATCTTTGATTTGTTTTAATATCCTCCGCGTCAACAATATCTTGCGGCTAACTTGACATCCTTGCAAGCCCAAAAAGTTGTTGACTTTAAAGGTTTAAGTAGACAAACTCTCCCCATCTTTAAAAGAACAAAACACGTGTTTGGATTTGTAACATGGGTGCTTGCGGAAGCGTGTATATGAATTGATTGATTTTAGTGCCTAATCAGAGACTTAAACCCATGCACAACCTGCTTCAAGGCTTAAAATCTCCTTACCACATGCTTTTCATTGGCCTATATCAAGGCTTGTAACAAGCTAGGTGAGTCTAGAAAATTAGTGGAAATTCTAGGGAAAAATAATATATCGAGTACATAATGCTGGGATTCCGTGTTTAAAGTAACTGGTTTTACGTGAAGCTAGAGCTCCCCCCTACGTGATTATACTTGTTCCACCTTTGTCCCCCTTCTCCTGTGTGCAACGCCCAACCCCCCCCCTTGCTCCTGTGCACAGCCCCCCCCTCCTTCGCCGAGCTACCTCCTACCCCCCCTCCCTCCTGTGGCCCCTTCGCCTCTCCCACGCCCCCTCCCTCATCATCGTCTCTTCCGCCTCCCCCTCCCGCTTTCCCCCTCCTTCGCGCTGTTGTTGCTCCCTCGCCCCAACCCCTGCCCCAAGACGAAGCTCCATCGGTTGCTACTTCTTCTCAAGCTCATGTCACACCTCATCCGCAGACTGCTTATGGAGGTAATGTTACACATGCATGTCAAACTCCAAGCATTCCAAATGTGTCAAATAGGCCGCTGCAACAAAGTTGGAGCAAGCTCAAGCATGAAAATGCTAGACAAAGAGTGAGGCAATATTTCTTTGAGTGTAATGTGGCATTTGACCACGCATGAAAACCCTCTTTTAAGCCCCCATCCTATGAGACTCTTCGCACTAAGGAGTTGAAGGCGGAGGTAGAATAGATTGAGAAGGAGCTGGTCCCAATTAGGACTGCATGGGGCATGGATGCACCATACTATGTGATGGATGGTCAGACACCAAACGACGACCTCTTATCAACATCCTCGTGTCTTGCTGCATAGGCACTACTAGCATTGATGATTCCGCAGAGGCTCATACAACTCAATACATTTATGAGCAACTGAAGGCGAAAATTGAGGAGGTGGGAAGCACAAATGTGGTCACAGTCATCACAAACAATGCAAGCAATTGCAAGGCTGCAGGTACTCTTGTGGAGAGGGATTACCCACCCATTTGTTGGGTGCCTTGTGCATCACACTCTCTTGACCTCCTCATAGAGGATGTGGGAAAGATTGGATGGGTGGCGGACGTAGTCAAGGAGGCAGAGTTTATGGTCAATTTTGTATGCAGAAAGCAACAAGCTCTTGGGATTTTTAGGACAAATTGTGAGATAGAGCTAGCCAGCCTTCAAAGTTCGAACACTCGCTGGCCCTATCTCTTCATAGTGTTGCAAAAGTTGGTGAAATGTTGTTGTGGTTTACGCCGCATGATTACAGATGACAAGTGGATTGCATGGGATGGCAGCCGGACTCCAAAAGGAAATAAGTTTGAGGACATCATTTATGAGACTGTGTTTTGGCATGATGCTGAGAGCATTGTCAAATTTATGGAGCCTTTGATTGCTGTACTGCGGCTTAGTGACTCAAAGGGGTACTCCATGGGTATCATCTACGAGTTCATGGACAAGGTGGGCGCCGCCTTTGACGCATGCGACCTCTTCGACGATAATAGGTATGTTTTATGCTCATAACTATGGAGTTTGTAAATTGTAGTATCTATTTTAAATTTTTATTTGCCATTCATGAGAAATTTACATGCAAGGCCCATGGGCTGCTGCACAAAGCTCTATTTTTTCTTTAAGCTTTGAATGTTGTTAGGATGGATGAAATCAAGGAGATATGGCAAACAAGATGGGATTGGTTTCATCGCCCTATTCATGTTGTCACCCACATCTTGCATCCGCTTTGGAGGCAAGATAGTCAAAGACATGACCGCGAGCTCAATGCAGGATGGAAAGAATACACTACTAGAGTGCAGCCAGATCCTGTGAAGCAAGATCTTCTTGAGTCTCAGCTTTTACGGTTTCGAGATAGACATGATAAAGACTTTAGCTCAGCATGAGCAAGTCTTCGAGATGCACATGTGAAGCTGTCAGTTGGTAGGAAAAGTACGGTAGAGATTGTGCTAAGCTGCAGCACATTGCCTTAAGGGTTCTCTCACAAGATTGTTCATCTGGAGCTTGTAAGAGAAATTGGAGTTTGTTTGCAGCCATACACAACAAAAAAAGAAACCGTTTATCTCCTACACAGTTGAAATGCCTGCTGTTTGTGAATTCTAATCTACGGCTCCTTCGAAAGAGGGAACGTACAAAATCCATAAATGAGATCAACCTTGATTCCTTCAAGGTTGAGATTCGTATGGAAGAATTGGTGTACACTACAAATGAAGACGATGAAATGTGGGCTTTTCTTGCAGCAGAGAGAGCACAACTTCAACACCAGACTAGGTCGAGGACTAACACATAGTCAGAGGTAGAGGTAGAGGCAGAGGCAAAGGCAAAGGCAGAGGATCGGCACTAGAGCCGAAGCCAACTAGCGATTGAAGTGTCAATGAGGAGGATGAGCATGACCATGGAGGACATGATGATAGCTCAAACTCTAAGGAGTGAAGCCCAAGACTCTAAGGCTCGAACATCTTTCCAGCTTTTCTAGTTTTGACTCATTTTGTTTTTGGATTTAAAATCTGGATATTTATCATATTTTGTAATTTCTCAAGAGCTACCTTTATAGCTCTATTATTTATGTCATTTGAATGAGAGGCTTGGTATTTTAATTCTTGAATGTTGAATCGTGATTCCTAAGTCTTGATTATAATTCATGATTTATGAACCATGGATCATGCTTGCTTGAAATCAATGGTGTTACATGTTTAGTGTAATTCAAAGCTTTTTTACTTTGTCATTCAATTTTTCAAATGTCCATTCACAATTTTAATGTTGTTGCACTAAGTCTATGTTGCATGCAATGTGCATAAATACAATTGTCAATGTTTACAATACTTCTCTTTGAAGATTAAAGTTCTTAAATCTTTAGTACTATTTTTGGCCCTTAGAAGTCAAGATAGACTCATCTATGATTTTAATATTTATCATCTATGATCTACTTAACAAGACCATACCCCTAGGCCCTTAATATATATATATATATTTATTTATTTATTTATTTATATTTATATTTATATTTATATTTATATTTATATTTATATTTATATTTATTTATTTATTTATTTATTTATTTATAATGATGTATTATATTTCAATCTGCCATAAAAGACGTCCAATACGCGTATTATACTTCGCCATATTATATGTCCCATCCTGTACCTGGCTTCTATGCATGCAAGCCTCTAACCATAACTCTTCCATTGGCTCTGAAAGGACGAAGATGAGTCCAGTAGTAGAAACAAACGACCTCAGCTGCCACTCCCCAACCTAAACCTCAGATGCAGGCAGTCACTTCCAACCCCAACAGAGGCACCACATAGACAAGCCAAGCATGTGTGTAGACAATCTGAAACTCAAATGCAGGTTTCAACTCTTTACATGCATAAAAATAAACGATAGCTCCTTTTCAAACACCATTATCATCACCTTGAGATATACTGACCAATAATAACCAACAATTGTAGTCCAAGCTCTACTCAACCAGATTTCAAGTGAGCTAACACAACCATTTTTCATGTGATTTCAGAGAAGGGACCATCTTTTCTCAAGAAAAGATAAACCACATATATTGTAAAGAAAACACATGTGCCAACGCTAAGAACCTCTACTGGCATCAGAAGAACACAACAAACTCTATAGACAAAGCAAAGACGCTTACCTGCAAGTCAAGAAAAGAAGCAGCTGCTAAGACTCTGAATGCATTGCCATCATTTAATTTAGGATGGTGCCCATACAAGTAGGACAAAGCGATAGCAACTGCCTCCCCATTGACATTCTCATCATCGATTTGAAGTGTTACTTCTGGTGCACCAGCTTCTTTCCATGGACCCTGAAGCATATGTCTGCATGATAGACTTACAAAAATCAGTTAAACATTCAACAGAATAAGACAGGGAATTGATAAGTTTACGTAAAAGGTAGAAATCTATATAGCTTCTTTCCATGGACCCTAAAGCATATGTCTGCAGGAGGGTAGACTTACAAAATCAGTTAAACATACAACAGAATAAAAGAGGGAATTGATAAGTTTACATAAAAGATAGAAATCTATAGAGCCCCACTTCTTGAACAAGGTAATGAAAACATTAGTTTTTAAGAATATCAAATAAAGAAAGCTTCCATTCAAGAATTTTTGAATCTACAACCGTCACGTGAACCATCTGTCCTAGGGTGCCACATGGACATTCTCCTTCTAGGACAAAGGATCCATTTTCTGATGGGCCTTGAACATGTTGAGAGCCCTAGCCCAACGGACAGGTCGCCAAGCGCCATCCAAGTAATTAGGGTTTAGTCCTGTCGTGCCCGTGGCACAAGTCTATGTAACCCTCTTTGCAAGATGTAATGGTTGTACAGGGCAGACTAGGCACTTATTAGACCCATGGTGGGGTGTCTCAGAAGGCCAACTCATGTGTTAAGTCCTTGTCCAAGCCCCGAGCAAATGAGTTAGGCCATGTGTATGAGAGAGAAGAAGAAGACGAGGATATATTGACGTCCTGCAAATGACCCAACGGGTCTATGAGACAACCGGTGTACAATGTGTCCATGGAATCTCATGATGGAAAAAAAGACAACATAACAAAAAGAACTATCATTAATCCCTGAAAGCTCCAATCAACCCTATCATAAGCTTTCTCAAAGTCTAGGAGGAGCACTATGAGGTCTTGTTGCCGCATCCTGGCCAAAGCAATCGCCTCCCAGTGAGAAATATGTGCTAATGCTGTAAATCTGAAGACAAAGAATAAAACACCATATAGACAATAGACTGCAGATGATTAAGAACCTGAATATGAATGAAGGTACAGCACGAGGGAGGCAGATAAACATGATCTGTGTGTCCCTGAATCTCAAATTCTAGAGGTTGCTCGACATATACCTCCTCCTCTAAATCTCCATTCAGAAAAGCAGATTTAACATCCATCTGAAAGACACGCCATCCAAAGTGAGCAGCCACAATCCGAATGGTGGTATACCTGGCTATAGTGCAAATGTCTCATCAAAGTCCTCGCCAACTTTCTAAGCATAACCACGAGCAACAAGGCGAGCTTTGTACTTATTAAAAGTACCATCAGAATGAAACTTGACTTTAAAAATCCATTTGACACATACGACCTTCCAATGTAATGGGCGTGGAACTAACTCCCAAGTTTTGTTCCACTCAATAGAAGACATCTCGGCTTCCATAGCCTACCGCCACTACGGTAAAGCAAGGGCCTCGTTTGGAGACTCGTGCTCATCAATATCCCATAGGGTACTCATTACAGCATAATTCACGGTATGACCGGAAGAAGCAAGTCGAGAAGATCTCCGAGGTCCGGGAGACGGAGCAGATGCCTTAGAATGCAATTGGCTGTCAGAAAGGCCAGAGTCCTGTAATAATTTCTCGACCCACTAGGGTGGACCAGACCTCCTCTCAAATCTGAAAGAAGAAGAAGGTGCTACTGCAGAAATGGATGTATCCATGACAACAATGGATGGAGAAGAAGCAGCCAAATGTGGAGAAGATAATGGAGAGGCTGCACATACTGTTGGAGAAGATGCAGGAGGCAATCCAACTCTATGTAAGGGGCTGGACATAGCAAATACAGGGACTGAAACAGAGGGTACAGAGGGCTGAATTGGTGCTAAAGACACTCGATGAGAATCAGTCTCACTCTACAGCTTCATTCTTGCAGACTGACAGTGGTGGTGAGTTTGTACCCTTTGATGAGTTTCTTGCATCGAAAGGTATTCAACGGCAGACAACAGTTCCTTATACTCCTCAATAGAATGAAGTAGTTGAGAGGAAAAATGGGGCCGTGAAGGAGATGGTGCGATCTTTATTGCATCATCCTGGTCTTCCCCCTGCGTTTTTGGGGAGCAGCTGTGGCTACTAATGTTTATCTCATAAACCGCTCACTCACAACAGCGGTTGACGGGTTGACACTGGAGGAGGCATTTTCTTGACATAAGCCATGTGTATCACATCTTCGTGTCTTTGGTTGTGTTGCTTTTGTTCATGTCCCCGATAAGAAGTGGACTACACTTGCTCCAAGTCCAAGAGGATGATTTTCATAGGCTATAGCTCGAGATCCACGGGATACCGGTTTTGGGATCCAGATGTGGAGGATATTATCATATCTCGAGATGCTCGGTTCAATGAGACATTATTTGGACTCAATTCTTCTTCCATGACCTCTTCTGAGTAGAGTTTGGGTCCATTTCCAGCTGATGTTGGAGAGTTTTCTCATCTACATACAACAGCGAGCTTCTTCACCCGCCGTAGCTTCCAAGTATAATCATCCACCAAAAGCATTAGGTACTTAGACCCTCCAAGGGACTCAACCTCCCCTCCATAGGTCCAACCAAGTCTACATGTATAAGCTCGAGCTTTCGTGTAGCCCGATGTGTAGCCTCCTCTGGAAAAGCATCTCTATGATGTTGGCCCATCACGCAAGACAAGCATATATGTGATAGTTGTCGGAGCTTAGGCAAACCAACTGTTGGGAAGAAATTTTCAGCAAAGTAGAACCAGGTACATGACCAAAGTGTGAATGCCACAAAGAAGTCTCATCAACGGACACTAAGGCATGAGAAGGAGAGAATAATTGATGGATATGAGAGTCGGATAAGGGAATCTGTGAGGAGAAAGTGGTGATTTTGTAGAGACCTCCATCATGAACTCCAAACCGAGAGTGCCTTTCTATCAATGACCTCAACCACCTCATCATCAAAATAAACTCCAAGTCCCTTCCATGCAGCAATGTGAACTGAAAACAAGTTCTTTGAAAGCCGAGGCACATGTAAAACTTCATGGAGAGTAGCAGAGGAACCAAGAGAAACATTATGGACCAAAATAGCTATCAGTCCTGCAACGCCCTCTCAATGACTGAAAAAAGTCAGTGGAAATCTTGGTGAACGACAAAGTATTCACCTCTCTGATCCGGCTATGCGCATCTGCTATCCATGGACCCCTTTTGATAGCGTATTTCAAAATCAAAAATCTTGCATTAACTCTGCCCATCTAGCTTTTCGCCCTCTCAAATCATTCGCATCACACACATACTTGATTAACTGATAATCAATCAATACCACAAACTTGGAGCCATATAAATAATGCCTCCAAACATTGAGCGCGTAAATGACACCATAAAGCTCCTTCTCAAGGGTTGGCCAATGAGATTGAGTGTCGTCTAGTTTTTGACTCTCGAAAGCAACAGGTCTACCATCTTAGAATAGAGCAGCCCCGATCACATAGTCACTCGCGTCTATGGCCGACTAGGATCGGGTAGTGCTAAGGTAGGTACTTCCTTGACTTTATCTTTCAAAAGTCTGAAGGCCATATCCAAATCATTATTCCAAGGGATAGGCTGATTCGGCTTACGTCCACGACCTTTCAACAAGTCGGTCATCGGTAGTGTGAGCTGAGAGTACTCCCGCACAGATTTTCGAAGAAAAACAACAAAACCAAGAAAAGAACGAAGTTGTCTCACTATCTGCGGTATCGGCCAAGCCAAAACCTTATGAACTCCGTCATAGTCAATGCTCAACCCGTCTCTTGTGATCTTGTGTCCCAAGTAAATAATTTTTGTCATAAAAAAACTCACATTTACTTAATTTAGCAAACAGTCAATTCTGTCTTAAAATAGTCAAGACGATCGTGAGGTGTCTAACATGATCCTCAAGAGTACGACTATATACTAAAATATCGTCTAGGAACACAACCACGAACTTCCCCAAATGTTCACGAAAAAGATCGTTCATCATTTTGGAAAGTGGTTGGAGCATTGGTCAACCCAAAAGGTAATACGAGAAACTCGTAATGTCCATACCTAGTCTGAAAGACAATTCTTTCGACGTGTCTTTCATGAATACGTATCTAGTAGTAGGTAGCCAGTACGTAAATCTATTTTTGTGAAATACTTCGCTCCCACTAAATGGTCAATCAAGTCATCTGATCTAGGGAGAGGATAGCGATCTTGATTGTAACTTTGTTCAGTCTCTTGTAATCTACACACATTCGCCAGGTGTTATCCTTCTTTCTCCTAAGTAACATAGGTGCACCTAAGGTGATTTACTTGGATGGATCTGGCCCATCCTCAATTAATCTGCAAGTTGTTTAGCCAACTTATCTTCCTCAGTCTAGCTCATCCTGTAAGGCGGAATGCTAACAGGTTGAGCACCAGGGACTAGATCAATGCGATGATCCACTGCCCTTTCGGGTGGTAAGCCCGAAGGCAGCTCCTTAGAAAATACATCTTGAAATGAGTCAAGTAACTTCTTCAATTCTTTGTTTTCAAACACACTTAATTCATTGACATCCATAGTAGGTATGAGAAATGAAGAAAGTGGAATCAAGACAAAGTGGAAAGCAATATACAAAGAAGAAACCACTATATTTCCAAAATCAACGGTATTTACAGAGGGCCCTGAGAGGGATGTACACAATTACCTAGGATACAATACAGGGTGTTCCTATGTTTAAAAGAAAAAGTATGACTAGACCAATCTATTTGGACCTTAGGGATCTTAAACCACTCAGTCTCTAATAGCAAGTCTAAATGCTATAGGTGCATAACATAACACTCCAGAACATCTTTGTAATCCTGAATCCGGATCGGTAGCTTCTCCACCTTTCAATGCCATACTTTCCGACCCGTAGGTAGGCGTACCTCATAGGTATGATCGCTAGGCGTCGTGTCCAGACCCAATTTTTGAACAAGTTTGTAATTAACAAAGTTGTGTGGGGTCTAGAAGAATATGGATTCTATGGCCATTCACTTCTCCATAAACTCAGAGAAGATTGTGCAACCCAAAAACTTCAGAGTTGAACAGACCATCAGAACATGAACTAGGACGAGAGTACAGTGACTGAAGTACCTGTCAAAGACAACTAGTTGGTTGCCTTCGTCTTGGGTCCTACGTTAGTCTTAGCACCCTTATTCTTCGGGCACTCGTTACGCATGTGTCCTTTTTCTTCGCAGATGAAACAACGTCCCTCCTCCTTAAGATTCAAAGCCTTGAGAAGATGGTTTTTCTTCGCTGGAATTCAAGGAGAATTCTTCGAAGGTTGGTCCGAAGACTTCTCTTCTGTTGTGCTAGCCATCGGCGCAGAGAACTTCCTTTTATGCTTGTTCCCCTGCTCGGTTACAGGCTTGGTTTTGGAAGAGACCATCGTATCATCATAAATACGAGCAGAATAGAATGAATGGCCTCGTCGAAGGTTTTGCACTTGTTATTTTTTACCTATAAACGGTACGAGTCGAGTACTCCTGCTACAAAGAAACCCAAAAGAGTAGTACAATCTATTTTCGTAGCTTTCATCTGCAAGTCTCTAAATTTCTAGAGGTAGACCTCATAGGTAAGGTTCTGCGAGGTCATGGTCAAACTGGCAAACTAAGCAACTATATCGTAGTCATCCTCCTTCTTGAGGAACTCTGTCTTGAAGACTTCTTTAAACCCCGCTTGGGTTATTGGTTTAGGTTTGAGTTCTTTTCACCAGAGTAAAGTCTTACCCGAGAGGAAACCTACTGCCAATTGAATCTTTTTGTCATCGCCATATGGATAAAACTCGAAGAGGACCTGCCACTTATGTAGCCACGTGTCCACAATCTCCTTGATACGTTGCTTTTGCTCGCCCCCAAACTGTTTCGGAGGAATGTCGGGGCCTAAAGCAGACGCCAAGGTATCCATACCCGAGAGAGTAGACAAGGTAGTGGTCAATAAAGACATGGAATTCTGCAAAGCCTACATCTGTGCGACAACCTGTGCCTAACGCTCCCCGAAAGAAGCCTTGAAAGTAACTTTATACTCCTGAAAATCAGATTTAGTTACAAAATCTTCGAAAAGATCGCCATCGGCGGCCTCGATAGCCAACAAGTCTTCACATTCAGGAACAGGTTCCATCTCCGATTCTTAGGTCGACATCTTGAAGAGGGAAAGTGAGAAAATCTTGGCTGCAAGCAAGAGATGGTGCAAGAAAACTTGAGGAGATGTGTGACAAGCCCACTCTAAGCTTATTTTATAAGCCCCCCCAAAAGCGTTTGTGTTTTTTGTGCTTCTTTTGTGTTTTGTGTTTTTTTGCCAAAAAAAAACCATGTTAGATGGCTTTTGGAAGAAAAGCCACATAAGGCTTTTTATAAAAAACCACGCTACCCTCATTGGTGTTTTTAGAAAAAAAAACACTTTACATTCGTTTTTTGTAAAAACAAAACATAGCTTTTTGTGTTTTTTTAATATGTTACAATTTCTTTTTAACGTAAGGTTTTCATAAAAACGGAAAGCAAAGGGGGTCTTTAAAAAAACGCAAGCTTTTTAAAAAAAAAAACATTGTTTTCAGCTGCCCGCCAGCTGCAGGAAATTCAACATCGTCACCTGCGAAGAGCACAGGTCAAATAAAAACGCTGCCCGACTATTGACCACTCGCCAGCAGGCTTTTGCCACTCCACATGCTTGGTTGCGCCAGCCTTTCCTAACGCATAGTCTACAAGTTCTCTTTCCTCTCTCTCTCTCTCTCTCTCTCTCTCTCTCTCTCTTGCTGGTTCTTCACATAGCCAAAAAACTCTGTGTGCACAAACTGTCCAAGTCAACCCTTTTCATGTACACCACCCAACTCGTGGTCTAGCAATGCAAAAAAAAAAAATTAGACGCTGAATTTTGGAAAAAAAAAACAGCAATATACATGAAAAACAGCAATCATCTCAAACTCATACCTCTTTCCTTTGACCTCTTTCTTCTCTACCTACCAACTTGCATGCTCTTCGAGGAATGCTTTGATACCAAATCCCCATGGATCTCCTCGTAGAGCACTCCTGAAATACGACTCGAAACTTGCAAAACAAAGCCAAACAACGTGAAGGGGGTGCAGGCCTAACTCACCACCCAACCATGACAGCAGTGGGCAAACCCCACAAGTCCTCGCTATCCCCACCAAGCCATGAGCTAAGCTAACTAGCAAGATGCACCGACCAATCTCTACTCCATGACGTCCCATACCGCCATGGAGCTACCCTCACAGGCCTCGAGACTGCTGCCAACCTCGGCTGCATGAAGCAAGTGCACGTTTGCACTAGATCCAGGGTCCTGACCGTAGAGCTCTCGCAAAGATACGCAAGACTCTATGACCAACTGACTAACCTTGGCCACCCTTTTATAGGCTCTTGGCCGGTCACCGGGCATCCACACTTGGGCCCCCGCCCGTCCACACTTGGGTGCCTGCCCGTCAGTCTATCCCTAGCCCAGCTCGCCAATCAGCCTACCTAGCTCCAAGCTTCCCCAACCCTCGAAGCTAGTCTTGTGTATGTGTTGCATACAGTAGATACACTCTATGCACATGACACTTATACACTCCATCTTGGCTTTAGAAGAGCTAAATGTTAAATGGATGCAATCCAGGATTGATGTGAACTTGGGAAAGAGCAAGGACAAGGCTCGCCCTTTTGTTCAAAGAAGTGGATAGCCACCAAGAAGAGACTTTGGAAATGCAAAAGGTGAGTGTAAGGCTGAAAATTCTGGTTTTAAGGATACTAAAGGCATGCATAAGGCCGAAGATGCAAAGGAGAAGAAGAAACCACTTTTGGGTTATCTCCGCAACATAGAATGCAATATATGCGTGAAGGAAAATGCTTTAGATGTGGTAGTAAAGACCACATTTCTCCTCAATGCCCAAACAAGAGCAAGAAAGAAGAAGAGCCCAAACCACATATAAACATGATATGAAACCGATCCCGTCAAGTGGGAAAGACTCCGTTGGACACCCACACGCTTAATAGCACAACTTTAAAACCACAAATATGAAATGGACAACTTAAAACAACTTGAAATTAAATGAAATGAAATGGAAAGATGGACACCAGCACTGGGGCCGGAACGGGCCGACCCCCCCCTCAATATATGATATATTTATTGGGAGTATTTAATAAATACAATGCTCCATGGGTTCCAAGAACCAGATAATGTCCATGTCCATATGAAAACAGTACCAAACAAGTAGGCTCGAGGTCGAAACTTGATGTAGAGGCTCGAAGCAGAACGACCACTAGTGTGGTCCAATCTCTACGGTCCTGTGCTTTCACTGGACTCCGCAGAGAGCGCCTCACTGGTGTTCCGAGACCACACACAAACAGGCGCTCTCGTACTAACGCCTGGCTCTCCCGATCTCAGCACCTTTGGACCGAGGTTCGCCAATATAGCTTGGACAACCCGGCACCGACAGGTGTTGGCCGAGCGGGATGAATCCTTTATCAGATTTAAACATAAAATACTTTTTCAAATCTGAAAATCACTTACTTGTAGATGGTTGATAGAAAACCAATACTCGTGGTGTTTGTGTAGAATATGAAGCCACCCTTGTTGAAGAAAGAGTTGCCTCGTGTAGAACTAACAAGACAAGCACCACCACAAAGGGCACAGCCGCCTGCTGTGAGTGAGAAACATCCACTTGCAAGGGAGGAGAGAGACCTGGCTGCTGATTGGAGATGGAGTGCACAACCTCTTGCCTGATTGGAGATGGAGTGCACAGTCACTTGCAGAAATTCATGTGCAGCCAAGAGTTTGCATGAACAGTAGAGAAGCATGAATAGTAGCCAGTCGCCTGCAAGGGAGCATGGGGAGGTGCAACCAGTAGAAGATGGGCAGCCTGCAGGTACTGTCGCCTGGCTGTAGCCTGAAGAGGAGATACGCCTGGAGGAGCAGCCGGCTGTAGTAGAGCCTTCAGGTGGTAGCAGCCGCCTTTGTGTAGGCAAAACAGCCTGCAGGAAAACACGCAGCAGTACAGGGGAAGATGGCAGCCGCCTGCAGTTGCAGCCAGCCGCCTGGGGAGAGTAGCCGCCTGCAGTGCAATTGCAGCCAGCCGCCTGGGGAGAGTAGAGGCAGCCCTTTGTATGGATGGTGGAGCAGCCGATAGGACAGCCAGCGTAGGAGATCGCCGGGTGATGAACCAACGCCAGATAGATGCGATGGGTGTGAGAAAGGCCCTTGTTATAAAAATTAAGGTGTAGTTATCTTTGGTGATACCCATGTTTGCATGTGGGGGGACTAGTGGGGGTAGGTGACCATGCCCACCCCCACACTCACTTAAAAGTGGGGCTCCCCACCTTGGCCCCTAAGTGGGTGCCCAAAGGGGGGTGCCCACTTTTAAATAAATGTGAACACCTAACCTTATAAAACAAAGGGGTTAGAATAAAATATTAAAAGCTATATGTGCAACATACTTACCACCTGTTCACATGCACTAAAACTCGTCAGAATACAGAGCAGACTTCACGACTCACTGGCAGGCGTCCCCGCTCAGTAAGTAACACGTCAAGCAGGCAAACACACAAATACATGTCATGCGAAAACAGTTTCAAGCATGCAAATCATGTGTGCATGTGCAAATAGTAACATGGACATATCTCCCGTTCATGGAACAAGTACAAAATATGTGTCGGCACAAAACTGGCACGACATAAAAACATAAAAACCTGGTCTTCCTATGGAGTGACAGTCCCATAGGTAAGACACAGTTCCAGGCACGAGTCTCCCTATGGTGTGACAGTCCCATAGGCAAAACATGGCACGAATACTGGCTCTTCCATGGCGTGACAATCCCATGGGTCGAACACAGTCCAGGTCATACACGGGTGGCACTGGTCTGGCTTCCGACCATACGACACCATCCTGCTAACACACGGGTGGCACCAGTCTGGCTCCCGTCCATGTCAGCAAAATACTGGCCTCTTCACACGAGACACTGGCCTGGCCTCAAGTGAACGAGACGCAAAAACTGGAGATGGACCAAATGGTCGGCCAATTGGTGACATCCCCCCGGGCTTCTAAAGAGTTGACCTCAACTGAAAAGCCTCAAGATATGCCTGCAACAATTGCGGATAATCTGCAAAATAATCCTCATTTACCCACTTGGCATCAATAGGCAAATAATTCTTAAACTTCACAAGGTATCTCCTGGAAAGCTTTCCTGCAGGTAGCTTTCTCTCCTTGTGAAAAACAATCTGTTCTGGCTGGAGGATCTCCTCGAGCTCTTCAATCTCTGGCGGATCTTCTGTGTTGACAGGCTCATCAGGATCTGGCCCCACATATTTCCGAAATAGACTCACATGAAAAGCATTGTGAATCTTCCAATGACTAGGTAAAGCAAGCCTGTAGGACACTTCATTGATCTTCTGAATCACCTTGAAGGGTCCATAATAGCGAGGAGAAAGCTTAGGATATGATCCTTCTCGTCCTGGCCTCTTCCGAAGCCTAGCCTTCTCAAATTTCAGCAATACCCAATCACGTGCTTTGACTTCCATGTCCCTTCTATGCTTGTCCGCAGCCATTTTATGCTTATCCTCAGATCTTGCAATGGCTGTCCGCACCTGACCAAAGGCAACATCCAAGTCACGAACATACTCATCAGCTGCAAATATCTCATCCTTTGTACGAAGGATGGGTGGCAAGACCACTCTGCCATAAATAATCTCAAACGGAGCCTTTCCCGTGGAAGCATGGATCGTATTGTTGTAGGCAAACTCAACAAGTGGAAGATACTTCTCCCATGCACTCTTTTGATCTGCCACATAACACTTCAACAAATCCAACACGGCTGAATTTGCAGCTTCACTTTGGCCATCCGTTTGGGGATGATAAGCTGATGAAAACTCAAGTTTAGTACCCATAAAGCCCTCCAAAATAGGCTTGTAGTCCTGGGATCTCTATCCCCAACAATGGATTTAGGCATTCCATGATGCTTGAAAATATTAGCAAGAAAAAGCTTTACCATATGATCAGCTTTGATGGTTTTCTTGACAGGCAAGAAGTGAGCTTGCTTGCTAAACCTGTCCACAATAGTCCAAATAGCATCATTCCCATGCTGGGATCTAGGCAAATCCATAATAAAATCCATCGTGATACTTTCCCAAGGTTGCGAGGGAATAGGCAATGGCTGAAGCAAACCTGGAGGCTTTTGCCTGTCAAATTTCACCTTTTGGCAAGTAATACATGCACGCACATAAGCCTCAATGTCTTTACGCATGCTTGGCCAAAAGAAATACCTCTGAATCATGCGAGTAGTAGGCATAATACCTCTATGACCAGCATAAGGTGGAGCGTGACATTCGTCCATAAGCTTTGGACACAAATCCTTCACCACACATAGGCAATTATCCTTCATGAGATAACCCTCGTTGATAACATAAGAGGCATGTGAATGACCAGCCATCAAATCAGTCCATATATGGCAAAAATCAGCATCCAAATGATACAAATCTCTCATAGCAGATAGATCTCCATGAGAGGCCACTGAGACTGCAGCAACATAAGGCCTCCTAGATAGTGCATCGGCCACCACATTTTTCTTTCCTGGAGTATGCACAAT
The DNA here is from genome assembly GCF_041138505.1 of Cibotium barometz. Lineage (NCBI taxonomy): Eukaryota > Viridiplantae > Streptophyta > Polypodiopsida > Cyatheales > Cibotiaceae > Cibotium > Cibotium barometz. The sequence continues at coordinate 31,853,480 of NC_141077.1, read as the reverse complement.
CTGAAAATGAAACATGGAAAGAAAGTTTGCCATTCTCATCTGTTTCTCTGAAAGCTTGGTTTGAGATAGAAAGTATCTCAAGCTTTGATGATCTGTCTTGACTACAAATTCAGCCCCAAGAAGGAAGTGTTTCCAAATCTTTAAGGCGTGAATTACAGCCAAGAGCTCTTTCTCATAGATATCCATATGAAGCTCAGCATCATGCAAACGACGGCTCTCGTATGCAATTGCATGCCCTTCTTGATTTAGGACAGCTCCTATGCAATCACCACAAGCATCACATTCAACCACGAATGACTTGTGCAAGTCAGGAACAATCAATATTGGACCACATATGATTGCATGCTTGAGCTGCAAGAAAGCATCCTGTTCCTTTGAAGTCCATTTGAAAGCAGTTTTCTTCTTCGTGAGATCATGTAGAGGAGTGACAATCATAGCAAAATGCCTTATTCATCAGCTGCAAAAATCTCATCCTTAGTACGAAGGATGTGTGGCAATACCACTCTGCCATAAATAATCTCAAACGGAGCCTTTCCTGTGGAAGCATGGATTGTATTGTTGTAGGCAAACTCAACAAGTGGAAGATACTTCTCCCATGCACTCTTTTGATCTGCCACATAACATTTCAATAAATCCAACACGGCTGAATTTGCAGCTTCACTTTGGCCATCCGTTTGGGGATGATAAGCTGATGAAAACTCAAGCTTAGTACCCATATTATCAAACAAAGCCCTCCAAAATAGACTTGTAGTCCTGGGATCTCTATCCCCAACAATGGATTTAGGCATACCATGATGCTTGAAAATATTAGCAAGAAAAAGCTTTACCATATGATCAGCTTTGATGGTTTTCTTGACAGGCAAGAAGTGAGCTTGCTTGCTAAACCTGTCCACAATAGTCCAAATAGCATCATTCCCATGCTGGGATCTAGGCAAATCCATAATAAAATCCATCGTGATACTTTCCCAAGGTTGCGAGGGAATAGGCAATGGCTGAAGCAAACTTGGAGGCTTTTGCCTATCAAATTTCACCTTTTGGCACGTGATACATGCACGCACATAAGCCTCAATGTCTTTACGCATGCTTGGCCAAAAGAAATACCTCTGAATCATGCGAGTAGTAGGCATAATACCTCGATGACCAGCATATGGTGGAGCGTGACATTCGTCCATAACCTTTGGACGCAAATCCTTCACCACACATAGGCAATTATCCTTCATTAGATAACCCTCGTTGATAACATAAGAGGCATGTGAATGACCAGCCATCAAATCAGTCCATATATGGCAAAATTCAGCATCCAAATGATACAAATCTCTCATAGCAGATAAATCTCCATGAGAGGCCACTGAGACTGCAGCAACATAAGGCCTCCTAGATAGTGCATCGGCCACCACATTTTTCTTTCCTGGAGTATGCACAATCTGAAAATGAAACATGGAAAGAAAGTTTGCCATTCTGATCTGCTTCTCTGAAAGCTTTGTTTGAGATAGAAAGTATCTCAAGCTTTGATGATCTGTCTTGACTACAAATTCAGCCCCAAGAAGGTAATGTTTCCAAATCTTTAAGGCGTGAATTACAGCCAAGAGCTCTTTCTCATAGATATCCATATGAAGCTCAGCATCATGCAAACGACGGCTCTCGTATGCAATTGCATGCCCTTCTTGATTTAGGACAGCTCCTATGCAATCACCACAAGCATCACATTCAACCACGAATGACTTGTGCAAGTCAGGAACAATCAATACTGGTCCACATATGATCGCATGCTTGAGCTGCAAGAAAGCATCCTGTTCCTTTGAAGTCCATTTGAAAGCAGTTTTCTTCTTTGTGAGATCATGTAGAGGAGAGGCAATCATAGCAAAATGCCTTATGAAACGCCTGTAATACGAACATAATCCCAAAAAACTACGTACTTGATGTACGTTTTGCAATTCGGGCCAATTCCGAATAGTCTCTATCTTTGCAGGATCCATTGTAACTCCATCTTTGGATACAATATGTCCCAGATAATGAATCTCTGAAAGGAAAAACTCACTTTTCTTGGCATTGACGAAAAGTTTATGCTTCCGCAACTCTTCGAACACTGTGACCAAATGAGTTCTGTGTTCCTGCTCATTCTTGGAGAAAACCAAGATATCATCAAAGAAGACTCCTGTAAACTTGCGATGGGGTCGGAATATCCTATCCATCATACGATTAAAAGTAGCAGGAGCATTGGTGAGACCAAAAGGCATTACCAAGAATTCATATAATCCGAAGGCTGTCCTGAATGCAGTCTTATGGACATCTTGTGGCACCACGCGTATCTGGTGATAACCACTCTTCAAATCAAGTCTGCTAAAGCAAGCTGAACCATCAAGCTTATCCAAGATATCATCAATACGTGGAATTGGGAATCTGTTCTTGATGGTAAGCTTGTTCAAAGCTCTATAGTCCACACACATACGGAATGATCCGTCCTTCTTTTGAACAAGAAGCACAGGAGAGCAGTAAGGTGAGGAACTGGGCTGAACCAAACCTTTCTCTAAAAGCTCGTTTACCTGCTTCATAATTTCTTCTTGTTGTGCAGCACTCACTCGGTATGCGGGTTTGTTAGGTGGAGAACTACCTGGCACAAGATCTATGCGATGATCTTCGGGCCTTTGGGGAGGTAATTCACCTGGCAATGAGTCAGCAAAACAATCGTTGAATGCATTAAGAAAATTCAGCCTATCATTAGACATAGCATCCATATTTTGATGATTTGGCACAAGACTATCACGCACAAAAACCAAGTACGCTGAAAGACTCTTTTTCATTGCTTTATTAATTTGGATGTGTGATACAACTGGGATAGAATCCCCTTCTTTGCCAGCATCAATAAAATGCATGCGGCCTTTATGCATAAAAGAAATCATATTGAACTTGTAGTCTTTGCGGGGCTCAAGCCTATGGTGCCACGGCTTGCCCAACAATACATCACATCCATTCAATGGAGCAACTAAGAAATGCTCATTATCAAGATAGCCCTGTATATGGATGCGCAACTTCCCTATCAAAGGGGTAACCTGCACCTCTTTACCAATAAATGCAACTTCGGCTTCAATCTGAGGTCCCATGTTTTCAACCTCAATACCCAATGCAGCTGCCATTTGCATAGAGATGAAATTGTCAGTTGCACAGTCATCAAACATGAAAAGTGCGGGCTGATCCTTGATTTGCCCCCAAGCCTTGCAAACCATACGCTCTTTTGCATCATGACCTGTATTACCTTGCACATCAGGAACTGCATGAACATTTGCTTTGGTGTGCTTGTCCTCGTGCTTTGGTTTGCGATCTGGGCATTGTCGGAACATGTGGTCTTTGCTACCACAAGAAAAGCATTTTCCATCCTTAGCATATTGCTCTCTTTGCTCCGGGGTTAATCCAAATTTGTTCTTCCTTGGGCCCTGTTCTTTTGATGTGTTATTTTCAGCTTTACCACCCTTGTAAGGCTCCCGGAAGTTCTTTTTAGGTGGCTGTCCACCCTTTTGCTGATTTGGGACAACCTTGTCCTTCCCCTTGGAACCTCCTTGATCCTGCTTGATCTTGAGCACCAATTGCTCCGTGGCAAGAGCAGAAGCTGTGAGTTGTTGCAACGTATGTTTTGGGTGCAATTCAATACCCGATCTATATGCTGTTTGCAGTCCAGAACGAAACTTCCTCTTTCTTTCATCCTCTGTGATTTGCATGAAGGGAGTGACTTCCAGCAACACTTTCCAGAATTTGTTAACATACTGTTGCACACTCTCATTATCTTTTTGTTCCAGCCTGTCCCACTTTTGAGTGAGAGTTTGCTCCGCATTGGGTGGCAAGAACTGAGCATAAAATCTATCTTTGAATTCCTTCCAAGTAAAAATGGGATCCTTGGTGATCTTTTCAGTGATCCACCAATGGGCAACAGTCCCCTTTAAAAACATGCTAGCATGGCGCACCTTTGATTTTTCTGTAAAGTCCTCATCGCTAAAAGCAATGTCGAACTGTGCCACAAACGCTAACACCTTAGAAGCATCATGTTCACCGTGAAAGACATCAAATTTGACAGATTTATCACCTGCTTTGAATTCCTTGAGCTTCCTGGCATGAGGCTCATGATCTTCTCTTTTCCTTTTCCCCTTATCCAACGGGGTAGCCCTGTCTGCATGGGCTCCATGGGCCGTCATAGAAGCTTCGTGGGGCACGGTGGCATGTGCTCCACGAACTCGAAACTCAGATGCATGTGACTTACCTGCATATGGCATGGTCTCTCCATGAGACAACTCAGAAGGCAAAATTTTTCTGGAAGTAGACCTGTCACCATGAGATACATGTCTAGCATGCATGTGACTTTCATGCCCTCCATGAGCACTGGCATACATATATCTGTCAGGCTTAGTGCCTTGTGGAGAGGATGCATGACGAGAGGTGACAGTCACCTCTTCCTTTTGCATAAAAGATTTCAGCCTCTGGGATGCGGGATCTCCATGCTTCAAACAAGGTGGATTTCTGAATTTCAGCTCTCCGTCATCCCCCTCTTTGATATCACCTTTGCGAAGGAGATAGGCAAGTGCCAACTCCCTTGGTTTCTTGCCCACTTCACGAGCCATTGATTCAAAAGTTACATCAACCATAGCATCAGCCTTCCTGGCTTCAATAGCACTTTGCAGATGTGGATCTTCATGCAAAAACTTTAATTCTTGCTCTTGAGCCTGCAAAAGTTTTCTCATATGTTCCATTTCAGCCCTCATAGCATCAGGCTCTTGTTCAAGCATAACTGTCTTTCCTGGAGACAGTTGACCCTTGGATTCACTATCAAGAACCCTTTCAAGGGGCTTGTGTCTACCACGCAGGGCATCAGACCCACGAGAAGCACTAGATGGACCCCTCGAATTTGGCACTTCCAAAGGGTTGCCTTGGCTGTCCATTGTGTTTTAAGTTTGCTAAAGGCGGGATGTCCAGTACACAGGTTCGTTTCCCCACTAGGAAGAGGGAAACAACCGTGCTCTGATACCAATGAAACCGATCCCGTCAAGTGGGAAAGACTCCGTTGGACACCCACACGCTTAATAGCACAACTTTAAAACCACAAATATGAAATGGACAACTTAAAACAACTTGAAATTAAATGAAATGAAATGGAAAGATGGACACCAGCACTGGGGCCGGAACGGGCCGACCCCCCCCTCAATATATGATATATTTATTGGGAGTATTTAATAAATACAATGCTCCATGGGTTCCAAGAACCAGATAATGTCCATGTACATATGAAAACAGTACCAAACAAGTAGGCTCGAGGTCGAAACTTGATGTAGAAGCTCGAAGCAGAACGACCACTAGTGTGGTCCAATCTCTACGGTCCTGTGCTTTCACTGGACTCCGCAGAGAGCGCCTCACTGGTGTTCCGAGACCACGCACAAACAGGCGCTCTCGTACTAACGCCTGGCTCTCCCGATCTCAGCACCTTTGGACCGAGGTTCGCCAATATAGCTTGGACAACCCGGCACCGACAGGTGTTGGCCGAGCGGGATGAATCCTTTATCAGATTTAAACATAAAATACTTTTTCAAATCTGAAAATCACTTACTTGTAGATGGTTGATAGAAAACCAATACTCGTGGTGTTTGTGTAGAATATGAAGCCACCCTTGTTGAAGAAAGAGTTGCCTCGTGTAGAACTAACAAGACAAGCACCACCACAAAGGGCACAGCCGCCTGCTGTGAGTGAGAAACATCCACTTGCAAGGGAGGAGAGAGACCAGGCTGCTGATTGGAGATGGAGTGCACAACCTCTTGCCTGATTGGAGATGGAGTGCACAGTCACTTGCAGAAATTCATGTGCAGCCAGGAGTTTGCATGAACAGTAGAGAAGCATGAATAGTAGCCAGTCGCCTGCAAGGGAGCATGGGGAGGTGCAACCAGTAGAAGATGGGCAGCTTGCAGGTACTGTCGCCTGGCTGTAGCCTGAAGAGGAGATACGCCTGGAGGAGCAGCCGGCTGTAGTAGAGCCTTCAGGTGGTAGCAGCCGCCTTTGTGTAGGCAAAACAGCCTGCAGGAAAACAGGCGCAGCAGTACAGGGGAAGATGGCAGCCGCCTGCAGTTGCAGCCAGCCGCCTGGGGAGAGTAGCCGCCTGCAGTGCAGTTGCAGCCAGCCGCCTGGGGAGAGTAGAGGCAGCCGTTTGTATGGATGGTGGAGCAGCCGATAGGACAGCCAGCGTAGGAGATCGCCGGGTGATGAACCAACGCCAGATAGATGCGATGGGTGTGAGAAAGGCCCTTGTTATAAAAATTAAGGTGTAGTTATCTTTGGTGATACCCACGTTTGCATGTGGGGGGACTAGTGGGGGTAGGTGACCATGCCCACCCCCACACTCACTTAAAAGTGGGGCTCCCCACCTTGGCCCCTAAGTGGGTGCCCAAAGGGGGTGCCCACTTTTAAATAAATGTGAACACCTAACCTTATAAAACAAAGGGGTTAGAATAAAATATTAAAAGCTATATGTGCAACATACTTACCACCTGTTCACATGCACAAACTCGTCAGAATACAGAGCAGACTTCACGACTCACTGGCAGGCGTCCCCGCTCAGTAAGTAACACGTCAAGCAGGCAAACACACAAATACATGTCATGCGAAAACAGTTTCAAGCATGCAAATCATGTGTGCATGTGCAAATAGTAACATGGACATATCTCCCATTCATGGAACAAGTACAAAATATCTGTGGGCACAAAACTAGCACGACATAAAAACATAAAAACCTGGTCTTCCTATGGAGTGACAGTCCCATAGGTAAGACACAGTTCCAGGCACGAGTCTCCCTATGGTGTGACAGTCCCATAGGCAAAACATGGCACGAATACTGGCTCTTCCATGGCGTGACAGTCCCATGGGTCGAACACAGTCCAGGTCATACACGGGTGGCACTGGTCTGGCTCCCGTCCATACGACACCATCCTGCTAACACACGGGTGGCACCAGTCTGGCTCCCGTCCATGTCAGCAAAATACTGGCCTCTTCACACGAGACACTGGCCTGGCCTCAAGTGAACGAGACGCAAAAACTGAAGATGGACCAAATGGTCGGCCAATTGGTGACATGATACATGATGTGCGGGGTAATACGGGCCATGCAAGCATGGATAGAATGGTATGCAAAGCATGGGATCAACTCAAAGACCAACCCGCCTTATTCATGTTTGGCGATTGCTCTACTGACAACTTCATCTCCACTCATATGGCTGCCGCCTTGGGGATTGAAGTGGGTGAAATGGGGCCCGAAATAAATGCATGTTCAACCTTTATTAAGAAGGATGTGAAGGTCACTCCTCTCATTGGAAAGCTGAGAATTCACATCCAAGGCTATCTCGACCACGAGAAGTGTCTCATTGCGTCTCTAAGTGGATGTGATGTGTTACTTGGAAAACCGTGGCATGCATGCCTTGAGCCCTCAGCCCACCAAAAACTACAAAACCAACAAGATCTCTTTTATGTACAAAGGTAAAGAGCGCCGGTGTGTTGGGTGACACTATACCCATTGTATCTCATGTACAAATCAATAAAGCAATGAAAAAGAGTGTTTGTTCGTACTTGGTTTTTGTACATGATGAAGTGGAATATGCTAATGTACATATGGATACCCTACCACATGATAGGCTTAATTTTTTAAGTGAGTTTAAGGATTGTTTTGCCGACTCTCTTCCGGATGGTATACCTCCCATTTGACCGAAAGACCACCGTATTAAATTAGTGCAAGGAAGTTCACCACCAAATAGGCCAGCATATTGTGTGAGTGCTTGCCAGCAACAAGAGGAGAACAGGTTGGGGAGCTATTAGAGTAGGGCTTAGTGCAGCCAAGCTCATTGCCATTTTGCTCACCTGTTCTCCTTGTCCAAAAGAAGGATGGTTCATTTTGCATGTGTGTGGATACTACAGGGCATTAAACAAGATAACCATCAAAAATCGGTTTCCAATTCCGAGGATAGATGATATCTTGGACAAATTGGATGGATCATCATGTTTTAGTCGCATTGATCTAAAGAGTGGCTATCATCCAATGCAAGTGATGCCAGAGTATGTACATAAAATGGCTTTTCGCATTTCTTTTGGTCTCTATGAGTACTTGGTTATGCCTTTCGGTCTCACCAATGCTCCAGCTACATTTAATCGCACGATGGACCGAATTTTCAAAAATCATAGGACATTTACAGGTGTCTTCTTTGATGATATTCTTGTGTTTTCCAAGAATGAGGAAGAACACAAGAAGCACTTGAGAGTGATCTTTGATGAATTGAGGAAACACAGACTTATGATAAATGGCAAAAAGAGTGAATTCTTCCTTTCGGAGATTCACTATTTGGAACATATAGTCTTCAAAGATGGTGTGAGAATGAATCCTGCAAAGATCCAAGCCATCAAAGATTGGCCAAAACTCAAATCCATACATGAAGTACGTAGTTTTCTTGGTTTATGCTCATACTACAAGAGATTTATCTTCCATTTTGCAATGATTGCTTTGCCATTGCATGAATTGACCAAGAAACGTGCTATGTTCAAATGGACAAAAGCTGAAATTAATCCTTTCAATTCTCTCAAGAATGCCATTATTACTGGGCCAGTCTTGATCATACCTAATTTAGCCATTCATTATTGAATGTGACGCATGTGGCAATTGTATTGGTACTATCCTAAATCAAGAGGGACATGAAGTTGCATATGAAAGCAGGAGATTGCATGATGCCAAGCTTATACTTGACATTTATGAGAAGGAATTATTGGCCGTTGTTCGTGGAGTTACAGTGTGGAAACACTACTTATTGGGAGCTGAATTTGTGGTCAAAACCGACCATCAATGTTTGCGATACTTTCTTACACAAACTTAACTCTCCGAAAAGTAAATGAGAATGGCCAATTTCGTCTCAATGTTTCATTTTTAGATTTTGCATACTCCTGGCAAGAAAAATGTGGTGGCCGATGCATTATCAAGAAAGCCATGTGTGGCTGCAATTTCGATTGCCTATCATCAGGACTTGTCTAGTATGCGAGAAATGTATCATTTGGATCCTAATTTTGGCGATATATGGGCTGATTTGATGGCTGGTCATGCACATCCATCTTATATAGTTAAAGATGGCTTTCTTATGAAGGATAATTGCCTATGCGTGGTAAAAGACTGAAGGTCAAAAGTTTTGGATGAATGCCATGCACCTCCATGTGCAGGACATAGGAGAATATTTCCCACTACTCAAATGATTGAAAAATATTTCTTTTGACCAGGCATGAGGAAAGAGATAGAAACTTTTGTTCGTGCATGTATCACCTGTCAAAAGGTAAAGTTTGATAGGCAAAAATCCCCTTGTTTACTTCAACCTTTGCCTATTCCTAACCAGCCATGGGAAAGCATCACAATGGATTTCATTTTGGATCTTCCTTGTACACAATATGGTAATGATGTAATTTGGACCATTGTGGACAGGTTTAGCAAGCAAGCACATTTCATACCTGTCAAAAAGACCATAAAAGCTGAGCATATGGTCAAACTTTTTATGTCACAGGTGTTTAAGCATCATGGTTGTAGGCATATGCTCACTTATGGTAGTGCTATGTGTGAACAGGGCTTAACCAAGGGCACTTTTCCCATGTGGTTTTTCCCCTTGGACATCAAGTGTGAAAGGACACTCTAACATATAATATTTTGTACTTCTATAATATATGGATGTGGCACACATGCAAGTGTTGACTTGCATTTTGTGGATACCACACTTTTGGCTCACTCTCTCTCTCTCTCTCTCTCATTTCTGTGTGTGAGCTTCTCTACCTTGCACCTAACCCTAATGTGCACGTGTGTGTGTGAGTCCAACACCCAACATTTGGTATCAGAGCTGGGAGCTGGCCCTGGAGTGGTGGCTGTGCAGAATCTGCAGAAAAAACTGCAAAATTCCGTCGACGCTGTGTCTTTCCGTCGACTGCGAATTTCCGTCGCCGTCCGTCCGTGGTTTCCGTCCGCCGGTTCCGTCGCTGCTCCACCATCCGGCCACCAAGAACGGGCGGCACTAGTGGGGAGCCCACCACCGCCGCCCAGCTCGCGGGCGATCGAAGCTGACAGCATACGACTAAGGGCACCGGAACCACATTGGTAAGACCAGGAACATACTCAATTGTCATATGAAAATTGGCTAAGAATTCAACCCAACGTGCTTGCCTAGCATTCATAACTGGCTGCGTGAAAATATATTTCAAAGAATGATGATCTGTTTTTACCACTGAATCTGCACCAAGGAGAGAATGTTTCCATGCACGATAGGCATGAACAATAGCTAAAAATTCCTTGTCATATACCGGGTATCTTCCTTGAATTGCAGAGTGCTTATGACTGTCAAACGCAATAGCACGTCCTTGTTGCATTAAGACGGCACCAGTGGCAATATCAGAAGCATCCGTGTAAACATCAAAGGGGAGAGTAGGGTCTAGAATAGCCATGACAGGAGTTGTCGTCAAAGCTGTCTTTAAATTTTCAAAAGCTTGTGTTGCGGCTTTAGTCCATTAGAATGCAGGCGCGGACTTTAAAAGTTCAGTAAGAGGAGTAGCTATTTCGGAAAATCGATGAACCTTTGTGTGATAGAAGTTGGCAAGTCCCAGAAAAGAACGAACATCATGGATGTTTGTGGGAGTTGGCCAATTGACAATAACCTGTATTTCATTTGGATCCACGGAAATTCCATCTGCTGAAACAACATGTCCAAGGTATTCCAAGGACGTCTTAAAGAATTCACTTTTGCCTGGATTAATATAAAGAGCATTGTCTCGAAGCACCTGGAAAACGATCTTAAGATGTGCCTTGTGTTCTTCCATATTACGACTGAACACCAAGATGTCGTCAAGATAAATAATGACGAACTTGTCCAAAAAAGAACGAAAAAGATCATTCATCAGACTCATAAATGTTGCAGGGGCATTGGTTAACCCGATGACCAGGTACTCGTAATGACCATATTTTGTGCGAAAAGCTGTCTTATATTCATCACCTTCGCGAATGCGAATTTGATGATATCCAGACTTAAGATCAATTTTGGAGAAGACCTTTGCATGGAGCAATTGATCAAACAATTCATCACTGCGTGGAAGAGGATACTTATTCTTGATAGTTAACTTATTAAGGGCACGATAGTCGATGCAAAGACGCATAGACTTATCCTTCTTTTTCACCAAAAGCACTGGAGCTCCAAAAGGGCTTTTACTTGGTCGAATATGTCCTTTCTCCAAAAGTTCAGTAAGCTGTCGCTGTATCTCCTGAGATTCCGTAAAAGAAACTCGATACGGAGCGCGAGTAGGTGGAGCACTGCCAGAAAGAATATCAATAGCATGTCGACTGGTCGACAAGGTGGGAGGACTGCAGGAAGCTCCTGAGGAAAAAGATCCAAGTATGGAGCAAAGAAAGGTTGCTTGAGATACATCACCTTTGTATCTATATCCTCGAGAGGGTCGTTGGCTGAATAGACCATTAAAAGTGCTGAGAAACAACCACTCTCCGTTTCACTTGAAGAGCTGAAAGGGTTGGTGTAGAAGGTTAGTCTCTGATTCCTTCAAGAGCGACAAGCATACCATTTTGAGCAAATTGTATAGAATGGTTTCGAAAACTGATCAGGGGATCATATTGATACAACCATTCTTGACCAAGGATCATATCATAATGTGCCAAATTCATGACTTGGAAATCCAATTTGTCATGATAGTGCTGAATTCGAAAGGAGAGGTGTTTGACAATGGTGTTACACGAGAATGTGGAACCATCGGCAAGCTCTACTTCATAAACAATAGTACTTGGAGAAGTCCGAATCTTCAATCTCTAAGTCAAGGTGGTTCCCACAAAATTATGAGAACACCCACTATCAATGAGCACCTGAATAGAGTGACTGGAAATAGAACCTTGAAGAACCAAAACCTGAGTAGACCGCTGAGGCAACGGTGAAGAGGCAGGTTGTGCTGTAGCAGTAGCGGTAATTACTGAAGCATGTGCAATAGCATGGTGATTAACTACACGCTTTCCTTTGTCAGCAACTAGGGGTTTCTCCTCAGAAGTGGGGGGTTCAACATTAGAATTTTGTCGATGGGTTGGTCTTTCGGGGCACTCAAACCAACGATGAGGTCCATTACAAACTGTGCACAATTCTGTCTTTTGTTAATCCCATCCAGAAGGAACAGTAGAAGGACGAGGATGGCGAGATTGGTCACGTCTTTGGTCCTGTCCACGATCCGAACTGTGTGGTTGGAAGGAGTTAGGACGTCGGAACCGAAAAGAGGACGATCCTTCTGATCGGCAAGGTTGAGAATTAGTCCATTGAGGATTAGGCCGGGAGGTAGAAGAGCCAAATGACTCTCTGCGACTGTCTCGGCTCATACGAGATCCATTGGCTTTTTGAAAGTCATTAGTTCGACCGGAAGAGGCCGAATTTCGAGAATTAATGTCTGCAACACGCTCGGCGTATCGTATGGCATCGGCAAGATCGACAAGGTTATATTTCTGGACATCGGCACGCAGTGTGGGGTTAAGCCCTTCAACGAAGGCATGAAGTTCGTTCGCTGGGGACAAAGAATCAATCTCCAGTATCAAGTTGGTGAACTGGGAGATATAAGAGGCCAAGAAACCAGTTTGGTCCAAATGGCGTAAGCGAGTACGGGCTTGGAAATCCGCATTGGCAGGTATGAACTACTTACGGAGGACCCGCTCGAATTTTTCCCACGTTGTAACCGTTTTTCCAGAGTGTTGTCGTCGTTGCCACCATAATAAAGCAGTGTCTTTGAGGAGGGATACCGCAAAAGTCACTTTTTTGGAGTCAGAAAGGGTCATGGATTCAAAGTATAACTGCAGTTTGTAGAGCCATTGGTCTAAGATGCGCTTATTGCGCTGACCACCATAAGAGTCAGGGGGTTTAATTTCCAATTTCTTTGTTTTACTGGCTTGTAAAAGACGATAAAGAGTTTTAAGGTCGTCACCTTCTACCTCGGAAGGAATGACGTCTTCGTCTGCTGGTACTGTTGCTGAAACATCTGCTGCTGCTGGTACGGAACTTGTGTTGGAGTGGCGATCCGTGTGAAGCTGCTGGATCTGAGAGGCCAAGGATGCCATAGACTCCTGGAATTGCTGTCAGAGTTGCTGTTGGAATTGCTGTCGGAGTTGCTGCAAAGCTGACTGCCATTCCGGAGGGGCTGGTATGTCAACAGGTTCTGCCATGAGAGGAGATGTTGATGTAGAGGCTTCAGGGTGATGAGGCTCGGGGGGTTTTTGCTGTTGATAACGCCGCTAGGCTCTAGTAAGAACCATCGGCTGGAGGGTGCGGCATCTGTAAATCCCGAGAGGAGAGGCTACGTACTGGTGAAGCGGCTATAGACCATCCAGTATAGTAAGGGCGATCCTCTGGGACGGGGCTCGCACGAGAGTTTGCTACTGGAGAAGAAGGTACAGGAGTAGGGGCAGCTACAGGTGTCAAGGGTGTATACTCAAGTGTAGAGGGACGCACCGTGAATGAAGATGGATGAATGTCCTCAGAATAGGTGCAATATTCATGAAAAATGATGCTACACTCAGGGAGGATAGCGCCCAGATAAGGATGACGCCTGAGCATAAAACAATAATGATCCAATAACCCACACGTCGAATTCTCGGAGGTGAGAAGTCGGTGTGGCTATCTATATGCGGTAATGAGTGGGCTGGAGATAGGGGGGCACACTCACTGGAACAGGGGCTAGGACTGGTGGAGAAACACAGGTGGGAGAGGGCACTATGGACTGAGAGGGTGTATCCTGTAAATAACTGAAGTCATAGGTTTCCTCTGCCATAAGCCGTCGGAGAAGAGGTAGTGTGTGTCCACGTGATCCCGTAAAAAAAAGGTATTGGCCCCGGAGGAGTGGAGAGCCCGCAAAGGAGTGAAATGGCGGATTGCTGATATGTTAATACTCCACTTTATGTGAAATGTGTATACCCAAGAAAATGGAAAGATCACACCTGAAGGAGGTTGCCATTGTATTGCTGGAGAAGAAGCACCAAGGTAGTAGCCGTCAAGCTGCGGAGTACACCATCATAGACCGCAGGAGCCTAGCAATGAAGAAGGCTGCTTTTGAGGAAGGGAGGCGGCAACAAGTTGGCGCGCAGAAGACCAAGGCAGGCACCATTTCGTAGGAACCAGTAAGGTAAATATATGGGTTTTTTTTTTTAAATGTCCTGATCGCTGGCCGTTGGGTGCTCCTTTGTTTTTTTTTTTTTTAATGCGCTGGTCGACGGCTGGCCGTCGGGTTCTCCCTGCTGCTTCTTTTTTTTATGTGTGTGCTGGTCAGCGGCTGTTCTTCGCTAGCGGGTTTCCTGGCTTGCGCTGGCGCTGGTTGTTAGGTGCTGGCTGCCGGTTGCTTCACGTGGCTGGTAGAAGCCATGTGTATTAAAAGGCTTAATTATAAGCCTTAAGTTATAAGACTGTTTTGTGTTATATTTTTTTTGATGTGAAACGTCACGTTTAAAAGAAAACGTGAAAAGGCATGGCTGTAGGGAACGAAGGGTGGCGCCCCTTGCTCGGAGAGATATTCACTGTCACGATTGTGACTTAGTTCATTATACACAGTCTCCTCATGATTACAGATACTGAAGTGACATGATTACAGAGGACCCCTACACTTGGATGGTCACGACTATTCACTCTAGAGACATGCCTCTTCATCAAGAGCCACACTCCTTCGACGACTGGTCACACCCCTTCGCTCTAGGGATGCAACTCTTCATCCAATGGTTGCAACTATTCGTCCAAAGGATGTATCTCTTCGCCTAGAGTCATGACTATTGGTCATGGGATGTGTCTTTTCATTCGTGTCTCTTGGACTCCTATATAAGGAGCCTGTTGTATCACAATTTCAATAAATCAATCAAACATCTGTGTTCAAGTCTACTTTCAGTTTCAGTCTTAATACACAGATAGTGGATGAAATACTAAGTAATAACAGTAATCCTCACAGTGGTATCAGAGCAAAATTTTTTCTCGGGCCTACGGTTGTGAGCCTCTCACCCTCTCCACTCTACTCTCCTCTCGGTGTTGTATGGAAGAAGCAGAGCGATGGTGGACTTGGCATGAATCCTTGCTCGCAGTAATGTAAACAAAGAGCAAACTTTTTTCCGCCCTGTGAGATGCCCAAACCCTAACCCTAAAATCAGCCCGTCCAAACCCTAAAATTGGGTGTAGCAAGTGTTGAATGGAAGAGCAGGAGAGAATGCCCCATTTAATTCTACCCAATTTTGCCAATTTTGCTTGATTAAGCATTTTCCCAATTTTCTATCAAAAAAAAAACGATGGGAAGCATAGAAGCAGAGAAGCAGAAACTCACATCAAAGTGCTTGTAGTATGCCTGTGTTCTACTGGAGGCCTCATCGCATTTTATTCTGGCTGCATACCTCTCCACGCAGGGTCGCCACCCTTCGATCTTCCTCTTCACGTTTTCTTTTAAAAACGTGACGTTTCATATTTTTTTTAAAAAAAACGAAACCAAAAGCCTTATAACTTAAGGCTTACATTAAGCCTTTTAATATACGTGGCTTCCACCAGCCACGTAAAGCAGCCACCCAACGGCAACCAGCGCTAGCGCACGCAAGGAAACCCGCCAGCGCAAGGAAGCCCAGCCGCCGCCGACCAGCGCATACAAAAAGAAGCAAAAAAAAAGAATGGAGCCGCCGGCCAGCGATTATTAAAAAAAAAACAAAGGAGCACCCCTCCAGCAATCAGCACATTTTCAAAAAAAAAAAACCCCACCTGCGGTCTATGATGGTGTTCTTCGCAGCTTGATGGCTACCTTGGTGCTTCTTCTCCAGCAAAACTATTTATTATGACATTCACAGCAACAAGCTGCATTCCAGCGGTTTGAAGCCATGTTCCATCAACAACCAAAAGCTCGTATCGATGAGCTTCAACATGTTTCTCAACAAAAATTCTCTCACCCTCAGCATGGTTCTTCAGAGACAACTAGACACAAAGTATCTTCGTGCGAGCAACGCAAGCCTCAGCATGGATATTCTTGGAAATGTTACGGTTCTAAGCAACCAACTTCTTATTGGAATCATCAGCAACAGAAGCAGCAACATGAAGCTTCCAAAGGATCACATCTTGGAAAGAAATCAGCCATATCAAGATGGGCTTACTTAGTGGCACGTGTGTCCGACCCTAGTCGAGTACTCGGTCGTGAACGCCGCGACGTTGGACAAGTTTCCCCTCGCGAGCAATGCCCTACATTCAAGTCCTTGCAAGCTCTTGGTGGCAGTGTTGAAGACTTACTCATTCTCACGTTGTGCAAGAGGATCCTTGAGAGGTCTAAGAGGCGCAAACAACCTCAACCTCCCCCTTCTACATTGGAAGCCTTAATACCTGCTGAGAAAGCTGAAGATTCAGAAGATTCTGGTACATGTGTGACAAATACAATGTCCACAACCCCTTTTCTTGCCGTGACCCAGGCAGAAGCACTAGCCTCGTCACCGCCCGTGCAAAACGAAGTCTTTGCCTCTGACCAGATACCTGACGCCGTGGTGAATGATGATTCTTCTTCAAAAATGAAGACTCCAGTCCTTACCTTCAGTGGTGCAAATGAATCTTTGGACATAACTTGTCCCGAGAACAACTTTCTGAGCAAAGAAAAGCATATGGAAGATATTTCTTCTCAACCTACGACAACACTTGAAGACTTTTGTGTTCCAGACAAACCAATGGAATCCCTTTCAGACATCCAACAGGTGGTGGTCGCCTCTCAGCCGGAAAGCGTGGTGACACAATCAGATAATTTACCAATAGTTTCACTTGAAGCAGATAAAGATTCAATCTTTTCTTGGACAAAGCTCGAAGTTACCAATGATGTTAACAAAAGTTCTACTCAAGTTACAGATATGATTCTCATGCTTTTGGTAAAGATGAGGCAAGTTGCAGATGCAGTTAATATTCAGTTTGGTATATGCAAGATTGTTATGGTCAACAATAATGCCATGACATGGGATCTAGCAGCTAGAGCTTTGGATGCAGAAGCAATACAATCATTTCCCTTCTTCCAAAGTCACAACAACTACCCCTGGGTTTTATTTTAAATGGGAGGGAATGTCACGATTGTGACTTAGTTCATTATACACAGTCTCCTCATGATTACAGATACTGAAGTGACATGATTACAGAGGACCCCTACACTTGGATGGTCACGACTATTCACTCTAGAGACATGCCTCTTCATCAAGAGCCACACTCCTTCGACGACTGGTCACACCCCTTCGCTCTAGGGATGCAACTCTTCATCCAATGGTTGCAACTATTCGTCCAAAGGATGTATCTCTTCGCCTAGAGTCATGACTATTGGTCATGGGATGTGTCTTTTCATTCGTGTCTCTTGGACTCCTATATAAGGAGCCTGTTGTATCACAATTTCAATAAATCAATCAAACATCTGTGTTCAAGTCTACTTTCAGTTTCAGTCTTAATACACAGATAGTGGATGAAATACTAAGTAATAACAGTAATCCTCACATTCAGCCCAAACAGAATGCGATCTAGGCCTCCAGTAGAGTACAAGCAGCCTACAAACACTTAGATGGAACCCTAATGTGAGTCTCTGCTTCCCATCGTTTTTTTTTTAATGAAATTGGGAAAAAATGCTTAATCAAGCAAAATTGGCAAAATTGGGTAAAATTAAATGGATCATTCTCTCCTGCTCTTCCATTCAACACTTGCTACAGGGTTTGGGCAGGCTGATTTTAGGGTTAGGATTTGGACTCATTTTAGTGTTAGGGTTAGGGTTTGGGCATCTCACAGGGCGGAAAAAAGTTTGCTCTGATACCACTGTAAAGCTTTTATAGCTTTATTAACATGATTAAGACTTAATTAACGAACATAAGACAAATGCTGATAGAAAGATTGAGATGTTTGCATTAAGACAGGGGCCTTTCTTAAATAGAGGCCGAAAGGGTACAAGTGAAGAGACACATCCCTTGGAAGGGGTGTGGCTCTTGAGTCAACGGTTATGTCCTTTGGACTTAGGGGTGTGCCTTTTAATGAATAGACATGTTAGATATATATTAATTTAGTCCGAGGCACTTAGGCCTAGACCAGACATTACTAGTGTGTGCGCGGGCAGGGGCCCAGTGGGCCAAGGTCCGTAGCTCGGGGGTTAGCCAAGGAGTGCGGGAATGGGAGCTAAGAGAGCACTTCTACCTTTTGCTTGATTGGGAGGTGAGAACATGCTCTAAGGGACTTTCATTTATAGAAACTCATGGGCTATATTGGCTGGGAGGTGAGAAGCACACACAGGTCATTTTCTTCCTCTTACATTTGGTATCCGAGCTGGTTACGAGCAGGCTTTTTTCTTGTTTTTTTTTTTTTTAAGATGGGCTGCGCCATAGCTAACGCTGCAAACAGCCGATTACACGCGAAGGGACGCAGGGAATCCGTCAGCCGCGCGCGCACGTCAACCAAGCCACGCGCTAGAGAGCTCTCTCTCTCTTGCTTTGAAATACAGAAGGCCACGCTTTACATCTTGAACCCTTAGCCTTCTGCTTTTGTTTTCCTATGTGGGATTTTGTTCAAAGATTTCAAGCTCTCTCAGCGCCTCTCGAAAGTCAAGGATGGTGCAGAAGTCTAGCAAAATCTGCACTTCCGCCGTGAACGCTCAAATTGGTGCCAGATATGCGTTTCTAACCTGTTTATGCTGAAATTGAATGTTCTGGCACATGTATGAGATGCATTGGAAATGCGTATGTGTGGATATGCGTGCATAGGGTAAATTGGATATCAAATTGTGCTCTTTTAATGCTCTGCAATTTCTGGTTTTTCGCACCAAAGAGCAAAATTTGACTTGTTTTGCATCTACATCTTCGTGAAATAGATGTTTTGAGCAAAATTGAAGCTATTGATGCATACTTTTTGGGGCTATTCTGCATTTTATGCTGTTATGCTGGTAAATTTCATTCAAAGACAATAAAGTGCAGAAGTTACAAGTGCATTTAGTGTTTGTATATACACTTGCGTACTTGGAAAATTCACTGTTTTCAGTGTTTGTGTGACAGTTTGCTAGCTGTAAATATTTGGGTGCTTTTCCTATACTCTTTTCATCAAGCCATTTTTTTTTTTTTTACATGGAAGGAGAATCCTCACAGCAACATGTGCCTGATACTACCATGCATGACGAGGATGAAACACTTGATGTGACTACTATGGTTGCTCGTATTGACTCTATGGAAAACACCATGCAATTAGTTCTTAATCAAATGAAAGAATTGACTGAAATGCGGGGAAAAGAATTAGAAAAGTCTATATTCATCCCTCTTGATGAGGAAATCAATCAAGGCGGTCTTGGAGAGCCAGGAACCTCGGCTAGAGTGCCTACTTTGGGGCGAGCCAAGTGGCAACTTAAAGATCTCAAACCGCCTAAATATAATGGCAATACAGCAGCTCGCACAGCAGATGGAGTGGAACAATGGCTTTCCAAGTGGGAGCAATGTTTTAGGCTGTGCCATATAAATGATGATGTGGCTAAGATTCAGCAAGCCACGTATAACCTCCTCGATGTGGCTCATCGATGGTGGAGGAAGATAGAAAAGGACAAAGCAGAGCCTGTTACGTGGAATGCCTTTAAAGTTATATTTTATAATAACTTTGTGCCACCGGATGAGCGCAGTCGAGCGCTTGATTCTTGGTTCTTCATGTCACAGAAGAACTATTCTGTTCAAGAATATGCGGATAGGTATCGGGAAGTCTTGCTAAAAGTGCCAGAGCATATTCCTGATTTCCTGCAAGTTCATAAATTTGTGTTGGGTCTTAAAGAAACTCTTCGGCCTCTAGTGCGCAAAGAGAAATGCTCTACGTTGAATGAGGCCATTGAATTAGCAATTGTGCTTGAGGATGGCAAGAAATTTCCTTCGGGAGGTGGAGGCCAGAAATCCTCTTGGACTCGCGCCCCTAGATTTTTGGCCCCAGCTTCCTCTACTTTACCATCCACCAGTGAGGGTAGGGGTAAAGAGATTAGAGAGATTCATATGATCAAAACTGCAAAGGGGACCAAAAGAAAAGTTTCTGCTATGGCGGAAAGGGCTTTTAATAGATCTATGCTTACTCCGCAGCAAAGGGATAAAGCAATGAAGGAAGGGCTGTGTTATGGATGTATGGGCCAGCATAAATTTAAAGATTGCCCAAAGAAGTCAAAGATCACAGCTAGTATGATGGTTAATCCAATGCAAGTCTCGGAGGACAGTGAGGATGACTTGTTGGATGACATTCCACAAGATTATCCTAAAAGAATTTTAGCTATTTCGGTAACCAAGAAGGTGCCTACAGCTCCAGATGCAGTCTTGTCTCCTGGGGCACAGCAGGGTTACCAGTTTCCAGAAATCGAGCTTATAGTATTGAAGGGGACTGTGCAAGGAACTCCAGTCAAGATCCTCTTTGATACTGGCTCTACTCATAATGTAATTAGCTCAAGGCTTGTCAAGAAGCTAAAGCTCCAAACGCAGCCTTCAGAGTATAGCTACACAGTGGAGCTAGCTGACGGCAAGGGCACAGAAGTGTGGGATCGTCAAGTCAGAGGACTCCCATTCCAGATCCAGTCCTACGAGGACAGATTGGACTTTGAAATTACACGGCTTGCAAGATTCGATCTAGTTCTCGGCAAGCAATGGCATGTATGGAAGAAGCCAACGATAGACTTTTCTTCCCATGTCATCCAGTTCGAGCATAGCGGCAGACGCCTTTTGATTCGCGGGGAACCCGATTTCCCAGAAGCGAAAGTGTTAAAGGCTACCAAGATGCTCAAGTTAGATTGTAAGTATATTTACTTTTGTTATATTGTAAATATTTCTAAATCAAATCCAAGGATGGATTCGACAGTTGGTGGCAGTTTTATCACCTCAGCTTTAGATCTTTCTAATAAGATAAAAGCTGAATTCGAGGATGTATTTAAAACTGAGTTACCTGTTGGTTTACCTCCTCGCAAGAATGTGGAGCATAGGATTGAGCTCGTTCCAGGAGCTAATCCAGTTGCTAGACCACCATATCGCATGAGTCTCAAGGAGGAGAACGAGGTTAGGAAGGTGGTGGACGAATACCTTAGTAAAGGCCTGATTCGTTCGAGTTTTTCACCTTTTGCCTCGCCTATTTTACTTGTAAAGAAAAAGGATGGTTCTTTTAGGATGTGCGTAGATTACAGAGCACTCAATAAAATTACTATCAAGCATCGTTATCCTATGCCTAGGATCGATGATCTCTTAGATGCTCTTGGTGGTGCTACTATTTTTAGTAAAATAGATTTAAAAAGTGGTTACCACCAGATAAGAGTAAGAGAAGAAGATGTATATAAAACAGCTTTTAGAACCAGGTTTGGTCAGTATGAGTATTTAGTAATGCCATTTGGTTTGACTAATGCTCCAGCTACTTTTATGATGTTAACGAATGATATTTTAAGACCATTCGTGGGTAAATTTGTGGTAGATTTCATTGATGATGTGCTAGTTTATAGCAAGAACATCATAGAACATGAATCACATTTAATTTCTGTTTTTCAAGCGTTGCGTGAAACAAGTTTGTTTGCCAACAAGGAAAAGACTTTTTTGTGTATGACTGAGATTGAATATCTAGGTCATATAGTTTCTGCAGATGGGATTAGAATGGATCCCAAGAAAGTTTCCGTGATATTGGCATGGCCAGTCCCAAAAAATATCACTGCACTTAGATCCTTTTTGGGATTAAGTGGTTTTTATCGTAGATTTATAGAGCTCTATTCTCTAATAGCAGCTCCTATGACAGATTTGTTGCAAGAACAGGCGCCCTATGTGTGGACATCTACGCAACAAGAAAGTTTTGATACAATGAAACAAGCAGTTTCAACAGCTCCAGTTTTGAAAGTGGTCGACCTAGAAAAGCCTTTCGTCTTAGAAACTGACGCCAGCGGTGTGGCTGTTGGCGCAGTGTTAAGCCAAGATGGTAGGCCAGTGGCCTTTGAAAGCAAGAAGCTTTCGCCAACTCAACAGAATTGGCCAGTCCATGAGCAAGAATTGTATGCTATTATACATGCTCTCAAAATTTGGCGGCACTATCTTTATGGTGCTGAGTTTAAAGTGTATACAGATCATCATACACTTAAGTATTTTTGCAGTCAACCTGATCTACGAGGAAGACAAGGTAGATGGGCTGAGTTGATGCAAGAATTTCATATGGAAATTCTGTATCGTAAAGGTCGAGATAATGTAGTCGCTGACGCATTATCTAGAATCATGTATAATATGAGTTTTACAGTTTTAGAAAACTCATTGCTTCAAGAAATCAAGGAAGCACAGTTGGAGGACCTTTATGCACAGACAGTAAGGTCCAGACTCGGGTCTACTATGGATACTAGTGAGGAGTTAGCTTCATCTACTTCTTCACTAAGACCTTCATCAAGTCCGTATGCCAATTTCTCAGTTGAGAATGGATGGCTGAAGTGGAAAGGAAAGATATATGTTCCTTGTGCACGGGAACTAAGAACAAAAGTTTTGCAAGAGAACCATGATAGTCCCTGTGCTGGGCATCCTGGTCAAGATAAAACAGTTCAGCTTGTTAGACGGGCATTTTGGTGGCCACATCTATTTAGAGATGTCCACAAGTATGTCCAACAATGCTTTCAATGCCAAGCAATAAAGGCAGAAAGAGTAAAGAGCCCAGGGTTACTACATCCCTTACAAATTCCGGAATCTAATTGGCAAAGCATATCCATGGATTTTATCACTGGATTGCCACGAACTCAAAGACAAAAAAATACCATTTTGGTGGTAGTTGACCGCCTGAGCAAGATGGCTCATTTTATAGCAACCAAGGACACTGTGGAAGCTCCACAGGTTGCAGATTTGTTTATCCAGAATGTATTTAGATTACATGGATTACCTTTGTCTATTGTCTCAGACAGAGATGTGCGTTTTTGTGGACATTTCTGGAGACATATTTTTGCAAAGTTGAATGTTACTCTCAATATGAGTAGTGGTGACCACCCCGAGACAGATGGTCAGACGGAAAGGGTCAACCAAGTACTCGAGGACATGTTACGTGCTTATGTATCTGATAGCCAGACAGATTGGGATTCATACTTACCCTTGTTAGAGTTTGCATATAATAATAGACCTCATAAGGTGACCAGTATGTCTCCTTTTGAGATGAATTATGGTATATCTCCCTTAACTCCTGGTACTATAGGCACACCACAGAAATGTCCTAGTGCGGCAGAATTTTTGGCAAGAATGCAAGATACTCTAGCATTGGCTAAAGCCTAAAACTAAGCTTCAGCAAGCAGCTGAAAGAGCTAAGTTTTATGCTGATAAAAAAAGATCTCCTCGATCTTTTGAAAAGGGAGAAAAAGTTTTTCTTCAAGTACCATTGAACTCTACATCTTTATTTACTAGAAAGTGTCCTAAGCTTTCGCCTAGATTTTGTGGACCCTGGACCATTATGGAGAAGCTTAGTGACGTAGCTTACCGGTTGGAACTTCCACCAGGCTGTCGTGTCCATCCGGTGTTTCATGTTAGTAAACTCAAGAGATATATATCTAAGGATGATAATCTAATTGATGGTCTTATTTCTTTGCAGGAAAATGACTCTGTAGACCATGGTCCAGACAAGATACTAGATCGCAGAGAGAAGCGGTTACGTAATCGCGTTCTCCGAGAGTTTCTAGTTGCCTGGAAAGGTCTTCCTTTAACCGATGCTACTTGGGAATCAGAAGCTCTGATTCGTAAACATTTCCCACAGCTGATCATCGAGGACGATGATCTTAGAAGGGGGAGAGAATGTTAGACATATATTAATTTAGTCCGAGGCACTTAGGCCTAGACCGGACATTACTAGTGTGTGCGCAGGCAGGGGCCTAGTGGGCCAAGGTCCGTAGCTCGGGGGTTAGCCAAGGAGTGCGGGAATGGGAGCTAAGAGAGCACTTCTATCTTTTGCTTGATTGGGAGGTGAGAACATGCTCTAAGGGACTTTCATTTATAGAAACTCATGGGCTATATTGGCTGGGAGGTGAGAAGCACACACAGGTCATTTTCTTCCTCTTACATTAGACATGTCCTTTGATAGTGACCCATGTGTAAGGGTGTGACCCTTCACACGTGTCCTTTCAGTTAATAAGGGATTAATGAGTAATTAAGAAGAGATTAAGAGAGTTAGTCACAATCGTGACAGTAAACTTGCGGGTGGCAAACTACAAAGACGATATCTTGTCAAATTCAAGAATTATTCTTCCATGGATGCAAAGTGGATGGATGAAGCTTGCTTTCACAAGTATCCGCAGCTCCTTCAAGCATACCTAGAAGCATTTCGGCTGTAGTGAACTGTTTAGAAGCAAGGAGGGATGTCACTATTTGGGCATTCTCTACGCTTCAGGCTTATGGACAAGTTCCATAAGATGGATTGGCATGGTCGAGTACTTGTTGTCAACACCAAGAGCCAGTGGCTGGTTATGTAGGCTGGGGATTTTGATCCGCACCCATATCCAAAATATGGTACCATGAGTTACTAGCTAAATGAAATGGAAAACTGTTCCATGGTGCATTCTTGCATTGCATCTATGCATGTAAGATTTTAAACTTGTTTTCGCATGAACTGTTTTGTTGCCTGCATGAATTGTGCGTGTAGTTCATGAGTTGGGGATGCCCTCTTGTGAACCGTGCGAGTAAAACTGTCTTCTGACCTCGCTTGTGGGATGCAGACAGATGGTAAGTATAGTACTTTACTCTATGTTGCTCATTTTTCTGTTTTGCATGTCCACACTTTAATAAGTGTGTCCGTCTAAGTTATGAGTGAGTTTGGGCGTCCACACTTCATTAAAGTTCGGGCGGACAATTCATAAAGAGGTTGGACCCGTTTCCACTCCCGATCGGTCAGCCACATATTCAGGCGCCCTTTTCAGCATGTTATGAGCTTGGGGTGACCTCCCACATGTCAAGAGAAGGGATGGTTTGGACAATATGCACCCTCCACTCATCCTCTACATGTTGGGAAAGCTTATCTTTCCTCTCTCCCCTCTCTAGAAGTGGACGCCAACCGTATGGAGACTTCTCTTTTCACTTTTGCACACACACACTTATGGAAAAGCTGATTTTCTTCTCTTCCATGATTCCCATAGCCATGAAAGCTTGAGAAATCTTGTCTTCTACTTATTTAGTCTCCATATGATCACCAATTTGCAAAATTCCTCTTTTATTCATGAATATGGAGCCTTCTAAGTATTCTATCGCTCCCAAATTTTCTGTAAACTCTAATTTACAGAAACCCTAATTTTGAGACAACCATAGTACATCTATACACCTCTGCTTAGGGCATCTTTTGCACCCAAAGGCCCCAATTTTGGAGTCCGAATACTTACTGAAAACCCTAATTTACAGAAACCCTAATTTTAGCCAGGAGTGGAAATGGATCCCTCAAAGCATGGATATCAACCATACGATGATTATACTCAAATTCAAGAAGCAGAATTGCCGTAAGAGCTCATTTAAGCTCTCTTTCACTTACTTAAGATCCGAATACTAGTCATTATGGTCCTATGTCTCGGTCTTGGCACACACAATGTTTGTGTATGGATGCCAATAAGCATAGTTGCATTTGATTAGCTATGAGGGATCGAGTGAGACGGTGAAATCAAATGGAAGCTATGGAACCAATCAACCGCATCAACAACTATGTTTGTAATGCTGTTTTCATTTGCATGAATGCCTATGGACAGTTTGGCATGTGAATGCCCATGAAGCTTGTAACAGAAACCTTATAATACAATCTATTACAAGGGAGGTTGGTCCTTTCCGGCCCTAGTGCAGTGTGCAAGTGATTTCAATTTTCAATCTTGTTAAGCTTCATTTTGTGGTGTCATTTTCAGCTTGTTTAATTGTGTTAATTACTTAAGTGTAAGGCAAGATTGTGCTCAACCCCGAACGGGGGAGTCTCAACACATGTAGAGGAGCTAACCAATTACATGAGTGGCCAAGGCAAGTGGAGATGCAATTATTGCGGTGACATTTACACAGGAAAGGCTACCCGTATCAAAGCCCACTTGGCCGGGTTAAAGGGGAAGGGCATTGCTATATGTCCTAGAGTGTCCAAAGATGTGGTGAATCAGGTGCGAGCACAGCTGGCTGCAAAGTCTCAAGATGAGGGAGTTGAGGATTTTTCAGACATTGGTCAAGGTGTGACCAAAAGGACAAAGGATCAAGAAGAGGAAAGTGAAGGATCGGGTCAAGCAGGGCAAGATGTGGCTTCAAGTTCGGTGCACATGCAAATGTCTGTTAGTGGCGCATCGTCACGCCCACCTAAGTTGCCCATTGTAAATGCATTGAAGAGAAGGAGTGTGAAAGCAGGCATCCAAAAGCAAGTTGCGGCAGTGGCTACGAGAGAGAGAGCCAAATTGTTCATTCAATGTGCATTATCCGTCCACATATTGAAGACAAAGCACTAGAAAAGTTGCATGAGGACAATGAGCCGCATCAGCTATGAGTGGAGGGACCTTCATACGAGGCCTTGAGCACCTGTGAGCTTAGGAGAGAGCGTATGCAGGTAGAGGAGGACATGCAACCACTTCGAGCTACATGGAGAAATATGGGTGCACACTTCTATGTGATGGATAGTCAGATATACGTAAAAGAAGTATGTATAACATTTTGGTGTCCTCCTGCAATGCAAGGGCACTATATTCTTAAAGGCTATTGATGCCTCTTTGCCAAGTATAGTGGTGACAGGGGAGTTTGCACGAGGCTATGATGGAGATAGGCCCAGAGAACATAGTGCAAGTTATTACAAATAATGTCTCTAATTGTGTCAGTATGGACCGTATGTTGCACGAGAAGTTTCCAAAAATTGTTGTCCTCAGTTTGTTGTCCAGTGCTCACTATTGCAGTCACATAGCCCGCACAAGCATGCATCCTACTCGCATAGCCTGCACAAGCTTGCATCCTACTTGGTAGAGTGCCAAGTCTACATAAGCCATCTCCTAACCATCTCGCTACATTTGGTCACCATCCATTGTCTAAGGTGGGAACTGTCGGGCACCCAAGTGCTCATACAACTACTACTACTACTCATATAGGAAGCCTTACGAAATAGAGCGCATCTGTCTCATCGACAATAACAACACAAGGGTGGAGCATTCAGCAAATGCTTTTATGACATAAAAAACATGAATAATAACATGCACATGCCTCAAACACAAGGGAATAAGGAGAAATTTGGACCCAAAAAGTAACACTTTGGCTGCCCATCATGTCATACATACATCTCCATTGCAACGTTGGGGCATCCATCAGATGCGTGTAAAGGCCTTACATCTAAGGCCAATGTTTTTATCCATCATTGATTTTAGTTGCTCAGTGCACCAATGTGTGTGCCTACATAATTTGATTTTGTCCCGGCATCCTAAGAGTACAAAGACACAACTATATATACATATTGCATAAGCATATACGGACTCATACAAGGACATTAATCAAAGAAAAACTCAAAAATTAAATAAAGTTGAAATTAGCACCTGAACACTGAGCTGCGAGAGAGGATGAGGCGATGCAAGCAGTAGTTAGAGCCCATGGCATGGACAACAATGTCCGAAAAGGCCCCTGCATTCCAACCTTCGGCTTGGACATGTTCACATAGGGCGGCAAGGTTGCAGTCGAGGGCACGGATTTCCTCACTGCTGTCTGCATCAGAAACTGCTGAGGAGGTAGGGGTGGAAGTGAGAGTCATGGCGTTGTTTCTGGTGGCAAGGTGCTGTTTGCTTGCCCCGCTCAGGCCACCTGCTGGCATTGTCCCCTCTCCTAACCTTCAGTTTTCCCCTCCTTCTTCTTCACAGAAACCCTAATTGATTGGATGAAAAAAATGCAAAACCTTGCTTCTTCTTCTTCTTGTGCTTCTGGTCAGAAACCCTAATCGTTTGAAACGGCCGAGACACAGACTTGCAAGGGCAGACAAAACCCCTCTTTTTACCCTACGTCTCCTTCTTCAACCTCTCTACAGCAGCCTGAGTTATTTCGGTTAGGGTTGCTTTGGGGCACAAAAACCTACCTGCTCCATTTCCATTTCCTTTGCCACATGCTGGGCCGATTCGACTTGCAATGTAGAAGCCCCGCAGCAGGAACAACTGTGCCACAGTGCGAATCTCCACCAGACCCGTAACTTGCAAACGATATTCGCCAAGGGTTTCGAGAGTCGGCTATGGAGATGGTGAATCGATGATCACCTTCATTCCCTGCAAGCCTCTCAAAAATATATATTCCTCGACGGTGGTTGACAGGAAAATTAAACCATATGTATGAACACACATTATAATTTTTCAAAAATGTCGAATCTTCCTTCTAGATTTATCCTATTTATTAATTCCCAATGCCTATGCCTCAAAGTATATCAAAGTATATCACATGTGGTAGTCGTATAAGCAAAGCACACAGTCATGCTAAACGTGCAGCTAGGAGCTCCCTTCAATGAAGCATAGGAGAGCACATTTCAATGCCTATGCCTCAAAGTATATCAAAGTATATCACATGTGGTAGTCATAGCAACAAAGCACAGAGTCATGCTAAACCTGCAGAGCTAGGAGCTCCCTTCAATGAAGCATAGGAGAGCACATTGCAAGGTGTCACTCTTGCCTCATTCATTCACTTGGCCTAATCAATAAAGGTGGGCGACCATCAGCCGTGTGAAAATCGGATTCTTCTTGTTCAATAGGGGTTACAATACCAAAACGATGCACCATCGAGAGCACGTTCAGCAGGAGCTATACAAAATGAATCGATGCATTCAAAGTTTTCGGTCTCATTCATATTGCATGTAAAATATAGAAGCTTTAGAAGCCTTACAACGTCCTTATTTTCACAACTCTCAAACTGAATAAACATTTTTTGCAAATATTGGGCCCATATTAGATTTCTCCTATTTAGACCTTAGGATAAATGGCTAAGATACTTTAGGGTAAATTGAAGTCAACTCTTCAAATTTAGGATTAGAATATGTTCATAACTAGATCCCCTCCTAACTAATACAAGAATGTTGCTCTTTTTTAAATTTGTGTTCACCAACACCTTTGATTGATGATCACTACCTTGAAGGTGGTTGATGTGAAAATTTAACCATATGTATTAAAACACATTGAAAATTTTCAAATTGCCTAGTAGATTTCTCCTATTTTTGTTAATCTAGCTTCCCTTATGATAACCTTGATCAATCAAGATTTAGACTTTAGGATCAATCAAGATTTAGACTTAGGATAAATGGCTAAGAGACTTAGGATAACCTTTGAAGTCGACTCTTTAAAACTAGGATTAGAACCCAAGACATGTGCTCAAACTAGATCCTTTTTTAATACATAAAGGGGTATTATTTTTTTCAAACAATTTATGTGCTAGAAACCCCCCCCCCCAAAATATATATATATATATATATAACTCCCCCTTTCTCCATCTCTCTAGCGATACCCAACCATTGTGATACATGTCCCTTTTTTATACGATAAAACCCCCATTAAGAGGATCCTTGTCAACATCTACATAGTGGTCCCCCTAGTAATAGGATATAGATGCCTGTAAACATCGACATAGTGGTCCCCCTAGTAAACTTACATATTTTCAATGTAAAAATACCGAAGTGCCTCACACTAATTGGACAAAAATACCTAGTGAGTGCCTCACACTAATTGGACAAAACTACCTATGTGGCTCACACTAATTGGTAAAAATCATATTCTTCTTTTAGATACCTACACCCTCTCCTTCCTTGTCATGATTTAGGCTCTTGATGTAAAAGCTAATGCATAATTGAAGAAGGCTATCAACATATGTTTGATACTACCATTAGATTAATTATTCAAGCCATCTCATAAGGAGTTACACAACACTTGAGAAATATATATTTCCTCCTTAAAGCTAGCAACTAGTGTAAGGGCATAAAATGTGTGGTGTACACAAGCAACACTAACACAAAATAGAATGTTCCAAGGCACTCAAACTCAAGTTGAACAATGAGATGGATAAAGATAAATATTGTATTAAAACTCAAATTAAACTATGAGATAGATGGAGAACAATATTGTATTGATATCATTGATGGCTGTCGTAATAAGCACTTACACCCATGTGCTCCCCTGAAGGGAGTTTTGATGGCTAATCTATAACTATTGAGATGTGAGGTTATATATTGATAAGTGAGGGTGTACTAGACAATTGGACCCATTCAAGTGTAAGCTAAACTATAATAATGGTGTAAATACACATAGCACTCCCAAAATGTGAGATACACTGTAAGTATGATAGAAAACAATGATAGAGAGAAGAAGAGAGCATTGCATTAAGCAAAGATACAAGGGTGGTTGTCGCTCCACATTTGTGCACTCCGATGGAGGGAGCTTAGATGGTTGTTAGAATAGTGTGGTTGTAAAGTAAGGGGATAAACACATAGTGGGCATCATAGTGTATCTATATAGGCCATAACTAGACCACATTAATGCAGGATCATAGTCAATTCCACCCTCTACAGTGTAGACTCTACTTAGGTCCATCACTATACGAGCTCATCTTGAATCCTATTTAGGCTCACATATGTCACAACAAGGTGTCCATGTGTAAAGTCTACCTACCTCATGTGTCTCATTTTTTAGTTATTAATGCACAACTACCTATAACCTATAGTGTCACAACAAGGTGTCCAAGTGTAAAGTCTACCTACCTCATGTGTCTCATTTTTTAGTTATTAATGCACAGCTACCTCATGTGTCTCATTTTTTAGTTATTAATGCACAGCTACCTATAACCTATCTCATAGACCGTTTGGTGTCTCATTTTTTAGTTATTAATGCACAGCTACCTCATGTGTCTCATTTTTTAGTTATTAATGCACAGCTACCTATAACCTATCTCATAGACCGTTTGGTGTCTAAACCAAGGCTATGTTAAGTTGCTCAACCATGGGCTTTATTCAAGATGGTGGGCTTTAAAAATCCATTACAAAATATAGTGAGGGTGGCCACTAAAATCACATATTACGATCTCGGGTGCTCATATGGAACCCACAACTTCAAAAGAGGGAATGAGTAAATTATACAAGCTCCATGTGTGGACCATTATGAGGATAACAACCTTTGTAAGTATGTAGCTTACTTGGCAATGTGACAAATTTATCTAAGCCATATCTTCACCATTTGGCCTCCTATGCAACCATCCCATATTGGCTTAGGGACATAAGATGCCCAAGTTGCTCAACCATGGCTACTCCTTGTAGTGGAGGCCATATATACGTAAGCTAGCTGGTGATATCTAACACCCTCCCTTAATGTCCACCAAATGATTTTGATGTTAAGTCGATGAAGATGCCTCTCCGTGGTGTCCTTGCATGAGCTGAAGATGTGTGCACAATTGTTGAGCACCTCATCCTCTCTAAACATGATGAGCTTGTCCATAAAGTGACAGTGAATCTTAATGTATTTTGTGTGAGCACAAAACATAGGATTTCAAAAAATGGCCATGCAACTTTGGTTGTCACATTACACCATTGGAGATTGCTTTTGCACATTCCCATATCCTCTAGTTTCCTCCTAAGGCATAACCTTTTATGATGTAAAGCAAGAAAATTCCCCATATCCTCTAATTTCATCCTAAGGTATAACCTTTTATGCTATAAAGCAAGAAACTTTTGAAGATTGCTTTTGCACATTCCAATATCCTCTAGATTGCTCCTAAGGCATTAACCTCTTATGATGTAAAGTAAGAAACTTTGTATTAAGGCATTGACGATGCAAATGCAATCATAGGCTCCCTCTTGCTAACCCAAGAAATGTGTCCAAACAATGAGAAAATTAATATCTTGTCACTAAGAGTGCGACAATTAATACCTTGTCACTAAGAGTGCGACAATGTCCAAATCATCTATCGAATGTGAGTCACAAAGGTAACTAAGGACTATGCTCATAGTATGGGTGGCAGAGTACTCCTGAGTACCTTGGTTATATCTCAACACCAAAATGTCTACTTTTAAATGGTTCTTAGGGTCTTAAACCTCCTCATAATACTAACATCAAAACTATTGTCTCACCTGAAGGAACAACAGAGCTACAGCTAGTAGACTAGAAAGCAGAAGCAACTAAACTAAGACAAAGCTATGGAGGAAAGAAATCAAAGACAAACATAATGAAGGAGCTAACTACTTAGCATAGACTCAAGTTGAGTTAGGTTACAAGATTGAGACTTGTACTCATGAAAAGACTTGAGACCTTGCTGGATGATCTATTCATGATAGAGACCTCACTTATATAGAAGTGAGGTACACAAGGTACAATGTCAGCCCTCTATATGGGACAATATGAAATGCCACATGGCAACACCCTCAAACTCCTACAATACTAGCACTCCTAGGTGCATACATAAAAGAGACAGTTCCTTGATATTCCCAACAAACCCCCCCTCAAGAAAATGCCTCATACTGTATCAAGGATAAATCATAGGCTCATGGTTTCTCATGCCAGCTTTTCTGGACAAGGATAAATCCAAGGCCCTAGTTTCTCATGTCAGTTATGGGCTTCCCTTGGGTAGAGACAAAATGTGGGATATACCAAGACAAACACACAAAACCCCCTCCAATGGTTATCTCTCTTGCATGTACAAGGATAAATCTTAAACCATATGTGGACCTAGTGTGTCATGTCTGCAAAAGGTACCATGGAGGAACAACATACACTTGGCCTACATCATATGGTGGCCAGAGGTGTTTACAAAGAAAGAACACACACACAAAATACCATAGATACCTCAAAAACAGGTTTACAACCCTTTTGGAAACATGATCTAGGAAGGGCTCACTAGAAAACATAATCATCATCTACCAGAAATGCATTCTCTATGACTTCTGCCATATTTACTGAATTCTTCTTGGAAAAACAATTCTTTTCTGAGTGATTGTTTTTTCCACATATCCCATATGGTTTGATGTGAAAACAATCCTTTTCATCATGATTATTTTTTCCACAATGTTTGTAAGCCTTAAAAGTAATCCTTTTGAACTTGGTTGCTAAAGCTTTTTCTTCTACCATATTGTCATCCTTCCTTTTCTTCTTCTTCCTTTCTTCTTCCTACAATGCACTGATGATGCTTTCAAATGTTGGATCTAAACCATATTTAAGAGTAGTGACCAAGTTGTCATATTCCTCTGGCATGCTTTTGAGAAGCACAGCCATGGCATCATCTTCTGTCATGGGTGAGTGAACCAATTGATTCATTAGGCTTATCTTATTGATGTGAACAACAAGAGATTCTCCATATTTTAATTCCAACTCAAAGAATTGAATTTTCAATGATAACTTTGAGTTTTTGCTACATGCACCAAATAAATGGTTGAGTTTGGCCCATGCTTCAGCATGACATTCGAGATCCGAGATATAATGGAGATACTTATCTCCAAGACCTAGTGCAATGATTGCATAAGCCTGCTGGAGTCGATGAGGTTCTAGAGCAACTGTCTTTGATGTTGAGAAAGAGGTATCACTTTGCTTGACCAAGCTCCTCAAGTTGTGTTTCATTAAATGAATCTTGAATTTCATGTGCCAGGTGTGGAAACCTTGGTCATTGAATTGGTCGATGACCGTTTGGTTATTCATGGCTGGAGAAGGTCTTACCACTTGATTTTTTTTTGGATTAAACAGCAGTGTTCATTCTCGTACAACAATATCATGAATGATCAAGGCTAGAAATATCATCGAAGATAACCCTAATCATCAACAACAGCACGCAGATTTGTGATAGTAATTTCTAGCCATACAATCAATGCAAATAGTAGCAAAAAAAACGTGGGTACTTCTGCGCAAACTTCCAAGAGAAAATAGCGGGCACAAAGTGGTGCACAAATTTAGCATAACATGGCACAAATTTCAGCATGTAATGGTGGGCAGATCTGGACCAAAAGAGTGGCAGATCTGATGCATAATGTCGGGCATAACCAGGAGCATAATGGTAGGGTAGAACTATAGCAATGGCGACAGATTCAGAGGAGAATAGCAAGTAGAGCTTACAGAAAATGACGGGCAAACAATAACAAGAGGGGATAAATGGTAGGCAACAGCATGGAAAGATGATGGAAGGTAAGGGAACGGCATGACTAGCTAGCTCTGATACCACATGAAGGAACAACAGAGCTATAGCTAGACTAGAAAGTAGAAGCAACTAAACTAAGACAAAGCTATGGAGGACAGAATTCAAAGAGAAACATAATGAAGGAGCTTAATACTCAGCATAGACTCAAGCTCAGTTAGGTTATAAGATTGAGACTTGTACTCATGAAAAGACTTGAGAGCTTGTTGGATGATCTATTCATATGATAGAGACCTCACTTATATAGAAGTGAGGTACACAAGGTATAACGTCAGCCCTCTATATGGGACAATATGAAATGCCACATGGCAACACCCTCAAACTCCTACAATACTAGCACTCCTAAGTGCATACATAAAAGAGGCAGTTCCTTGATATACCCAACATCACCTAGTATGCAAGAATATTAGACTCCAAACTAGCTTCTTATATAATGTCTCATCCATAAAAATAAAGTGTCTTTGATGGGGACAACTTCAAGTCAACAACCATTAGGGTACTAATTGCCTTGTATTCAACCATGCTATAAACTTGTACTATGAGATAAAAACATTGCATAGATTTTGCTAGATCTTAATCCCAAGCCAATAATGTATAATGTTAAGATAAGTCATCCCAAGCTTAACATTAAGTATAAGGTATATTTATGAGATCTTTGCATGTTTGTATATTGTTGAGATGATTTCATCCACATAGAGATCAATGGTCATGTTTATGAGATCTTTTCTTGTTCGTCCCTTGTTAAGGTGATTTCATACACGCAGAGATCCACATAAAGAACCCATAGAGAACAATGATCATGTGCATCCATTACTCAAAGATATGCAAGTTTGCATCTGAAGTGCGATGGGAAAGACCAATTTTCTTTAAGAAATCATCAATCTAATGGTATTAGGAGCAAAATTTTGTTGATTTTTTTCGTACTACCCTCTAAGTTGTTAGGAGCAAAAATTTGTTTCTATGATGCAAGAAAAGATAGTTATGCAATTGATGTTGGTCATTTTTTTGGTTTTGGTTCTCACACTCATATGTGACACAAGTAGTGTTGCGTGTGATGTGGCTGAGTAATCTGATTTTCTAGCATGTTGGTATAGGTTAATGATGAACAATGGGTGAAAGGATTCTCTTTTGCCCAGACGGTCAATTGAGTGCATATGAGATGTATATACATGCAAGGCTAGAAAAGGTGGCAGAGCGACTTATAATTTTGCCATGAGGGCCATGGAAAAGAACGTGTAAATAGAGGATGCATGGATGATATGTTAATGGGTAGAGATTAACCTTGATTGATGATTAAAATAGAGGATGCATGGATGATATGTTAATGGGTAGAGGTTAACCTTGATTGATGATTAGAAAGCCCATGGCAATCTCTCTTGGTGGTGACAACAAGCAAGAGCATTCAAGAAGTGGCTTTGTAGATGATTTAATTAAGCCGCCACATCAATAAGATTAAGGAAATGATAATGAAATGCTAATCACAATAAGCACTAGAGCATGAACAAGAAATACTAAAAGAAACCAAAACTATGAGTTGTGCTTTCCTTTAAAAGGTAGGGTTTATATATAACTTTAGGGCATCACCATACCCACCTCCCATGTGGGATGAATCCATAAGCCCATACAAAAGTGCATAAACCCCAGGGCTTAAGGCATTTCACTAACCTCGGTGATAAGCTTAAAGAAAAAGTGGTTAAACATGCCCCAACCACGACAAACTAAAAAAAAATAACAAACTCCCAAAATGATGCAAGCGAAGACTCTCCAAGGGCATGGTAACTTAGTTCTATCATTTTGGTCATGAGAGAGAGAGAGAGAGAGAGAGAGAGAGAGAGAGGGGGGGGGGGGACATACACATAGCTAGAAATTATGCCAAGACTCTCCAAGGGCATGGTAACTTAGTTCTATCATTTTGGTCATGAGAGAGAGAGAGAGAGAGAGAGAGAGAGAGAGAGAGAGAGAGAGAGAGGGGGGGGGGGGGACATACACATAGCTAGAAATGATGCCAAGACTCTCCAAGGGTAACAATGGGACTTTCACCCATATCCGCCTACACTTGCGTAACTTGATCCACAACATTTCCACATATAGAGAGAGAGTGAAAGAGAGACATACACACACAAAATGACACCAAGACTCTCCAAGGGTAGGAATGGGACAGTCACCCATATCCTCCTACACTTAGGCAACTCGGTCCACACTATTTCCATACATATTATATATATATATATATATATATATATATAGAGAGAGAGAGAGAGAGAGAGAGAGAGAGAGAGAGAGAGAGAGAGAGAGAGAATCACAACACACAAGAAATGATGCCAAGACTCTTTAACAAGAGTAGGAATGGGACTTTCACCCATATCCTCATACACTCAGATAACTCGATCCACACGATTTCCACATGCACATAGAGAGAGGTACACACACTATTAAGAAAATGATAATAAATGAAATGTTAATCACAATAAGCACTAGAGCATGAACAAGAGATACTAAAAGGAACCAAAACCATGAGTTGTGCTTTCATTCAAAAGGTAGGGTTTATATACAACTTTAGGGCATCACCATACCCACCTCCCATGTGGGATAAATCCATAATCCCATACAAAAGTGCATAAACCCTACACCATCTATCCCTTCCCAAATAGTTGAGACTTTTTCTTAAAAAATACATCCAAATCTTCTTACTATAATTACCAATCTCACATAAGAATAAAAAGGAATAACCTTAATGTCCTTCTACACAAGTTAACATCCACAAGCTTAAGAGTAGCCATGGCCCTAAAGCTATCCACTTGCAAAAGGTGTTTCCAATGTGCATGCATGATTTATATAGATGTGGATTGCCAAGGTGGAGGCAAATACCGAGCTAGATTAACTTTATGTGCTTTTTGTTGTGATGCTGCCCGTATATCTCTCAACCCATACCTTTAATAGCTTTAAACTTCCCACATTAACTTCCATAACTTTATAACTTCCAAAACTCATTGAAGGGAAAAGTAAAAAGGTCAACATTTGACCACCAACTAATAAAATGTGAAAACATCTGAGTTTGAAAGGCTCTTCATCAAACATCTCTACAAACTATATGGCCTGCCCGCATTTATAATGTTGGTTAGAGCTAGAAAGTTTAATAAGCATCTTGAAGGAAAATCTTCAAAGATTAAATATCACTCTAAGTAAGACCGAGGTCAACCATCCATAGATTGATGGTGGTTAAACTTAACACCCGACAAGGTTCTAGAGCATACGCTTATGCATAGATGAATAATGTAGTGAAGAGGAGTACCTCTCACCTTTGGAAACTGTTTTTTGTTGTTCTTCATGACTAGATTTTCTCCATTTACATTGTTTTATGGACTCTAGTCTACATCTCCTATGACCGTAGAGCTATGCAAGGAGAAGATTCAACAAGTTTGTAGCGTAGTGTGGTAGCATAGTCTACAAATATTTAGTAGCATAGTCTACAAATGGTTGGTAGCATAGTCTATAAACTTGAGCTCCCGGAGAGATCTCAAGTACATCTAACTTTGGTGCTAGTGGATTGCAAAAATTAGGACATGTAGTTTGCCTTGATGTTGTAGTTAAGAGATTAGAACACGAGGTTTACTGTGTATCAATATTCACTTGTTAAGTGAAAGAATAAACTAGAAAAGGTCTCAAGAGAACAACTACATATGCTTATCAACAACTTTCCCCAGTTCATTTTTGGTGCATGAAAACTCTTAAGAAGAAGAGGGGGGGTAATGTCACGTAGCGTATAACGACATTTTATGAGTTGCCCGTATACGGGGCCACAGAGCTTGTTGACCGGACATGGAGTCCACACATGGGAGTGCATGTGGACATGGAGTCCACACGTTGGAGCGCGTGTGATAAGTGTGTCCAAGGTTTAGGGGTGAGGCGCCTGAGTCGAAGGACTGTGGGTGGTCGGGCTAGTGTGGGTAGACAAGCTATTGAGATATCGAGCTCAACTAGTGCTACAGCGGACATTGATCACCTACTTGGGTGATAGCTTCTGCATCTACAGCACTGGCATGGTTGGTGAGATTATGGGTGATATGCGGCCAGTGGGATGATAGGCTGTGTGACAACCATTTTGGATTACTAGAGACTGGCATAGTTATAGCGCCAGCTCATTTAGTCGGGTTCGCATTATGGACCGACCCTTGTATGTTGTAGTAGTTGAGTACTAACCCATATAGTGTGTACTAATCCATATAGTGTGTCCTCTTATCTTTATGTTATGGACCGACCCTTGTATGTTGTAGTAGTTGAGTACTAACCCATATAGTGTGTACTCTTATCTTTATGTTATGTTGGTTGAGTAGAGAAGAGGAAGACAGAAGAAAAATTAGGTATCCATCTCTCTCTTGTGTCTTGCTCTCTCTTGTGTATGTGTGTTTGCTTGCTAGGGTTTGAAGCTCTCCCTCTCCCCCAAATTCTCTTTATGGTATCAGAGCCTGGTTCGTGTGAGAGCTAAGGAGGCAATCCTAAGGTAAGAACAAGCAAGGAAGGAAGCGATACTACACAAGTAAGGGCACCATCATCTCTTTCCCCTTCTTAGTTTAGGTACAACACCCTCTCTATAGCTCTGGGAGCTACACATCTCTGATTGAGGAGCTGTCTTCGTGGGAGCCGAGCTACAGAGCACAAATACTGTCCTATTGGGTAGGTATAATGCCCTATTGGATAGAGTTTTTTCAGCAAGATTTGTGTTTCGGGTGCGTTTATGGGCCCTATTTCATCATTGCATGCGTATTTTCGTGAGAAGTTTTGGTAGAGAATTGTTTCTGCTTGAAATTTGGTTATTGCAATGCAGAAGTGCATTTTGGAAAGTGCAGACAGGGTTTGCACACGTATTGTTGATATTGGGTTTATGTACATGTCCTCTGGTCACATTTGGTGACCAGAGGTTTATGTACATGTCCTCTGGTCACATTTGGTGACACATAGGTTGTGCTGAAGTGCTGTTGTTTGCTACAGCAGTTATAGGAGATACTACTGTATTACATGTTGCATACAGAAGTTGTCTGTTTGTAAGTTATTTGATTGCTGCAGGAAAACATGTCTTACAAAATTAATCAGATTGTTAGTGAGAAGCTGGATAAGAATAACTTCCATGCTTGGAAGTTCAGAATGACCAATTTCCTAATGGGTAAAGGATTTTGGGAATATGTAGAAGGAGACAATGAGGAGTCTCCATAGTTATCTGAGGAGAATGCCACTCCTATAGATATAAAGGCATTCAAGGACTATAATCAGGGTGCAAGAAAAGTCATGTACTAGCTTTCAATTAGTGTCACATACACTATGATAGGACATATACATGATGCAAACATTCCAGTAGTTGCATAGCAGAATCTCGTTCTACATGTCCATCAATGAACATGCCTTAAAGATCAAGGGCATTGTTGAATCCCTTGGGTCTATCAATGTATCAGCAGTAGAGGATGATGATTTGGTGAGTGTCTATTTGAATAGGCTTGGCAAAGAGTACAAGCCATTCAAGACCTTCATTGCAGTTAGGGAGAATATTCACAACTTTCGGGACTTGATATCTATGCTGATCATAGAAGAAAAGGCTTTAGGTGAGGATTCTTCTTCACAAAGCAAGAACACATCGGAACACGCCTTCTACTCTAATTTAGGTAGAGGTCGTGGTCGAGGCCAAGATGGTGGCCAACAAGGAAATCAGAATTGTAGACAACAATAGTCCAATGATTCACAAAACAACAATCATACACAGGTGGAAGAGGCTAGTCTAGAGGTAGGGGGAGCCACAGAGGCCAAGGTGGTTGGTAAAGAAATCAAAATGTAAATAGCATAGAGTGCTATTACTGTGGCAAACCAGGGCACATGGTAAAGGACTGCTTCAAAAAGTAGAATGAAATTAAAAGTGGGAAGTTGCAGCAAGGTAACTATGCATCATCTAGCAAACATGGAGGTGATGATAGAAGTGAATAGCTGTTTGTGATGCAGCACATGCTTAGTTCCATAAATCAAGGGATGTGTCAGGATCTCAAGATATATGCTATGTGGATTATGGCACCTCTAACCACATGACCAGTCATGCTGAGTGGTTTAGAGATATGCAAAAAATGGAAAAACCAAGTTATGTAGAAACAAGTGATGATACTGCGTATCCCATTGCGCATGTTGGTAAAGTGGCATTGTCTATGCGTAGGACGGCAAAATGAAGTACTTGGCTGATGTACTTCATGTTTTGAATATTACAAAGAACCTGATTTCTATTGGACAGATGGTTGAGCAGGGTCTGCAAGTGAGGTTTAATCCTCAAGGATGTTTTGTGGAAGACTTAAAAAATAAGTATCGCTTGGTTGCAAAGGGTAACAGAAATGGCAAGATGTTTACTTTGGATGTGAACATGCCTGAGATAAAGGCAGCCATGTTTGCGCATGGAACAGGTGTCATTGCAGATATTGACATACGGCACAAGCGCATTGGTCATGTGAATGTACAGTGACTGAAGTTTATGCAGGCCCAAAAATATTGTTGCAGGTTTGCCAAAGTTTAGGGTTGACGGTATGCATAAGGTATGTGAAGCATGCCAACTTGGTAAGCAGGCCAAACATGATTTCCCACATGAAAAGCATGTCAATGCAAAGCCATTGGATGTCATACATTCAGATGTATGGGGATCGACCAAGACTATAACAATTGCAGGTTGCAGGTACTATGTTACATTTATTGATGACCACACTAGGAAAGTGTGGGTTTATTTCATGAAGGAGAAAAGTGAGGTATTTGCTCACTTTCACAGATTTAAAGCCTTGGTCGATAAGGGAAAAGGCATGCAAATAAAATGCCTAAGATCAGATGGTGGGGGCGAATATTTCTCTAATGAGTTTAGTAATTTCCTAAGAAAGCAGGGAATCAAGAGGTAGTTTACGTGCAGGTACACACCGCAACAGAATGGTGTTGCAGAAAGGAAAAATAAGCACATTGCAAAAGTGGCACGTGCCTTTATGGCTGAAAAGAATATGCCACATTACTTTTGGGCAGAAGTAGTCACAACTACTGTGTACATTGTGAACAGGACACTCACTGCAGGCTGTTCATGGTATGACTCCTAAACAGAAGTTTACAGGCATACGACCGGATGTGTCTCACTTGAAAGTGTTTGGGTGTATTGCATATGTACATGTTCTTAATGAATTGAGAACAAAGTTGGATCCAAAGGTAGAGAAATGCATCTTCATTGGTTATGCTATGGAGCAAAAAGGTTATAGATGCTATAACCCTATCACTCATGAGATGCGAGTAAGCAGATATGTTGTTTTCGATGAGATGAGTAGCTGGTATGCACTAGTAATGAAGGCAACAGAAGATGCAGATGTAAGAAGTACTGATGTTGCACCACATGTAGAGCAGCAATCACAGGTGCTGAGTGGACCTGGGGAGTCCTCGAGTAGTGGATCCAATGTTAGCCCATGGTCAGGGATGTTGAGGAATGATGCAGGTACACATGTATCACGAAAAGGG
Organism: Cibotium barometz; assembly: GCF_041138505.1. Taxonomy (NCBI): domain Eukaryota; kingdom Viridiplantae; phylum Streptophyta; class Polypodiopsida; order Cyatheales; family Cibotiaceae; genus Cibotium; species Cibotium barometz. The sequence goes on along the minus strand of NC_141077.1, from coordinate 31,811,852 downwards.
AAGGAAAAGGTAGATCTACCTTGTGTACCTGATCTGTCAGCAAGTCACTCATATATGGATGGTGACTAGTGGCTCTGAGTAGAGCCTCGATGAGAAGCTTGGCATTCCATCTGTGTGGTTACTCCTGGTGTAAGGAGAATCAGGGCTGTTTTGAGTACACCTGGCAGTGATCTAGGTGTACGCAGGTCTACGAGGGTTAGATACCGTGTTGACAGGTTCAGATATGATGGATATAAAACCCATCATTATGCTTACATGGTAAAATAAATATAGGAGGTTGAGCCCATTTGCTGTGCAGGAAATTGAAAATAAGAAATGGGAAGATTCCATGGATGAGGAGATGGTAGCATTGGATGCAAATGCATGGATGCAAATGCAACATGGGAGTTAGTGCCTTTGCTTAAGGAAAAGAAGGCAATTGGATGTAAGTGGGTCTATAAAGGCAATTGGATGTAAGTGGGTCTATAAAGTCAAGCATAATGCTAATGGTTCAATGAGCAGGTACAAGGCAAGATTGGATGTAAGTGGGTCTATAAAGTCAAGCACAATGCTGATGGTTCAATGAGCAGGTACAAGGCAAGATTGGTTGCCAAGGGCTATGTGCAGACTTATGGCATAGACTATGAGCAAACATACAGCCCAATTACAAGAATGGCAACCGTGAGAGCTGTCATTGCTATGGCTGTAGTAGCGAAGGGTTGGTCTTTACATCAAATGGATGTAAATAATGATTTCTTGCATGGTGATTTGCAAGAAGAAGTATACATGATGCAGCCACCAAGTTATGAGAGTGATGCACATCTAGATTTTGTGGCAAGTTACGTAAAGCCTTGTATGGCTTAAAGTAGGCACCCAAAGCATGGTCAAACAAGATCAGGGAGTATCTTATTACCATTGGATTTCAGATATCCAATGCAGATTTTTCACTATATGTGAAAAAGACTAAGATAGAGGGATCATGCTATTAGTCATCTATGTAGATGACTTGATTATCACTATTGATAGCATGATGTTAGAATGCTTTTTTGAAGCATAAGTTTGAGATGAAGGATTTGGGTGAGCTATGGTCTTTCTTGGGCATAGAGGTGGTGAGATCACCTCATGGAATATTGCTATTGCAAAGGCAGTATGGCTTGGACATGTTGTCCAAGTATGGTATGATAGGCTATAAGCCTATTTCAGTGCCATTGGTGGAGAAGAACACAAGGCTTTCCGCAGATATAGGTGAGCTTTTGGAGGACCCCACTACATACATGCGCATAGTGGGTAGTTTGATCTACATGACCATTACAAGGCCAGACCTGAGCTATACTATTGGACTTGTGAGTCAGTTTATGTAGGCCCCTAGTAAGCCACACTTCGATGCGGCTAGACGAATCCTCAAGTACATAAAGTCCACAGTTGACTATGGACTTTTCTATGAGGCTGGTACAAAGATACAGCTGCATGGGTACATCGATGCTGATTGGGCTGGTAGTATTGCAGACATGAGATCTACCAGTGGTTTTATGTTCTCATTTGGGAATGCTGTTGTGAGTTGGAGGAGTAAGAAGCAGCCAACAGTTGCCTTGTCGAGTATAGAGGTAGAGTACAGGGGTGCTACTATGGCAGCTTATGAGGTAGCTTAGTTTCAAAAGCTACTTGGTGACATGGGAGAGTCCGTGGATAGGGCGGTTGTCATATATTGTGACAACATGAGCATCATACAATTGGCCAGTAACCCAGTATATCATGCTAGAACAAAGCACATTGAGGTACATTATCACTTTGTGAGGGAGAAGGTTCTAGGAGGAGATGTAGATCTGGTATATGTCAGCACAGAGGATCATGTGGCTGACATCTTCACAAAGGCATTGGGTGCAAAGAAGCTCCACAGGTTTAGGATCTTACTTGGAGTGCAATGTGTGGAGTAGAGCATGAGGGGGAGTGTTGAGATATCAAGCTCAACTAGTGCTACGATGGACATTGATGACCCGCCTGCATGATAGCTTCCACACCTACACCACTAGCATGGTTGTTGAGATTATGGATGATATGTAGCCAGTGGGATGATAGGCTGTATGACAACCATTTTGGATTACTAGAGACTGGCATAGCTATAGCGCCAGCTCATTTAGTTGAGTTCACATTACGGACCGACCCTTGTATGTTGTAGTAGTTGAGTACTAACCCATATAGTGTGTACTCTTATCTTTATGTTATGTTGGTTGAGTAGAGAAGAGGAAGATAGAAGAAAATTCAGCTATCTATCTCTCTCTTGTGTCTTCCTCTCTCTTGTGTGTGTGTGTGTTTGCTTGCTAGAGTTTGAAGCCCTCCCTCTCCCCCACATTCTCTTTACATGCCACTATATAAGCCCGACAGTATGGAAACTCATCCATATTCCTTTATGGCTGGGTGGTGACTAGAGCTCCTTGCCCTCTTTGGCTATGGTGATGGCTATCGAGATGTAACAATAGGCCAAGGTATTGAGTGCCCAAAAAGTATTAGAATACTCACTCACAGCCTACTAATGTTTAATTCTATGATTGTGCATAAACCTACTCAACTGGGAGACCCCAAATTGAATGCCTGGTCTTGTATTACATAGGTAGATGAGGCACTAATAGCATGTTGATAAAGTGATGTATCAAATGGTTCACTTACATCTTGGAGACTCAGCCTAGCACTTGTCTCTACTGGTGTAGCAAAATACTCATAGTTTTTATGAGTAAATCATGTAAGAAGTCTCTGTATGTACTTGACTATAACAACCGTGTAAATCTTATAATGTTCAAGTGCTGGATGCAAGTCAGGTTCTGGTTCCTTTTCTTCCTCTACCTTGTTGGTTATTGCATCCTCATCCTCTTGCTCTTTTTGTGCTACCTCAGTTTTTTTTCCTTCTTCAAGCAGAATGACTAAGTTTTGGTTTATCACATACTTTCACTTGGACTATATCAATTGGGAGTGGTCTACAATACATGACCTTTTGTAACTCTTCTCCCTAATTGTCTGTAAACTTTGAATGTCTATTTCCCCAATGTATTATAGCCATTGGACAATGTTGTCCTCTCATTCAGTATGAAGTGTATGTTTGCCTTATAATGTTTTCTTTTTCTCCTTTTTGTTAGTGATCTCTTGCTTCATTGAGAAGCTTCATCTTTTAGTTCTATCTCAGCTTCAATTTCAGTTTCATTTGTGGTAGTTTCAATCTCCAATGTTTCATTTGTGGTAGTTTCAATCTCCAATGTTTCATTTGTGGTAGTTTCAATCTCCAATGTTTGTTGTGCTCTCATTTTGGTCTCAATTTCAGACTCTTCATGAGAGATGTATAAATTAAAGTTGGTTAAGTTAGAGTCCTCCTCCCTTGTGAACTCATGCTCAATGTACTCCCTTATTTCCTTAGTGTTTGGGTGTATGGCACTCTCATCATTCTCAATTTCACAACCTTAGGAAGTTTGTTGCCATGAGGAGTCACCCATGTTGATCCTCGCTTATCCAATGTGCCTAATGTAGCCATCATTTGAATCTAATTCAAATCATCTCCCTTGTCTATGGCTTGTGGCTTGTAGGTTGAATCCTTTTCTAGGCTTGTGTCTGTATCCTCTCACTACAACACATCGGGAGCATAGCAATGTTTTTTAGCAGTGTTTTCGCAAGGAAAATATCAGGGGTTTAACGATGATGAGCACTGATATTTTACCCTTTCTTGTTCTATTTAAAGCAATTACTTTTTCTATTCTTGTGTGAAGAGTGAGTACCTCACATTCTTCTTACGTGAAGGGTGAGTATCCTTACATTCTTCTTGTATGAAGGGTGAGTGTCCTTAGACTCCTGTTATGGCTCACCCAAACCCCCCCTTTGAAACACATCCAACAACAAGAGATTACTTGGTGAACCGCAACTGTCGTGAAGGATATTTCCAATGGCCGATCTTGTAGTCCTTGAGGTCTCCAAGCTCTACAACTCCTTGAGAAGCCATTCCACTGTGCCTCTCGTGAGCATTGTCACATCGTCGCATTACACTATGTGTACTCGTCCCTCCTCTCACCTCACTTCAATCACTAGCATGGATTAGAGAGAGATTAGAATGAGGATTAGCAACCGAAGAGAAAGACTCTATTGCACAATGGGAGAGTCCTTTGTATTATGGGAGATATTCACTTATACACATGGCCATAAGTGTTCACACTCACTTAAACTGTGGCCGGTCAAGCACTTTACGCTCATAAGAGGCTTAATGCTAATACAATGACTACTCTCATAATATATCCATGAAGTACATTACTTGGGACTTCATTCTAACTTACTACCACACGATCTTGAAGCAAAAATTGACATAAGTATTCCATAGGACCATTACGGGCGCCCATCCAAGTTGTAGATTTGGACACCATTGCTTCATATCTTGAATGTATGACCTTTTAGTGTATCTACCTTGATTCCTTAATATAAGATAATGGTAGTAGCACTTGTTAACCCTAGGAATGGGTTAACATCCCCTCCTTCCTGATGTTGATCACATCCTTGTGATTGCGTTGAAGACCTTTATGTGGAAAAAATTGGCAAGCTTTGTTGACGGCTTTTGATTTTGATTGACTTTCAATGTCTTAAATAAGAAACGCTAGTTAATAAATGAAAAGGTTAGTTAGTGATTAGTGGGAATTCCTAACGGGTGGGGGTTGTCGGGTGGGGGTTGTGGGGTTTTTGTAAATGATTACGTTTTTATATTTTTGTGAGCATGTTTTAAAAAAATATTTTTTTTGCTCACTTTGTTTTTGGTAATCATAAGCAAAGTTACATCTGATTAAGGGATGTTAAATAGGGGGAGAAGACAAGGAAGGATCCGAAGGAACGTAGACATAATCATCAAAACGAGATTGTGTTTCTCAGTTCCTCATTTGATGCATTGAAGCAACATTCATCCCTTGAAGAATTTGGCTTTTGACGATGTCTCTTTTTGTGGCAAGATTCTTATGAAATGTTGTTGAGTAGGACCTGTTCTTGCATACTTTTCCCCATGTGTTTTTTTATGTATTTATGTATATTATATTACTCTATGAACCAGATAACCATGAAGTACAAGAATTCAGTCAAATAGACTCTTATTGAGTTGTTGCTTGTTAAAGTAGCCACTTGTTGTGGTGAGGCATGAAAGAATTACGACGACTTGCAAGGCTAATAATATAGACATCTTCACGAAGATCAGAGACCAATGTGTTGTGAAGACTTAGCGTCGTTTGGAGAGGTTTGCAATTTGAAGGAAAGTTCCAGGTGCAATGGGTTGTACCATGGACCAGTGTGGCCCACCATGGCCCCCCCATCCAGAGATGTACTTGGAAAGTTGTCGATGAAGAGGTTTTGGTGCAAATGTCCTCCAATGCATGAGTATGGATATGTATGCATGTAGGTAATTGCTACATTAACTTAGCCAAAAGAATAGTAAGCCATAAGCTTAACAAAAATGTATTGGCTATTGAAGATCATGGGGAGTTTCTTGTTATATTCTACCTTTTGTTGGTAGGCTATTTGTGTGACTTCCTTTTGTTTTTGTTTGTCTTTTTGGTGATGGAAAGAGTGTTAGTAAATTGAGAAATAATAACACTGGAGTGCTGTAGGGAATTAGAAGAGCAATTTTGTGTCATCGTGAAGTGTTAAGGCATGAAGGCTTAAAGCGTGAAGTGTCAGGGCATGAAGGCCTAAAGCGTGAAGGGATTAAAGCCATGAAAGTCTTAACCTGTGAAGGGCTTAAGCTGTGAAAGGCTTAACTTGTGAAGGGCTTAAGACATGAAAGGCTTAACCTATGAAGTGTTAATTTGTGAAGTGTTTTTTTTCATTACATTAAATTTTGTTACCACCTTGCAAACAACAGGTTCCTGGATACTCTCCTTTTTGAGAGAATAGGTTCTTATGTATGCCGTGTAGCTTCTACACTCATACTTCTCATCTAGAGGGATGAAAAGAGCATTGTTTTTTTGTCCCTGATGTGCTCATAAGTCTCCATTGCAGATGTGGGAATTGATTCTTGAATTTGTAGCTCCATTGTTGTCGAGGCAGTAGAGGTACAGCATCTGGTTGGTTGCCATTGGGGTTGCCTGAGCACACAAGCTCTTGTGTATGCGTTATATGCACAAGAGGGGTTGAGTGGCTTACTTGGTTTGCGTGGGCCTCCATTCTTGTCAAACTTAAGGTGAAGCTATTGGGGTTGAAGGTGTTGGTGAAGCGTTCCTCCTCCCTTTGATCGATCTTGGCAACCATACGATGGGATTACCATCATAATAATACCCTTGTTCCTGAAGCACGTGCACAAGCATCCATCTTTGATGAACATTATGAATTGGTGGTGATGCACTTGGGAATCCAAGCTTTGGTATTACCTTGGTAGTGTTGATAGTCTTTTGTGGACAATGTTATGGAGTACTTTTATTCTTTCTTGGCCTCTGAGTTTTGCGTCGTTGAGAAAGAGGCTTTGATTGTCGAGACACCCAAATTGGATTGGCGCCTTTGTAGTAGCCTTGAGCTATAAGAAGTTGCTTCTCCACCCACATTTGGATACCATTAAGATATCTTGATATTAGCTATCTTGGGTTGAGTTTTCTTTTTAGATGAAGTGGAAGGTTTTGGGCCCTCCTTCACATTGGTTGGCATTGAGGTTGTGGTTTCGAGACTCATGGGTGTTGTTGTTGATGGGGCTCGAGTCTTGTGCAGAGTGGCTTCCGATGTTGAGGCTTTTGAGCATGTAGTCGTCTCCTTTGGTGAGGTTGGTCGTTGAAGATGCGTTGGCTCCATGGCTTTTCCCTTGAGTTCCTTTTTAGAGATAGATGGTTGTGCTAGGGAAACTTCTTCAGGAATAGCTGTTGAATGTGAGGTTTTTGCATTGGAATTTGTTGGTGAGGATGGAGTTAAAGGGGTAGAAGCTTTATCGGAGCTGGTCATTGATGCAAATAGTAGGGCATGTAGAGTGGCTTCCGAGGAAGAGGCTTGTAGCTTTTTGCGTTCAGCATCATAGAAATCCATTAGGGTTGGATCCTCTTCTATGTATTATGGTATTGTTAACTTTGTGTTGTTGACCATCATGATGACCTTATCCCTAGCAAAGCACAATGGTGCTTGGGCAGCAATAGTCCATTTATGCCCCAAGATCAAATCTACTTCTAACACATACTCACCCACAAAAAACTTGCAAGTAAGGGGGTTAGTTTCATTACACATTGTATGTTCAAAGTACCCCAAACTTGAATGTTTAAGTCTTGTGTGAATGGAATTCTACCAAGATGAGCTGTGAGAGTTGGTTGACCTAAAAAATCCCATAACTTGAGGGTCATGAGATTGTGCTCTCATTGTGGATAAAGTTGTGCTTAGATTGTGGTGATTTTATTGGAAAGTTCTAATCCAACCATAATTCTTAGGATATTCTAAGTAAGATAGGTTAGAAATTCCAGCTCCTACAAGGTCTCTCCCTGCCGTATATTAGCAATTTCACAAATGCCTACAGGAGTGTTCAAGGTGACTATTTGCATGGATTCATCAATTGAATACAATGAGTCATGTACCCAAGTTCCACCAAGCATGACATCATACTCAAGGAAATCTGGGGTAACATGGAATCAAAATTCCACATTTCCACCGATTGTTTGAGTAGCATAGCTAAAGCAATCTGAAACTTCAATGTTTTGGCCATTGGCACCTCTTGCAAGACCATTGTCTTTAGCGATGATTTTAGGTTTTTCCAATGACACCCAAGTGTCTATAGTCATGATGTCATGACTAGCTCGAGGGCTAATCAATGCACGTTTGCACTTAACATCATTGCCCGTAGGGAAATCTAACCATACCATGATAGAATCTTCAAATTGAAACATGGATGTTTCAATTTTTGTTTCAGCTTCAAACTTTGTTCGGTTTCATCCTCTTTGTGGCTCTTAGCTTTTTCAATAGTATCCCAATGTGTACAAGGTCCTTTGACAACTTTAAGTGAGGTATGTTTGGAAACTTGTGAATCCTTACAGTCCTATTCTATGTAGTTCTTGATGTCTTGGTATAACTCATGTTTAGCCTTTAAAGGTGCAAGGGCAGAAGCTATGCTAACTTCACCCCACGAGAAAATAACACTCCTCTAAATGAGGATTTGAGATACTGCTTTAATTTTGTAAGAGATTCATCGAATTCCTCACGTGCTTTTTCAACCGCATTATTCGTGCAATCTGCCTCTAATGACTCTTTTGTAGAGAGTACGTCTTCCTCTTCGAAGGGGAAGTGATACTCCTTCGGTTTTTTGTAATTTGGTTGCTTTTTTAGGTTTGACATTATGAGGTTCAATTGAAACCGGTGATCCTATATGACATTCAACAATGCTAAGCATGCTCTCTTGAGCTTGCTTTTTGTGTTTCCACAAATGTCATGTGATCATAATTTTCAAGTTGGGGTGGTTGGGGTATTTCTAGTTTCTTGATTGGTATGTGAGGTGCACTAAGTGACTAATCAAAACTGGTTTCATCCTCACTAAGTGACGTACTAGAACTTGTTTCGTCTTCTGACTTTCCTTGGATCTTCAGGTTTTCATTATATTTATCCATGCGAATGAGAACAAACTTTCTTTTTTGTTTTTTTGTTCTCTGTCTTTTCCATGGGTTTTGTGGTTATACAGTGGTAGCCTTTAAGGTGGATGCTTCTTCATCATGTGTAGCTTCTGGCTCTGGGGTTAGGTCCTTCTCATAGGCTCCTTTTCCCTATCCTTTATTTTAACTTTGGTGTCGACAATTTGTTGGCCCTTGTTTTTCTTGGGTTTAGAAGGTTTTGCTTCCTCTTTTGGTTTCTGCTTTAAAACATGCTCCTCTACCCATTTCGCAGTGTTTTGTTTTGCATTCTTTTCTTATTGTTTCTCGTGCCTTACCGTATAAGCGTGTAAGCACATTCAAGGGTACCATGGACAATTGCCCGTTTTGCTCACTCTAGATGTTAAGAGTTGTATTCTGTGAGACAGGTTGTAGGAAAGCAACTCGCCTTGGGCAATCTTGGAATATGTGATCAATGCCACATTGTTCACATATGGGTTGCAAGGTGTTAATGACTGTGGGTATTGAAGTATTTCAAACTGTGTAGTGTGCCACTTTGTGCGGTCCACGACAATAGAAACACTGAAGTGTTTGCTTAACTACTTTTTGAGAAGTTTCTACCCTTTGGACTACTTCTGTTTGGGACAAGGGAGCTTGAGGTTTTGAGGTAGTTGTAGGTGGATTAGGACATGTGACCAAAGGCTTTGCAATATATGTCGTACAAAAAGACAGGCTTATTGTACACACATTGGGGAGTGGGATGAACGTAGTGATGGCAATGAACACAAGGCATCTTCCCCATCACTTTGAAAGGCATTAAGAATGTTTGGTGGTTTTGAGGGAGCTCATCCTCTCTTGGAGATGTCGATTCAAAGCTTTTAAGCAAGGCTGTATAGAATTCACGAAATGATAATTTTGAGATCAATTTTTCTTTAGCCATCGCTTTACTTGGTTTAGATGAGGAATATCTCATAGTGTGATCATCCTCCATCATGTTGTCATCTAAACGTATTGATTCTTTACAACATTGATCGAATGTTTCCGGATTGGATACAATGATAAAGTTGTGTAAGTTGTTATTCTTTATGCCCATCATGAAACTTCTCTTCAATTAAGTATGGTTTAGTTTCTCCCATGGCTCACATCATGAGTATAAGATTTTTATATGAAGGATAAAAATTCTAATGGTTTCGTTTTGTTTACGCGTAATTGAATAGAGTTCTTTTGTTGCACTCCACTGATCACCTTGTCTTGAAAAAGCCATGGATAAGGGTTGTTTTCAAGGTCCTGAAGTTTGTCTTGATCGCCGGCATTAATGTGATGAACCACTTTCCCACTAAACATAAGTTCAATGCATGTACCTTGGTGGGCAGTTTGGATTTTCAAAGACTTCGCATCTATGTTCAAACATTTGTATGAATTAAACAAGATCAGTTGTTTCATTCTATTTGCCCATGATTTTGGAAATCTGTACGGCCGTGTTTTTGTATGAGTCACAGAGGCTGTGTGTGGGTGTCAATGTAGGGACTCACTTAGTCCTTGGACAACCCCCTTTCCTATATGAGTCAATATATCCAAGGTGTGGGCATCTAGGGTTGCAAAGGGTTGGTACCTAGCCCTCCTAAAAGTTTAGGACTTGTGGTAGTGCTAGGCAAGGGACTAAATCCCGGAGGGATTGATGTGATAGAGGGTGTAAAACCCGATGACACGCTTCTTGTCGGCATGGCAAAAGGAATTGGGAGATGCATTTGGGGCATGGATCTGAATGGCTCGAAGATTTCAGCCATTGGGTTCAGTTTGGGTGTGTGAGCCCACGTAATCCCGCTATCGTCGCCATATCTTGACGTTTAATTGCTCCTTAGTGTGAGCAAGCACATGTGTGGTGTTATTGTTGATTTTTTTTTTGGCTTGTTAGGTTTTCTTACAGTCCGTTTGCCCTAATTAGCTTAAGCACTACATGCACGTGAACGACATGAGATATTTTTTCAAAAAAAGTGCATGCCATAAGCATCCCAGAAAGAAGAGGAGTTCTCAAAACCTATTTTCCATTATATCTCAAGATGAATTTCTTTTTCAGAAAGATATTTTCTATTTTGCAGCCTTTTTTTGAATGTGTTCGAAAAGGAATTTGGAAAAACTGTGTATGAGAGAGTTGTAGTATTTTCGGAGTACTACAGCTTTGTCTCTCTGATTTTTTCGTGATTTTCGTATTTAGACACTCAAAAAGTATCTCGAATATGGTCCACACTCTTTTTTCGGGGCTATTTTGGGCGATTTTTAGTGCTTTAAGGGTCGTTTTTTATCTCGATTTTTGGGTCGAGTTTTGAGACTACTGGTCGGAGGCCAAAACGACGGATTTTGCCCTCAAACGCTCAAGACCGATTTCGAAGAGCTCAATGCTGGCTTTCCGATGAGCACTAGCACGCATTCATCAAATTCATGTTTTAGGAGATACGACTGTTTCACTTTGTGAAATCCTTGTGTTTCACGCGGTGAAATAGATACGTTTCACGAAAATTAAATCAGAGTCTAGTGGGAAATTCAAATTTCCTTGTGTGGAGGGAATATTTTTTGAATTTTAAATTGAGGAGATATGGGCATTTTTCCAAAAAGGCAAGTGGAAATTAAAAAAGTTAACACTTTTATGACACCCCTTACACCCTTCATAAATGACCCCCAAAATGGACAAATTGACAACTCATTGGCATCTTTTCATTCAATGCTCATTAGCCTTAATGAGTTATATAAAAAGTGTTTAACAATTAATCAGGTATTAATCCTTTCACTAATCTTTTTTTCTTTTGGACTAACGAAGAGCTCTAATTAACCACTAACGAAGAGCTCTAATTAACCACTAATCATTAATTAATTCACACCATCAAGCACATCATTGGATAGAGCATGAAATTGCTAAGCTATGTGCATCAACTAATGTGTAAATTAATCTATAATTAGAGATTAATTAAACTCTTAATTATAATCTCTTCTCTTTATGCAAAATTAAGCAAAAGAGAGTAAAATTCTTCCATTGATGAAGAAATTGATTTAATTAGGTGTTTTGATGCATCTAGATGCTCTCAAAACACTAATTTCGATCTCTTACATGACCAAATTAAGCAAAATTAAGCAAAAGAGAGTAAAATTCTTCCATTGATGAAGAAATTGATTTAATTAGGTGTTTTGATGCATCTAGATGCTCTCAAAACACTAATTTCGATCTCTTACATGACCAAATTTGACCCCAAAAAATACTTTTTCTAATGACAAAAATTAGTCAATTGAGGAAGATTAGTTGATGTCAAGAGTTTTTTAATGTTTTTGAGAATTTTTTAAAATGATTAAGCTACTCCTAATGCTTGCTTACACTCTAATGTATACAAATCAAACAAAAATTTATGATTTTAACTCTATGTTTAACTCTAAAGAGAGCTAAAAATCATTAAAAATTGCATTCTATTGCATTTTTTGATGCAATGGAAGTAAACAAAGCCTAATACACTCTGTGTGCAAGCCCTGGGAACATTAAAAACCAAACTAACAACAATAAAAACAACAATTTAAGCTAAAAATTAAGCAAAAATAGCATTCTTTTCAAAACAAAGAAGAGAGCTATTTCTCACAAAATCACACATAAATCTCCATAAAAATCAAGTTTTTTTAATGGTAAACCACTAATTAAGACAATGGACAATGGGTAATGTGTAGGTTAGAGAAAAACGATGGAAGAAGCTAAGGGATGATTGCCCGATAGTGTTATAAAAAATGTTATGGCTTACCCAACCCCCCTTGAAATACATCCAACAAGACATTACCTGGTGAACTGCAACTATCGTGAGGATCTTTCCAATGGCCGAGCTCGTAACCCTTGAGGTCTCCAAGCTCTAAAACTCCTTGAGAAGCGATTCCACAGCGCCTCCTACGAGCATTGTCACACCGCCACATTACACTACGTGTACTCATCCCTCCTCTCACCTCACTTTACTCACACACACTCGCTAGCATGGATTAGAGAGAGATTAGCATTCCCGACAGTGGCATAAAAAATGTTATGGCTTACCCAACCCCCCTTGAAATACATCCAACAAGAGATTACCTGGTGAACTGCAACTATCGTGAGGATCTTTCCAATGGCCGAGCTCGTAACCCTTGAGGTCTCCAAGCTCTAAAACTCCTTGAGAAGCGATTCCACAACGCCTCCTAGGAGCATTGTCACACTGCCACATTACACTACGTGTACTCATCCCTCCTCTCACCTCACTTTACTCAGACACACTCGCTAGCATGGATTAGAGTGAGATTAGCAAGAGCAAAACTCTATTGCACAATGGGAGAGTCCTTTGTATTATGAGAGATATTCACTTATATACATGGCCATAAGTGCTCACACTCACTTAAACTATATCCAGCCGGGCACTTTAGGCTCATAAGAGGTCTAATGCTATTACAATGACTACTCTCATAATATATCCATGAAGTACATCACTCGGGACTTCATCCTAACTTACTACCACATGCTCTTGAAGTGGAAATCGCTATAAGTATTCCATAGGACCATTACGAGTGCCCGTCCAAGTTGTAGATTTGGACACCATTGCTTCATATCTTGAATGTATGACCTTTTGGTGTATCTACCTTGATTTCTTGATATAAGATAATGGTAGTAGCCCTTGTTAACCCTAGGAATGGATTAACAATTCTCTTTAATAGTGCTAGCAAAAAATCTAAATCTCACCATAATAAAGTCTTTGCATCTACATCACCCTATTTTATTCCTCTAATGTTTTGGATATACAAATATCTTGAGGTATGTCCTCAATGGCTAGATGTTTTTCTACATCTAGAAGGTGCTTATACCATAAAAGGGAATGGCTTACGTCTTTACATCACATAGTAGGCTATAGGTCTTATCTTCAAAACATATATTAGGCTATAGGTCTTATCTTCAAAACGTATAGTAGGCTATAGGTCTTATCTTCAAAACATATATTAGGCTACACATCTTATCTTCAGAATATATAGGCATGATGTAGGTGGAGGTTTTGGTAGTCTAGTGATACCCTGGCCACATAATGAAGAGGAGTGGTTCCTTTCTTCATCCAATGTGGTTATTTCTTGACTCATTACAATCTTCTTTGAGGAGTGTAGAGTTGATACTACTTTGACTCACTACTTTGACTCTATGTTGTAGCTTAAATAGATACATTAAATACTTTTGGCTAATTTGTACTTGTGAGTATTCAAGCATGCTAGCAGCAGGTTGAAGGTTTCTAACGTAAATGGGCCTATAGTTGAGTTGTTAAAAATGCGGATATAAGGTGGCTTAAAGCAAGTGATTAATCCCATAATCAAGGACTAAGAAAATGCTAATATGAGATTAAGATAAAGGTTAATTAATGACAATGATTAAGGCATGGACTCCATAATCTCATTGTAATAATCAAGTTCCATACACCCATATTTATAGCCTTGGGAAGGCCTCCAATCCATGCTTTGTGTGCACTCTAGTGCCACCATGTGTCCATAAATGCTCATGCTACAGGTGCAAACTTGTGCTTTCCATGTGTCACCTTTTGACCATTGACTTCACCTTTTATAAGTGACCATACAAATCCACCTTTAATATTAGACCCTTAGTCTATTCTTTTTTCTAATGTGCATGCTTCTTCTCTTGTTCATGTGACTCACTCCCTACCTTTCTTGTGCTCCATGGCACCACATTTCTCAACATGAGTCGTACCTTTGATAGTTGTTGTTGTTGCACTCCAATCAAGAATGCATGCAATACTGCTGAATACGTTAGCCCATAAAGATATAGGAAAATTTATACCATTAAGAATATGCCTTGCTATCACATTTTTTATGCTCAACAACACCATTTTACTATGGATTATAAGGGATGGTAACTTTTTATCTCATGATTCTTTCAGTAGACTTAAATTACTCTCCATGGTCTATATAGAATTGATTCAACATGGCTCTTATCTCTCACTTTTAGCTAATGCTATCCATTCCTTGACCTTTTAAAAGGCTTTCCATTCAAAAATTAGACCACCATTTTCATATTATAATCAAGCATGTACGAGCTCAAGAGGAGCCTTTTCCCTAAAGCTACCCTTTTGTAGCCTCTTGTAAAATGCTTTTTAGTTTTGTATGCCCATTATGAGAGCCCCCTACATAAATTTAAATTGTTAAAAAGAGTGAAGAAAATGCTCAACTAGCTCATCTTGGTTGATTTTTTTATATTATGCATTCTAAGATTGTTATATCTCTCATGACGTAGCTTAGTGATCCCTATATCAACTTGGACTCTACACACTAAGAGCTTATACAAGAAGTTTTTAAAGAAATATTTGTAATCCTTGTTAAGAATTGAAGAGGCCAAGAAACAACAACATGCTGATTAGTCGAGGAAGGACTCACAAAGGCTACCTAAGGATGGTAGAGGCTTGCATCACACTACCGCCTAGATGTGATCAATACGAGAAGAGAAAATGCACCATTGATCTTGTTATGTGAAGAGAGGGAGAGTATATGGGATGCACTAAAGTGACCAATCAGTTGTCGAGTCAAAGATCACTCGAATTCCTTGAGAACTCAACGGATAAGGAGACGATCCAAGAATGTAACATTAGAGCCCATTAGCAAGTAGGAAGGTGGATACTTGAACCCGATGAGAACCCGATTCACCTTGGCCAAGAAACAATAGTATTCATCCATGCCGAGAGTTAAATAAACCCAGGTAGCAATCTTGGAACGAGTGAGCAACTTGACCGTCCATCTTGTTGGGGATCGCTACTATCACCAAACTACCAAGATGACTATGCAAGGTTTGCTCTACACCCTTATTGAAGTAAGCATCTTTCTAGGATTTCTACCTACTATAGGAAATTTACATTTAAATTAGAAGCATTTAGAAAGATTTTAGTTGTATTGATTCAAACCAAGAAAACATGAAGCCTAGAAGCCGAACTAGAGTATGAGAGGATAATTAGATTAGTAATTGCTAAAAGGTGCATCTAAGAAAGAGAATTAACCACAAGTAGAGGAGACCTAATAAAAAGGGAAGGAAAAATTAAATAACTATCAACACACCAATAAAAAGAGCAAAAAGGAGATAATAATGAAAACAAAATGAATAAAATGGAGAAAGAAGAGGAGTTGCCTATACAACAGCAACATAGAAGAGCTAGCAGAAGGGTGAAAAGCTATGGAGCATACTAGGAGCAACAGTAGTGATGGAGCTCATTGGTAATAGCTGAACTCAAATAAAGATCAAGACATCAATCTATAAAGGTGACAAAAAGAGGGATCCATGGATCCATATCTTTGCCTTTGAGAGATGTGGGTAGACATAGAAAGGGAAGAATTGACATATTACTTAGCTGGTAGAATCTTGTACCACTTTAACTTAAATCTTGTAAGATTTAAGGGAATATCAATTTTGAGGGGCCTCCACCACTAGTCATTCCTTAACTCGCAAAATCCTACCCTCCAAAACCCCTTATCTAGAGGTATGCATAGAGATCGTGCCACAATTGCCATGTCCACCTTTGGTATTCCCACCTCAACTAGCTTCCCTAAGAACTACACACCAGCAGAACAATACTTGGTGACTCTACACCTAGAGGATAGAAGCTTAAGAATAAGAGAAATATGAGTATTATAAATAGCATGATCCATAAGAGCACATCAATATTATCCCTATGGGTATATCTTAAATTAGACTTAGACTATGCCTCTCTATTAAAAGCTATAAAGCCTTTTAAGGTCTTCTAATTGTTCGTACAAGCTATCCATAGCTCAAGTTTGAAGGCAAAGCATCAAGTGGTTGATGAGAACCAAGCAGATCATCAGTTTTTTAGGCCTCCTTCACTAATGAGATGATTAACCCTAATTACCTTAATTTTTTAGAGTTGTGAAGTTCTAAATCATTAATTTATGAGTTACTATTCCCATATATATCTCTAAACACCCTTCATTTGATGCTTCAATTACACTACATTTATGCCTATGCTTTAGGGGAGAGCATTGCATAATTATCATTTGAGAAACTTAGGCTCCATCATTAAACAATTTGCTACTCTGCCACCACCAAAGCACAAGTTGATAAAGATAATACAAAAGCACTTATATTTTCTAGTATAGAAGTACTAAGGATGTCTCATGAGATGGAATATGATGAGTTGATAGCAATTCTTATTGATGAAGACTGCCGCCTTCTTAGACAGTTGACTAAAGTGACACTTGAGTGAGAGAAAGCCTTCATCTTCAAGATAAAGGAAAATATGAAATAAGGACTATTAAGTAGACCTACTAGCAAAAGCTTGGACATACAAAAGATAGGTGTTTTAAGAAGATGGCTAAAGAGCAATCAAAGGATCATGCAAACTTGGTCCAAAAGCATGAAGAATGAGCACAAAGCTGAAGCATCTACATGGCAAATCTTTTGCTTAATGAAAAAGACTATAATTGGGATTTATAGTCCTTTTTATATGAGTTAAGGTTCTCAACCTGAGATGTCCCCTAAAATCTAAATATTTTATAGCTATATAAGTTCTCTACCCAAGAAGTTCCTTAAAATCTAAATATTTTGGATCTTTTTTCAAAGCCTTGTTTATGTAAAAGGCACAGCTCCTTTTTATCTTACTTTCCTTACTTAGAGCCTGGGGGTTGTACTTACATGAGAGTTTTAGCTGTTGGCATCATTGTATTCTTTTATATCACATGAGTGTAATTTCCTTACTTAGAGCCTCGGGGTTGTACATGAGAGTTTTAGCTGTTGGCATCATTCTATTCTTTTATATCACATGAGTGTAATTTAGAGCCCAAATGATCATACTGAAAGTCTCTCTCTTAGATGACACTCCGGGGGTTCCTTTGATATTTGAGAGTCTAGTAAGTGTCTAGTGGTGTGTGAACACCCTCTTATTAAAAGAACATAATATAAGGGGGTTTCTTGGATATTTCAAAGTCTAGTAAGTGTCTAGTGGCATTTGAACACTTTAGGTGTGAACACCCTCTTATTAAGAGAATATAAGATAGGGCCTTGGTGCCTATATAAAGCATTGTACATGATGGAAGTATTATCAATCATTGTTGTGCTACTGTCTCTCTTTTGTGTGTGTGCTATCACATCTCTCTCTCTCTCTCTCTCTCTCTCTCTCTCTCTCTCTCTCTCTCTCTCTCTCTCTCTCTATTCCACCATCCATATCTATGTGCCAAGTCACATGGCTTGATCTCTCTTTCTACTCACACTCTCTCATGGGCTAAAACCATGTTCACCAAATCAGGTGCAAGCCCCGAAGGCTACATAGCCCCTAAAAAGGCTAATGAACCAATGCCAAAGGTTTAAAAGAAGAGGACCTCTCTAAGAGCACGCAAAATGTATGCATGATCAGTTTATCAAAGATAATGTCATTGGGACTATTAAAGGTGGTTTTTTGAACAAGAGTTTTAAAGCTACATCCCTAGTAGTAGCAGAGATGTTATGCTCAAAGGAGCTCTTCCCAAAGAGAAGAAACCCATTGATTATGCAAACCTTTTGAAAGAAACTAAAAGAATACCCTAGCCTCATGTTGGAAAAAGAGCAGATGAAACAAGCATATGAGCTTGTAGGGAGCATGTAGGCTAAATTAGAGCCTATCCTTAAGCAAGGGCCTAAGCATATCCTTGACCTTATTTCAAAGACAATCATAGAACCTAGAACCTTAGAGCATGCCAAATTCCTTGGTTGTTGAACCTTTAATCAATCTCAAGAGGCCATAAAAAGAGCTAGTTTCAAAGTCTCTGTAAACCAATTCACCTAGACCCCACATTATTAGATGCATTCAATGGGAGTAAAAAGATGGCCTTCCTAGGTCATCATAGTCATCACAATATTTTTTCTGAGGTGATTATCATGACAACTTCATATTGTCCCCTTCAGAGGCACCACCTCCTAGGAAAGATTTAGTGCACATCCCTTACACATTGGCAGGTCCAAGCCTACCTCTGAGTGCAAACCAAGTGAGTGTGAATATCATTTGTTGGACATAATAGGCCCCATAGCCTTCTTACCCTTAGAAGTTTGGGTTTTGATAAGTTATATTTTATTTAAAAAATCTCAACTTTGGAGACTTATTTGATTGGATGAATGGGAACCTAAGAGGCCACACAACTAAAATTAAACAAGAGGAGGATTGAGGCATGCCAGAACTTTAGAGAGACTTATCCAACTAGATGAATGGGAGCCTAAGAGCCCACACAATTGAAATTCAAGAGGAGAAGGATTAAGCCATGCCACATTGAGCACTCTCCTTCCATTAGCCAAAAGTGCCCGTGAACAAGCTAGGATGCTACTTCAAAAGTGACAAAATGAATGTCATGTTCCATCATTTAGAAAGAAACAATGGTATCTACAATCTTGGATGGGAGTGCTAGTGTCACCATGATCACTAAGGACTATTGGGATGCCTCGGGAAGCCTGTCACTTGTACTAGGCACAAGCCTTGTGGTGGTCAAGCTTACCGATGGAAACGTAACTAAACCATTGGGTGTCCTTCACAATCCAAAAATTAAGACCTTCAGATTAAGCTTATGTACTAACCATTTATGAGTGATGATGGGTTTTTAGAGAAGGGGGTTATACCCCATGATCCTTGGAAGGCCTAAGAGAGGCAAGGCTCGTTCACATTTGGGAAATGAATTACATTTGGAAAACTAATCACATTTACATACGCAAAGATAACCAGTTCTAGTTGACTTGAAAATAAGAAAGACTCATCCCATGGGTTGAGGTATTCTCACTAATGAATCTGACACAACTATCCAAACCACTTCGATCGACATGTGTAAATGTTGCAAAAAAGTTCCTAGATAGTGAAGATAAAAACCAAGACTATGAGCGTTTTCCAAGGCCTGATGACTCTAAGTATTGGATTCATGTCTTAGTAATAATGGACAAGATAAGAACCTAGACTATCAGCCTCTTTCAAAGCTTGATAAACTGTTGGAGATAGGGTTGCAAGAATGCACACACACATACACGCACACGCACACACACACACACACACACACACACACACACACAGTGGAGACGCTTTAGAGATCACACAATGAGATGATAGATAAATAATGAATGTGTGCTATATACAAACATGATAAGTATACCCCAAGATGGGTGTATACTAGCACGAGGGGAAAAACCTCCTAAAGAGGAAAAAAGTGCCCCGGTTGGTCCTAGTGTGTACGCACATCACTACCAAATATGGCTACAATAACTCTTAGAATTGGATTCTTAGCAACCATGGACACTCTTCCAGAGAAGCTTTTGCAAGACTCGACGGGACAAAAATTACCTCCTTGTTTAAACTTAGTTTAAGATCCCTTTTGGGAGCAAACTATGACTTTGAACCAAAAGAAGTTAGTGATTCATCTAGTGAGGATGAATCCACATAAGGATTAGCTTCCCCATTGCCCACACTCATGTGGCCAAGAAGAAAAAAACCGCATAGAAAGCATAAGAAGTATCTTCTCGCTTTGCTATGTGGTGAGGCCATGGACTTCCATGAGACCTACTCTACATAGTGGGAGGATGACCTAAACAAGATCACCCTTTAGGCCAAGGCAATGCTCTCAATAAAGGTGATAAGGAGACCACAAGCTCAAGCTTCATAGGTGCAAGTTGAGATACAAGATTAAGAAATTCAAGGCTTAGGCAGAGAAGGAAGCCAAACTCAAAGAGGTTGTAGATCCTCAAGAGGAAGATCTAAGGTAAGTCCTTGGGAGTATCGTAAGTCCTACAACATTGGGGACAAAGTAGTACATGACAAGGGGGCTCAAAGGAGCCCATGCAGAGAGCCTCATGCTTCATATGATGGCTCGCTAAGGTCAAAGAAGTAAATCTCACTAGAACCTAAGCCAATATTTATTACCAAAGACCTCACATCTAAGAAGAAGAATTGCTAGTCTTGCTTAAAGAGTTTTATGACCTTTTTTGCCTACTGGAAGTTTGCTGACATGAAGGGAATTCCTCCTTTGGAAGTGGTGAAACACACAATCTCTTTCCATAAAAGGTGCACACCATCCAAGAGAGCCTACCGCCTTTGGACAAAAGAAGAGCTAGACAAGCAAGATTTCTATATGAAATTAAGCAATAGTGGTCATTCCCAAGAAGAACAAAAGGCTTAGAGTGTGTGTTAACCTCCTTAGGAAACCCAATAAGTGGTTGTCTCAAGTAGTGATTGTTCCAAAGAAGAATAGAAAGCTTAGAGTGTGTGTTAACCTCATTAGGCCACCTAGCTCTTGCACACCATCTGGAATGACCATTACTATAGTAAATGATTCCCGTCTGGTGTTTTCAACAAAGTTTCTCATTAGATATGAACATGTATCTATGTGACCCCCATAGGTACAATGAAAAAGTACATCAAAAGAGAACATCACCCTTAGAAGAGGATGGATTACGACCACCCAATTGCATAGTCAATTTTGGTTGAAAAGAACCCATGACACTCAAATTATCCCATAGAATGGTTACCAAGCCTCATTGTCATCAAATGACACTATATGCTTCAACATCCCAAGCCTCGTTGTCATTTAATTACACCATCTCCTAAGGTAGCCCCTAACACTGAACATTCTTCTCATCTCAATGTGTCCACCACCCACTTTAACCACTATGAAGATGCAAAACTTTACTGGTATATAGAAAGACTACCCCACAAAACATTAACCTCAATGAACCTTTTTGGAGTTCACTAAGAAGGAGTGGGTACTTAAGAGAGTAACCTAGCAAGCTAGGGTAGGTACGACACCAAAGAAAAGACTTTAAAGCGCCAATTGGCTGTAAGCCTACCTAGGAGCACAAATTTGCCAAGCAAGAGCATTGTTGTACCCTCAAACAAAGGTTTTATACCCTCAAATAGAGGTGTTGTATACACATCAAAGGATACCTATTAAATTTTTGGAAGCTCAAGACTTTTATGAGGGAAACCCTTGTGTCTGTCTTTAAAAGCGTACCCACACCAAAGCCTAAACACATTGTCGATTCTAACATGCCTAACCCACACTTTCCCGGGCATGCATAATATACATAACTCATTCCAAGATCATAAGTGGCCTGTAACCAACCTAATTGCTTGCTTGGAACATTCCAAAATCATAAGTGTCCTACAAAATCCTTGCTTTGAGATCCTTCTTATGATGTAGCCCCTCTTATTCATCATTGAGCTTACTGCATCTAACCTAGTTCCCTGCATTGCATTTCATAGAAAATCATTATGCACATCTTGAGACTAACTTAATCCCTACACACAAGGAACACCAAAAGAGCAAGCACCATGGTTAACGATACCACTTCCACTTCATCCCCTTTCCATATGCAATTCATGCTCCCTTGACCCTCAAATCCTTAGTAAAGTCTAAGAATCCTCATTCATGCATAAGGCAAGACCACCCTGGGAATCACTTTAAGGTCGGCTACCCACCATTGGTAGAATGTCATGCTGTCTTTCAACCCCCCAAAGTAACCTCCTATATTAACAAGCCGGCCTTAATGCCTTCCAAAACCAATCTTCATAGGCTCGAATCTCCACCTCACCAAGCACTCTGTTGAGTTCTATCATAACTCAAATATTTTGGGGAAGTTTCAAATGCCAGATGGGTCATAACATGGATCAATCTCAAAAAGGATCTCATTAGAAAAGCCCTACACCTCTTAGCCATCTTAATAAAATTCCACAATAGGAAAGGAGAAAAATTTGGCACCTGGTCACCAAAGAAGACCTCAAATGCAATGGGGCCAAGTTTGAGGACATCATAGCCTTGAAATTAGTGCCCCTAGCAATAGCTCTCACTTTCCCCACTAAGTAAAAGCTAGGGACTAACATAATAGTGTGTCACTCACCATTCTAGCCAGGTTGCTTACATGCCAACTAGCAAATTGGGCCAAGGCCTTTACTAGTGATGAACTCCAAGGCTCGTGCAAGAATATGGCAGGTAAGGTACATTGTGCCCACATGCTCACAAAAGTCCTTAGTTATTCCATTAACAAATCAACTCCACCCCTTGTGCCCTCACTCAACCTTATCCCAACTTATGAAGTAGCATTTCCTCGTTAATGAGATGGCCCCAAGCCTCATCTTCCTCCTCCAAAGAGATAAAAAGGGGAAACAACCCGCACCCCCTCAGTCTCCTCACCCTTGGTACCCATGGTTTATGGTCCATGAGCCTTTTATCCAAGAGAAACCACATCAACTATCTTAAGAAGCCACAATCCCAATTCCCTATCTCCTTTAGGAAGAAGATCCTATTGGCTCCGAAAGTGATATGTTTGTGCCACATGACTTCTTCACATAGGAACCACATAAGGGATAGGTGTATAGAGCTCAAGCCAAAGATTCCCATGAAGAAAAAGTCAACAAGCGACACATGACTAGGCTCCCCCTACCCTAAACAAAGTCTCACCCATTTTCACATCATACCAACATCTATAACGTCCAGTTTGGTCGGCCTCCCACCATTAGGACCATCCCATATTGCCCACCTCTGCCAAATCCTCAAGGATTCCATCAATCGGTCTCTCATCACAAACCATCTTATCTCATAGGATGCGTGTGCCAATGACCTTTTAGCTCCCCCAAACACTTAAAAAAATTGACCCTCACTGGTGGGTCGGCCATGTGGCCAAGACATCCAAGACGTACATCCTCTGGCAACAACATGAACTTAAGTGTCAAAATGAGTTTTTCTAAGAGGACCGTCGAAAGCTCAAGCACTCCCAGCAACTGCTTCTTAAGTCTATAAATGAGAAGACTTCTAAGTTAGAAGTTGAGCATAAGAAAGTAAAAAGAGAAGTCCTTAGGCCTTAGAACGAGCTCGTAGCTCTACTGAGGCTCTAGCCAAGAGGAGCTTGTCTCGCCAGTCTCACAAGTAAGACATGGATGCCCTTAGCTATAATACCAAGGACTAGAAGTAGCCAAAATGCAACAACAGCTGCCTTGGCACATGAAACCCACAAAGCCTAACTCCTAGAAGATGTCAAGCAAGCTTAAGCTCAAGAAGCATTGGCACATAAAGCCCATAGCCTTGGCCATTCATGCACCTTACCAATTTGTAAGAAAGTGTCAATATGTCCTTGTCAATAACCAGAGAGGCAACCTTAGTCTGTTGAATCAACACATGGACAACCTATTTTCTTGGTAGAAAATTGACCCCTCTAGTATTACACCAAAGGATGGAAATTTGTTGATATAAGGGACTACATAGCCCTATATCATCTAGGAATCCAACTCGATTGCCTCAATGACCACTAAATTTTGAGAGAGTACATTGCTTCATCAACAAAAGAAGCTCGTATCAACCCCTCATTCATGCCAATGAAAAGAAGGTATTCTAAATGCAAGTTCTTGCACATGGAAGGAAATGGAAGGAAAAGGGCCACCGTCTACAACTCCCATACAGTGATGGACCACATCACACTCACCACCATGGATATATGGCTCTGAATAAAGAATTTAAATGATCTCTACTACACAAAGGTTCTCGACCCACCCATAGTTGCTACATGTTGCTTCTTCTAGCTTAACATCCTCATCTTTAAGGAGGTGCCAAAAACCAATGGAAAATCAAAAGAATGGTTGGTCTTCAACCTCAATGAAGGGCCCAATTTTCATCACTACAAAGACCTTTAAGATATAGTTAAATATTTCAACGGCCACAAGGTGACTCCTTTAGTACCATGCATCAGTGATAGTCGGCTTTCTCATAAGCCCTTTATAACTCCCTTCTATGAGACCAATGATCTTTGGCAACAACAAATGGGGGCTGGTAAGCCTTACCTCCATACAAGCACCTTGTCCACAACTTTTCCAACGTTTATGGGTTAGAAAGTTGGAACAAAACCCTTGTCAACTGAAAGAAAGGTTCCTCAAAAGCTCCATGGTTTGATTCCCTAAAAGCGGATACAAGGTAAATATAAAGAAAGCATAAAGAAGAGTCAAAGAAAGGATAGAGTTAGAGACATAACATGGAGGAGTACACACATAGGTGCACCTTGAGCCCTCATAGTCCATGCACACTATACTCACAAGGGCTCTTCACTTCAGGAGAACATCTTGCTTACATAGGAACTCACATAACTAGCTCCTTCACCAAGCCTCATCATCAATAGCCATGCAGGTACATCTTTGGATGGGGGATCACGGTGGGAAAAAGCCTAGCCCATGGTATGACCCATCACTTAGATCCTGTTCAAGCATACAATAACCTCCCAACAACATCTTCAATGAGAACAACTACTTATGAATTTTCATCCTCTTTAACTATATTCACCATCACAATGACAACCTTACCGGCCAAGCACCTATTCGTAGTCTTACCCCATGAGATCTGGGAATGATACCTTGTCACGCCAAACCATTCAAGACCACCATTGGCCATTACCAAGCAAATGCAAGTGGCCTTAGTTCATTAATCCACAAGTACATCCACACATGACCTTATTCCTTATCTTGACCTAAAGAACTAACAAACTCAGAGATGAGGCTTTACATTAAGCATATTTTTGTCCACATTATATCACATGCATCCTTGACATGCTTCTTGATTCCAAGGGTAGAACAAACTCTACCTCCAATAGGCCCTAAAATTGGTGGATTGGTCTCTTCACCAGCTATATCATAATGTGATTTTATTTGCATGACCTATTGTAAGGTGCTTTGCCATCTTCACTACGATGTAACGATGGTTCTAGATTTGACAAAAAGGCCTACCCTATGCTTCTTAATCCCAAATGGGGAAGTGATCATTTTCATGTAGATAGTTTCTTAAGAGTAGAACTAGTGCCAATGGAGTATTTTTAAGTTTTAATCCCAACCCAATGTGAAAGCTAGTCATTTGTATATATAAGCAAATTTTTACTTACACATTCATTCACTTTCAATAGAATATTTGTGACCTCTCCCTCTTATCTTCACTTGCTTGCTTGTATGCTATTGGATTCTAGTATGTTAGATGGATTGCTTACTTTAAAATGTTTGTTTGTAGGCTTCTCCCTCTTATTAGCTTCTTCTCCATCCACATAATTTGGGAGAAAACCAACCATAAAGGTCATTTTTTCTTGCCTCCATGTAGGTAAAGAGAACTCTTCCTCCACTTCATAGCCATGGATCATTTTACAAAGGGAGGACACGATGATAGCCGGCAAAACTAGTACACCCGCATCGGGGAGTTGCATTTACTACCTCAAGGTAAATACCCAACCACATTTAATTTGGCTCAAAGGAAAGACCCAACGACACTTAATTCAGCAAGGCTAACGTAAGCTCTTAACTTGAACATAATCACACGTGATCTAAAGAGCAAGATCTTATCTTTCCATTATCGTCATACTTGTGTGGTTATGAACTTCCTTAGCCAACTTGGGCAACATTTTATGAGGGAGACAAGACTTGTGCATGATTGGTATACTAATCATATGACCTTAGAAAGGATGGTTAAATTTTAAAGGTTGATCTAAAAATATGGAAGACAAGACTTGTGCATGATTGGTATACTGATCATGTGACCTTAGAAAGGATGGTTAAATTTTAAAGGTTGATCTAAAAATATGGAAGGCACACTCCATGGGTAGAGGATTATTTGGAGAGGAGTCTAATAGAATGAGTCAAATGGTTTTTATTCAAGTTTCTCAATCACGTTAAGAGAGAAAATAGATCATTGATGAATTTGTTGCATATGCACCACTTCTAGAGCCATATTTTTATGAAAAATGGGTGCCTTTATCAAGAACCATAGACGTGATGCCCAAGTTTGACATTGACTTGAGTCGGAATCATTGCTTAGATAGCCAAGCAAAAGACACAAAATGCAAAGGTTGTAAGATTCCTCCCCAGCCCCTCAAAATGTCCAACATCTTCCCCCGTAATCAATCCCTCCTTAGAAATATAAAAGACCTTGTTTCTAACTATTTTAACCTAGAGAGAGAAAATATTCTAGAGAGAGAATATTCAGATTTTTAACATTTTTGGATAGAAAATTATTTCATCTTGTTAAAATAAGTTCCCCTGAAACAGAAATTCAAAAAGAACTTTCCAATGTGTAATTGGAATTAATTGGAAATGGGTATAAAGAACCTTAGTTTAAGGATCTAGATTTTCAGAAATTTTTGGATTATGGTCCAATTAAGGTTCCTATGGGCCAATAGCATCAATCCATGTGTAGGGAGAAGATAAATCCAATTTGTAAAAGAAGATACCCAAAAATGAGTAAATGCTCACATAAGATGAAGAGTTGAATATGTACAAGCTTTATTAGTAAAAAACTATGAGTAATATCAAAAAATGAGATAAATTGAGTATCCAAAAATGAGTAAATGCTCACATAAGATGAAGAGTTGAATATGTACAAGGTTTATTAGTAAAAAACTGAGTAATATCAAAAAATGAGATAAATTGAGTATCCAAAAATGAGTAAATGCTCACATAAGATGAAGAGTTGAATATGTACAAGGTCTATTAGTAAAAAACTATGAGCAATATTAAAAATATGAGATATTTTGGATATCCAAAAATGAGTAAATGCTCACATAAGATGAAGAGTTGAAAATGTACAAGGTTTATTAGTAAAAAACTATGAGCAATATTAAAAATATGAGATATTTTGGGTATAATCATTCCATTTTGACACATATGTAAGGAAGGGGAGTCCATTAAAGGAGGTGCATATTTCACATGCTTGAATGAGTTTTAAACTCAAAAAAT
Organism: Cibotium barometz; assembly: GCF_041138505.1. Taxonomy (NCBI): domain Eukaryota; kingdom Viridiplantae; phylum Streptophyta; class Polypodiopsida; order Cyatheales; family Cibotiaceae; genus Cibotium; species Cibotium barometz. Next base: position 31,784,581 of record NC_141077.1, on the reverse strand, counting down.
AATGTGATATTTTTATCTCTCCTCTCTCTTGAACCAAACCAAATCAAAAGGGAACCAAACCAAATAAAAAAGGAACCAAACTAGGTCCAAATCTAGTCCAAATTCAACCAAACTGATTTGAAAAATTCTAAAATTAGTTTGTTTGGTTAGGAGCTCAAATTTTCCTATAAATAGAAGCCTCCCCCTTGTTGAAAATTAACAATGTTTAATGCATTGTTACTCTACTCCACCCAAGCCAAGAACTATGAATTTGTTAATAATTCATTAGTTTTTGACATTTCCCTCTTCCAAAGATTGGTGGCCACTCTTGTCCAAACAAGAGTTGAACCCTCAAATCATCAAGCTAAAGGAAAGCTATCAAAGTCATTAGTAAGTTGGTGATTCTTCTTTCTTTCAATTATTTTATGGATTTTTAAATGGTTTTTATGCTTTATGTCTTCTCTATAATGTTAGGCCTCATTACAAAAGGCATTCCCCTCTCTTCTCTAACAAAACTAACCATTCTCTATCCTAGGTGAATGGTTAAGTGATTAATGTCAAATTTTTATAATGTTTATCTCAATTAAGTGGAAAAAAAATATTTACTTCAGGATAATTTCAATATTGGTGTACTTTTAATTAGTTTTAAAGACGTATAAAATTAAAAAATGGTCAGCCATACAAAGGAGGTTATGGCAAAATTTTTAGAACTTAGTAAAAGAAAATTTATCTTTTATTTTATTATAAAAGTGTTACTTTTAGCATAATTGAATTTCATGCATAGAGGTATGCATAAGAGATGAATATTTTATTATAAAAGAGTTACTTTTAGCATAATTGAATTTCATGCATAGAGGTATGCATAAGAGATGAATATTTTATTATAAAAGAGTTACTTTTAGCATAATTGAATTTTATGCATAGAGGTATGCATAAGAGATGAATATTTTATTATAAAAGAGTTAATTTTAGCATAATTGAATTTCATGCATAGAGGTATGCATAAGAGATGAATATTTTATTATAAAAGAGTTACTTTTGGCATAATTGAATTTCATGCATAGAGGTATGCATAAGAGATGAATATTTTATTATAAAAGTGTTACTTTTGGCATAATTAAATTTCATGCATAGAGGTATGCATAAGAGATGAATATTTTATTATAAAAGTGTTACTTTTAGCATAATTGAATTTCATGCATAGAGGTATGCATAAAAGATATGGGAAGTGATAAGATGTGATAAGATGCATATGAGATGAGTTAGGATGTGATAAGATGAGTTAAGAAGTGATAGGATGTGTATGGGATGAGGTAAGAAGTGTATGTGATGGGATAAGATGTATAAGGGTTGTGATAGGTTGAGAAATAGGATGTGAATGTGGATGGGTATGTATGGATGTATGCATGTAGATGTGGATGCATGAATGTGGATGTATGGATGTGAATGAGGATGTGGATGTGGATGCATGGATGTAAATGTGGATGTGTATGTATGCATGTATGCATGTAGATGTAGATGTATGGATGTGAATGTGAATGTGGATGTGGATGTATGCATGGAGATGTGGATGTATGCATGTAGATGTAGATGTATAGATGTGGATGTGAATGTGGAGGTGGATGTATGCATGTAGATGTAGATGTATAGATGTGGATATGAATGTGGAGGTGGATGTATGCATGTAGATGTAGATGTATGGATGTGAATGTGAATGTGGATGTGGATGTATGCATAGAGATGTGGATGTATGCATGGAGATGTGGATGTATGCATGTAGATGTAGATATATGAATGTGGATGTATGCATGTAGATGTAGATATATGAATGTGGATGTGGATGTATGCATGTAGATGTGAATGTACGCATATAGATGTGGATGTATGGATGTGAATGTGCATGTAGATATGGATGTATGGATGAGAATGTATGAATGTGCATGTAGATGTGGATGTGAAAATAGATGCATGGATGTAGATGTGGATGTATGGATGTGAATGTGGATGTGGATGTGGATATATGTATGGATGTGAATATATGATATGTGATGTGAAGGAATCTGATGTGATGAGATGAAAAATGATGTGATGGGATGAGTACACATATAAATGGAATGTGGAATAAGTAATGTGGATTGATAAGGGATAATGTGGAAAAATGAGAGTTAATATAGAAACTGTATTTGTAAACTGTTTGTAAATGGCTGTTTTATGTCAAGAATGCTGGGGAAGCATTTTGACCGTCTTATGATTAAGGTCGTGGAGACCTAACTGATAAAGTTGCAACTGCTGAGACGGAGAGTCAATGGAGGACGTCTCGCGTAGCAAAGTCGGCCGAGGTCTTGACCAGCCTCGGTTCGATTAAAATGGTGAGCTTCCGGTACGGTGGATGAGGGACCAAGGAAGTGGCCTATGAGTGAAGTGCTAGGTCACCTGCGAAGGATCCTAGAGGGTGCTGACCATACGGTGCTCGGGCTCTGGGTCGCCTAGGATACCCACGCGTGCGTCGAGGAAGATATTGGAACAAGGAGTAAGAGTTGTTTTGTGAAACCGGGCATGGATCTGGTTGATTGACCTTGCTGGTCTTTAATGGATAAGTCCATGGCTCTTTATATGGTTCTGTTGGTTGATCTTGCTGATCTTCAACGAGAGTCCATCTTGATTTTTATAAGTGATTATATTGCCGAGTATTATGGGCTAGGAACTATTGAAAAGGCCCCTGAGTGGACAGGTGGTGAGCGTTCTGGTTGCCAATGATGTCATAGATACTCTGATGAATGAATGATGGGAAATTAAGAATCAACCGGAAGAATAAACCGGATAATTTGGAAGATTGTGATCAGTGATACTATGGTTTCATTAAAGGATCGTTTTAAAACTGGTTGAATATGTGAAAAAGACAATTTCATATTGGGTGTGTAAGTGGTGTGACTAGTTTTATTTTGGTGTGACTAGTTTTATTTTTGCATGAACATCCGGCTAGGGGGCCTGGGAACTCTTTTCCCTGGTACCCGAGATAAAAATCAAATTCTAAATTGGATCCCATCTCACTACAGTGGTTGGGTGGTTGGCTAACCCATGGGACTGGATGGGATTAGGCTGGACTAATGGATCCGTAAATCGAGACTCAATTTTTGTTATTACAATAGATAAAGTAAATCCCGGATAGTAATTGTTCTATGGATAGGAATCAACGGCTGTGCCTCTTGATGGGAAAAAAATCGTTGATCCCAATGATCCAAGTGCAAGTTTCTTCCTTGATCCGAACGAGTATCTTTATAGGTGCAGTCGGATCAGCGTGATCAATAATGATCTTGACTACGTTAGAGTAAAAAGTTATCCTAGTGGAATCGTCCGTGATTTCTGGGTTCGGTTTTGGAAAAACCGACGGATTAGTCTCTTGTCCAGATATCCGTGGACGAGGCCCTGAGTGTGGGACCCTTCCCACGCTAGATGTGCTACTTCCGCTGCTAGTACCCCGAATCCGTTGCACGGTGGGAACAAGGATCTCACAGTTGGTATCAGAGCTATTAAAGATCAACTGAGAAGACAAATATGTCAAAAATTTATCAAGAAACACAAAAAGGTTGTAATTGTGTGATATAATTCATACAATTTGATATTCAAACTGAAATTCATAATTTGGTAATTGGTCTTCAGATGGAAGTACTGCAATTATATAGAATCCCTGACTTGCTTGAGGCCTAGACATGATGGTATTTACCTTATAATTCCAAGGGCCGTGACTACCCGTATATACCGAGAGTATAACTGCAGCTCTTTACTGACAGTATATACGAGTAAATCTAAGACTTGAAATTATAAGTGTTAATGTTATCCAGATGATGATTTCGAATGTGGTTGATATGATTTTTAATTCTGTTCGAGAATTGATGAATTGATTTGGATTCTGATTAAAAAATGATGATTTTTGAAATTTAGTTGAAATATAATAACCTGAGCGAAACCATAATGAGGATGAATGGGACGAGTCCCTGTGATGATATTCATAACTAGAATGATGATAATGATTTCAGCAAATCACTATGAGATTAGTGGGTTGTGCTGTCAAATTGCTACTGTTAACACTTGACCGGTAGATCAAGTTAAGGGATGACAAATTGAGAACTTACTTGACTGAAATTCCCGTGGTGGAGGAATGTTCAGAAGGAAATTTTTCGGTCTAATGGACCATTATCATGTTAAAGATATGAATGATATGATATGAATGAATTGTTATTTAATGATGAGTTCTATATAAGGGATATTTATCCCAGTATTCTGTTGGGTTGACCAGAATATAAGGAACCCCAAAATAAAATTGGATCTTAAGAAAAAGAGTTGTCCTCTACCTTGCAAGATGAGGACATCTCGCACTTTTTTAAGTGGGGTAGAATGTAAGATTCCTCCCCAGCCTTCGAGGTATTCAGGAGTAAGAATCTCCCTTTTTTATCTTATAAGTATTCTCTGTCTAAAATAAAAGAAAGATTCTGTTTAAAAAAGGAAGACTCTTTCCCTAGAATACTTCTCAGGAGTCACGCCTGTTTTAAGGATTCAGAAGAATGAGTTCAGAAGTGAAAATCGGTGTTTTGGATACAAAGGTTTTGGTTTTCATTCGAGTACGGCCCAAAAGAAGTTCTTTATCTCTTGGGGAGTATAAGAAGTTATCCCCCAGATATTGTGAGCCTTATCTGAATTTAAAGAAAGTAAGTGACTTAGCTTACGAGCTTCTTTTACCTCCTCATCTCAAAGTACGGCCCAGCTTACGAGCTTCTTTTACCTCCTCATCTCAAAGTTCATAATGTATTTCATGTAAGCCTTCTATAGAAATATGTGCCAAACCCAAATCATGGAAAGACGGTAAAACTTCAGTGGCAAGATACCGTTGGCTTCTAGGTTACGCTAGCTCCTTCCTTTATATAAGTCATAACTTTTACTTGTCGCTCACAGTAATCTTACTTCCATCAATCCCCTTTCTTTCTTAATCTCCTTCATGGCTTGGCAGCAGGAATTGGTTTTATCTATGATGATTTCTCACCTTCAAGATGCAAGCGAGTCTCTGAAGAAGGATTTTATAGAACTGTATGAGCGCTCACTTTTCCCTCACTTGGGAACTTCTGTAGCTCAGACCAAATGGCGGACCTGTCGAGTTATAACTAGAGTAACACCGTGGGGGCAACAGCACTTTCGTAACAATGTCTGCTTGGCTATGGTTATTGAAGCCTTGGGTTTGGGTCCCCGATACTACTGCGTGATGAGATCAAGGCATGGTGGATTTTCTGAGCGAGTCTTCTTACTAGCGTGCTTTCTTCCTCACCAGAAGATATGCCTTTATCCCATTTTCGGCTTGCCTCTTAGAGGTCCTTTTGTTAGATCACCTCATACCACTGAGGTAGGTGCTGCAATATCCAGCCGAATTATTCCCATAGATGAGTTACCTTATACGTGTGCAGCTTGTGAGTGCTGCTTTTGTGACCATATGATGGACGGGCTTATGGAATTGTAAAAAGTTCTTCTATCTTGCTGTATATGTTCCAAGAATGAATAAAGTTGAAATCTTTGTTCTTGTCTTGAGTCTTGCTCTCTTTGAGACTTTTCTTGGTGGTTAATCTTAATTAAATTTTCTCTTAGCCTCATATTCGTGCATCTTGTAAAATTACCCCCAATTTGTGAGATAAGGATATCTCACGTTTTTCAAGTGGGAGAGAATGTAAGATTCCTCCCCAGCCCCTCAAAATGTCCAACATCTTCCCCCGTAATCAATCCCTCCTTAGAAATATAAAAGACCTTGTTTCTAACTATTTTAACCTAGAGAGAGACAATATTCTAGAGAGAGAATATTTAAATTTTTAATATTTTTGGATAAAAAATTATTTCATCTTGTTAAAATAAGTTCCCCTGAAACAGAAATTCAAAAAGAACTTTCCAATGTGCAATTAGAATTAATTGGAAATGGGTATAAAGAACCTTAGTCTAAGGGTCTAGATTTTAAGAAATTTTTGGATTATGGTCCAATTAAGGTTCCTATGGGCCAATAGCATCAATCCATGTGTAGGGAGGAGATAAATCCAATTTGTAAAAGAAGATACCCAAAAATGAGTAAATGCTCACATAAGATGAAGAGTTGAATATGTACAAGCTTTATTAGTAAAAAACTATGAGTAATATCAAAAAAATGAGATAAATTGAGTATCCAAAAATGAGTAAATGCTCACATAAGATGAAGAGTTGAATATGTACAAGGTTTATTAGTAAAAAACTTTGAGTAATATCAAAAAAATGAGATAAATTGAGTATCCAAAAATGAGTAAATGCTCACATAAGATGAAGAGTTGAATATGTACAAGGTTTATTAGTAAAAAACTATGAGCAATATTAAAAATATGAGATATTTTGGATATCCAAAAATGAGTAAATGCTCACATAAGATGAAGAGTTGAAAATGTACAAGGTTTATTAGTAAAAAACTATGAGCAATATTAAAAATATGAGATATTTTGGGTATAATCATTCTATTTTGACACATATGTAAGGAAGGGAAGTCCATTAAAGGAGGTGCATATTTCACATGCTTGAATGAGTTTTAAACTCAAAAAATAATGTGATATTTTTATCTCTCCTCTCTCTTGAACCAAACCAAATCAAAAGGGAACCAAACCGAATAAAAAAGGAACCAAACTAGGTCCAAATCTAGTCCAAATTCAACCAAACTGATTTGAAAAATTCTAGAATTAGTTTGTTTGGTTAGGAGCTCAAATTTTCCTATAAATAGAAGCCTCCCCCTTGTTGAAAATTAACAATGTTTAATGCATTGTTACTCTACTCCACCCAAGCCAAGAACTATGAATTTGTTAATAATTCATTAGTTTTTGACATTTCCCTCTTCCAAAGATTGGTGGCCACTCTTGTCCAAACAAGAGTTGAACCCTCAAATCATCAAGCTAAAGGAAAGCTATCAAAGTCATTAGTAAGTTGGTGATTCTTCTTTCTTTCAATTATTTTATGGATTTTTTAAATGGTTTTTATGCTTTATGTCTTCTCTATAATGTTAGGCCTCATGACAAAAGGCATTTCCCTCTCTTCTCTAACAAAACCAACCATTCTCTATCTTAGGTGAATGGTTAAAAGATTAATGTCAAATTTTTATAATGTTTATCTCAATTAAGTGGAAAAAAAATGTTTACTTTAGGATAATTTCAATATTGATGTACTTTTAATTAGTTTTAAAGACGTAGAAAATTAAAAAATGGTCAGCCATACAAAGGAGGTTATGGCGAAATTTTTAGAACTTAGTAAAAGAAAATTTATCTTTTATTTTATTATAAAAGTGTTACTTTTAGCATAATTGAATTTCATGCATAGAGGTATGCATAAAAGATGAATATTTTATTGGCATAATTGAATTTCATGCATAGAGGTATGCATAAGAGATGAATATTTTATTATAAAAGTGTTACTTTTAGCATAATTGAATTTCATGCATAGAGGTATGCATAAAAGATATGGGAAGTGATAAGATGCATATGAGATGAGTTAGGATGTGATAAGATGAGTTAAGAAGTGATAGGATGTGTATGGGATGAGGTAAGAAGTTTATGTGATGGGATAAGATGTATAAGGGTTATGAAAGGGTGAGAAATAGGATGTGAATGTGGATGGGTATGTATGGATGTATGCATGTAGATGTGGATATATGAATGTGGATGTATGGATGTGAATGAGGATGTGGATGTGGATGCATGGATGTAAATGTGGATGTGTATATATGGATGTATGCATGTAGATGTAGATGTATGGATGTGAATGTGAATGTGGATGTGGATGTATGCATGGAGATGTGGATGTATGCATGTAGATGTAGATGTATAGATGTGGATGTGAATGTGGAGGTGGATGTATGCATGTAGATGTAGATGTATGGATGTGAATGTGAATGTGGATGTGGATGTATGCATGGAGATGTGGATGTATGCATGTAGATGTAGATGTATGGATGTGAATGTGAATGTGGATGTGGATGTATGCATGGAGATGTAGATGTATACATGTAGATGTAGATGTATAGATATGGATGTGAATGTGGAGGTGGATGTATGCATGTAGATGTAGATGTATAGATGTGGATGTGAATATGGAGGTGGATGCATGCATGTAAATGTAGATGTATGGATGTGAATATGAATGTGGATGTGGATGTATGCATGGAGATGTGGATGTATGCATGTAGATGTAGATGTATGAATGTGGATGTGGATGTAAGCATGTAGATGTGAATGTACGCATATAGATGTGGATGTATGGATGTGAATGTGCATGTAGATGTGGATGTATGGATGAGGATGCATGAATGTGCATGTAGATGTGGATGTGAAAATGGATGCATGGATGTAGATGCGGATGTATGGATGTGAATGTGGATGTGGATGTGGATATATGTATGGATGTGAATATATGATATGTGATGTGAAGGAATCTGAAGTGATGAGATGGAAAATGATGTGATGGGATGAGTACACATATAAATGGAATGTGGAATAAGTAATGTGGATTGATGAGGGATAATGTGGAAAAATGAGTTAATATAGAAACTGTATTTGTAAACTGTTTGTAAATGCTGTTTGTAAATGGCTGTTTTATGTCAAGAATGCTGGGGAAGCATTTTGACCGTCTTGTGATTAAGGTCGTGGAGACCTAACTGATAAAGTTGCAACTGTTGAGACGGAGAGTCAATGGAGGACGTCTCGCGTAGCAAAGTCGGCCGAGGTCTTGACCAGCCTCGGTTCGATTAAAATGGTGAGCTTCCAGTACGGTGGATGAGGGACCAAGGAAGCAGCCTATGAGTGAAGCGCTAGGTCACCTGCGAAGGATCCTAAAGGGTGCTGACCATATGGTGCTCGGGCTCTGGGTCGCCTAGGATACCCACGTGTGCGTCGAGGAAGATATTGGAACAAGGAGTAAGAGTTGTTTTGTGAAACCGGGCATAGATCTGGTTGATTGACCTTGTTGGTCTTCAATGGATGAGTCCATGGCTCTTTATATGGATCTGTTGGTTGATCTTGCTGATCTTCAACGAGAGTCCATCTTGATTTTTATAAGTGATTATATTGCCGAGTATTATGGGCTAGGAACTATTGAAAAGGCCCCTGAGTGGACAGGTGGTGAGCGTTCTGGTTGCCAATGATGCCATAGATACTCTGATGAAGGAATGATGGGAAATTAAGAATCAACCGGATAATTTGGAAGATTGTGATCAGTGATACTATGGTTTCATTAAAGGATCGTTTTAAAACTGGTTGAATCTGTGAAAAAGACAATATCATATTGGGTGTGTAAGTGGTGTGACTAGTTTTATTTTTGCATGAACATCCGGCTAGGGGGCCTGAGAACTCTTTTCCCTGGTACACGGGACAAAAATCAAATTCTAAATTGGATCCCATCACTACAGTGGTTGGGTGGTTGGCTAACCCATGGGACTGATGGACCCGTAAATCGAGACTCAAATTTTGTTATTACGATAGATAAAGTAAATCCCGAATAGTAATTGTTCTATGGATAGGAATCAACGGCTGTGCCTCTTGATGGGGAAAAAGGCATTGATCCCAATGATCCAAGTGCAAGTTTCTTCCTTGATCCGAACGAGTATCTTTATAGGTGCAATCGGATCAGCGTGATCAATAATGATCTTGACTACGCTAGAGTAAAAAGTTATCCTGGTGGAATCGTCCGTGCTTTCCGGGTAAGGGGAGTTTTTCCGGGTTCGGTTTTGGAAAAACTGACGGATTAGTCTCTTGTCCGGATATCCGTGGACAAGGCCCCGATGTGCTACTTCCACTGCTAGTACCCCGAATCCGTTGCGTGGTGGGAACAGGGATCTCACAAAGGTGGAGGCTTGGCACTAAAAAAAGAAGATATAAAGCAACAATAGAAAGAAAAAGACACGACTTGTCGCAATGTACACAGAGTAGTCAAACGCCAACAAAAAAATCCAAAAAAAAGCTTAATGAAGTTAGTGTACTCCATAAGGTAGTGATAGATGGCCAAATGTAGACAAGAAAGCTCAAGGTGGACAAGCATAAAGTTTTGTATTCAAAGAGATGAAATATATCAAAAGAACTTGACAAAAGTGATGTAGAGATCAAGAAACTACATAAAGAGCTTGTCATGGGCAACTCCACCATAAAAGGTTGCACCAAGAATCAAAAGCAAGACTCAACCAAGTTTGGACCCTAGGTGATGGAAATAGGTGAGTACTTGTGGTCTTCATCACCTTGTTAAACATATAACATTTCCATTTCAACAATAACACTCTCATTTCTTCAACATAATGTCAATTACACAAAGCCACTCCCATTTCTTCAACATTTCCATTTCAACAATAACACTCTCATTTCTTCAACATAACGTCAATTACACAAAGCCACTCACACTTACTCGTGTACTCGTGTTGTCAACACAACACTCTCTACACATATCCCTTGATGGTTATGGCATTTTTACATGACATAATTATGTTAGAGACCTCAATAAATATATTTGAGCTAACTCTCCATCCTCTCCTCCATTTGATCTTGTGGTGTTGTATTGTGTAAGATGCAACCATCCTCAACGTGATGAAGGAGAAGCTGGACTTTGCAGTGAGTTGATCTCAAAGCCAGTTTAAAAGATCTATTCAAAGAGAGTCTCTAGTGGTTCCAAATGAAGGCTAGTGAGTGGCAAGTGCTATATAAAGACATCCACTAGCTTCCAACAATGAAATATGCCATCCAAGGAGTATCGTTGTCTTGTACCATCTAATATATTTGTAACAACAATTGGCCAACCTCACACAAAAGGCATACTCCTTTAATGCTTCTCATGTTGCTTATTACCTCAATGAAAATGAAGAAGAAACTCTATTTGAAGATGCTGAGCTCTTTTTTGAGAGCATAGAGCCCCTAATTATAGGAGAACAAGGTGAGGAACCATGCAGTAAAGATGCCTCTATATCAATGGAAGACCATAGCCACTAACGATTCCCTCAATACTAACACATAAATTGCTACACAAACATCATAAGAAGTGTGCACTACTTTCTTATCTTCTTATCTTGTTTCTCCATTTGCCACCACTAACCCTTGTGTGGCCTTCGAGAGTATTAGTACTACTTACCTAGAAAATGAGCTTGAACAAGAATTCGTATATATTTTTAAGGATACCCTAAGTGAGTAGAACAACCTCCACCATGCCATAGCAAGACTACTTCATAGCATGCTACATAAGATTCTGAGGATTGAACCTATATCAAAACACAGGGAGAATGTTAACACTCATTTTGGGAATCATTTTTCCATGCTTTATTGTAATACATTTTGATGTACTTAGCCAAAAGGTTTTTAGCCAAGAATCTAACTCTTGAGTCCACGTAAAGAGGCAAATGTTATAAAGCCTTAGCCTTATTGTAATACATTTTGATGTACTTAGCCAAAAGGTTTTTAGCCAAGAATCTAACTGTTGAGTCCATGTAAAAAGGCAAATGTTATAAAGCCTTAGCCTTGTCAAGTTTGTTTATTAATGTTTGACCAAGTGTGAATCTAGTGGCCATGTATAAAAGTGATTGTGTCTATTGTATGGAAAACATTCTTATGCATAATAGAAGTGATTTTTGCTCATGTGCAAGAGGTAGTGATTTTTTCTCATGTGCAAGAGGTAGAGAGAGTGAGCTTGAGAGAGTCTTTCATGTTGTGCTTTGTGCGTCTCATAAGCTTGCTTGTGTGTGAATGAATGAGAATCACAGAATTAACAAAATTGAGTGCAACATAATAACTACACTATGTGACATACCAATGGAGCAAACAAAGAAAGTTGAGTGACCAAATGGAAGTGGTGCTTTGGAGCTCGGTTTTTTGCACCTTGGGAAAAGTGTGAATAAATATTTTTTAGAAACTTACGTCAACTGATAACTTGTGGATAAGATAGTAGGAGCAATCATGTTCCAAATGACCTTGATCTTCCTTGGGTCTATGCAAATTCCCTTTTATAAAATAATGTGTCCCAACTATTCCCCTTTGTGTACACTTGAAAGGATTATGGGGAATTCACATATCTTAGCACTCCCAAAAATCTTTTTCAAAGTATTCAAGGTGTTTTAGAATTGTTGAGTATGTTGTAAAGTCATATAAGAAGAATACGGTCATAAACTTGTGCACAAATTTGTGAAAATTTACATTGTACAACTTTAGAAGTTGGCAAGAGCATTGTGCACAACCCAAAAGGCAACACCTTGTATGTATATGTTCCTTGCTTTTGCGATCTTTATTCCACAACCACTTTCTTCTTCTACAGTTCTCTCTTGATTTTTGCAACATGATTCTTTCAGTCTCTTGATGACACTTTTACCTCGGGTGCTTTACTTCCTTAGCTCTCTCTCATGTGGGACCTTACTAATCTTTCTTTTGGTGCTCTACTTCCTTAGCTCTCTACTACTCTTTCTTCTTTGTTGGTAATCCTTAAGAGTCCTACTTACTACCTATATTTTTTGTTTCAAAATCTCTCTAATGATGTAGCTTACTTTAAGTTCATTAGCTTGGGAATTAACTCCTTTATTTATGGACATTCTACTCCTTCATTTGTGGACATTCTGCTCTGAAATCTCCAAGCTCCATGCTCTAAAAGAACACTTGGTTTTCCCAGTTATTGATAAAATGCTTGTTCCTTGATGGTCCCATAAAAGAGACATGTCCTGATTATCGATTATTGGGCTACTTGGACATAGCTATTTTATGGAAAACCTTACTCAGGATTGATACCAAAGGCTTAAAACATAGTGGCATGGTTTGAGCACTACCTAAGGGAACAAACCTTGAGATTCGTGGTCCTACTTCCGCTCCCCTTCATCAAAGTTTTGCTCAAAGATAGGGTGGTTTACTGCCATTTTTCTCACAAAGCTAATGGTGTTGTTTACTGAGTCGATTGGGGAATTGGGGGCTCGGAGGACCACATTAGCTCATTTCTTTCCAAATCTCCTCACTTGAGGTAGATCTAAAAGAGTCTTGCCTTCTTAACAGAGGAACAATCTCTATTGAGGCTCGTCGTTTGGATGGGTTTGAGGAGGTGTGGTTTGATGCACTACAGTCGAGTGGATTGTCATTTCCAATAGTTAATCCAAATCGAGTTCACATGACACCCTCCGAATCGGTCTTTAATGCATCGTGAAGGAGGTCTAATCAGAATAAGATGTGTGTGTTCTATTCAAGCTATTAAAAATAAGAGTGTTATATATATATATATATATATATATATATATATATATATATATATATATAAACATCTCTCTCTCTCTCTCTCTCTCTCTCTCTCTCTATATATATATATATATATATATATATATTATGTATGTGTGTGTGTGTGTGTGTATATATATATATATATATATATATACAGGCACAGAGGTGCAAGGATAACGGTAGGTCGTTGGCTACCCAAGGAGACTTCGATTCGCTTAGGACAGCACCTCATCCTGATCCACAAGGATAGGTTCCACGTGGTGTTGTTAGGTACTCCCTAGGAAGACACGATCGACTCTCAACCATGCTTTAACGGCATGCTCTTCCTTTCTTCCCGAACTTCTTTGAACGTATTCCCATCCCCAAGCTGCTTTAGCCTCATATATAAGAACCCCCTACCTTTCGTGAGTCAAGCCTATTACTAGTTCTATTGAAGAGCCCTACACCCTACATAGAGCAGATCATTCCACACTACAAACAATTTGACCACATGGGCTTTAGTACCATAGGTGACTAAACGGCCGCCCTACTAGACCGACCTATATATAGGGGTTTATGGGATTATTACAGCAGGTCGGTCTAGTAGGGCGGCCGTTTAGTCACCTATAGAGAGAGAGAGAGAGAGAGAGAGAGAGAGAGAGAGAGAGAGAGAGAGATGCCTATATATATATATATATATATATATATATATATATATGTGATGCTAGGTTCACATGTCTAGGCTCATGCCTATAGACTCACGTTTATAGGCTCATGCTCATGCCTCTAGACTCGTGCTTGATGGACTCATGCCTTTTTTGTACGAAATAAGCTCACATGGTTTGGTGAGCTAAGACACGTCATGCATGATAGTCACTCCTAGTAGACTCACATCTTGTGGTCTCATGTCTCTAGGCTCACGTCTTGTGGGCTCAGGTCTAAAGACTCATGGCTCATGTCTGACTAGGGCTCGTGAATTTTTTTAATAAATAGGCTCATGCTTTTTATTTGTATAAAATAGCTCTACTTGGGCACGGGTTCTAAGTATTGCATAGGGCTTTGGGCCTATGACAGGGTTGGTGAGCAATTATTGGTGGGCAAAGTTATTGTACTTAATGCTTTAATGATTACAAAGGACGAGAATTTTCCTTAGAAATTATTGCTAGTGTGCATATTGTATGACAAGAAAATCTTTATAGGACATGAATACATATGTTCTTACAAGTCTTCCATAAGGTATTTTTAATTGGTTGTTACAATATTAGGTATACCTGCCTCTAGATTCATGTCTTTAGGCTCACCTTTATAGATTCATGCCTCCAAACTTAGAGCTCACACCTCTAGATTCACAGCTCACATCTCTCGCTAGACTCGTGACTCTCGCTAGACTCGTGACTCTTTTTCATCACAGGACTATGTCTATTGTCTCCCATGCTTGCGAGATGGTTTGGCTTGGTTTTTAATGTTTATTATTAAGATTTTTTGAACTTGATGTGGGGTGATTAGTTTAAGGTGCTTATGCAAGTGATTAATTACTTTTTAATTAATTTAATTAGTTTTAGATGCTTCTAATCTATCAATTCCAAGAATGCATAAAAAAGTATGAAATTAAAGAGAAAAACTTGACTTTCTCACTCTAATCCACACCAAATAAGGCTCTCAAAGTGGATTCCACTTCCTATCACAATTGTTGAGGTATTACTTGATTTAATGCAACAAAATCAAAGCCTCGTGGACTTCAAAATCATGTAAATCACTAAGCAACCAAGGTTTTTGTAACCATTTTGACAATTAAGGAAGTCCATCACCACACAAGTATAATGATAAGTGAAAGATAAGATCTTTATCTTTAGATTACACATGATTCCAATTGGTATGGTAACCATTCCATTAGGCGTTCTGACAGTTAAGCCAATGCTCCAAAGGAGGTTTACCCCATTTGTCCTAGCAGTACTTAGTTACTGGTAACATTAGCAACTCCATCCAAGATCAGTGTGGCTTCTTCCTTAACCTTCACATAACATTGGCAATGTCGCATTGGTATCATCTTACTCAAAGTAGTCACTAGCAATACTTAATTACAATTGTAACATTAGCACATCCATCCAGGATCATTGTGGCTTCTTCTGTAACCTTCACATAACACTGGCAATGTCACATTGGTATTATCTTACTCAAAGTAGTCACTAAGGTCATTCATTGGTATGCTCACTAAGTTTACCTTCTATAATAAGACTAGGTTCTTGTGTGGAAAAAATTGTTGCTCAAAACAAATTCCTTTATTTCTCATAAGTTCCCATCCATTCCTATCCATCCAATCTTTGAGATCTATCCAAAGACACATTTCTTTAAAATCAATATGTGACATATATTGGGACCATGGTTGCCCCATCACATATAGTGTGCATAATATCATATTGACCTTTGCCTAGGACATTCAGTGCTCATGTGATACTGGCAAAAAAATGCACACCATGCTAGCTCTTTATAAGGATATAAACAAGCAAACCTTTGACTGTCTTAAGCATCACAAATTTTAAGTTTTGGTCCTAATTTCTCAAAAAAATGATGCAATACACTCATCGAATAACATCTAAGTGATGGTTGCTCTTTGGAAACTAGATTCTATCCTTCATTTTATCATTTAGTCGAATGGCTAGGCAACAACATGTTTGTAATCCCACTACCAATCACATGGTGTTGTACACCTAGAGCACAATCCTATAAGAAATTATGATGGTTATCATGCAATATTTCCCTATCTTCACATCATTGATTCACATGTTTCATACAAACTTTGAATTTATGCACACTCTCATTCTCATTTTGCATGGCTACACTACATTGTTTTATACTCCTTTGAGCAAAACCAACCATAAATGCTACCTTCAAGGTTTCAAAATTTACTCTCTCTTTTGCCCTCATAGATTTAAACCACTCATGTGCTCCTTTAGAGATTTAAAGCACTCATGTACTCCTTTAGAGATTTAAAGCACTCACGTACTCCTTCATCAAATGTAAGACTAAACGCCTATGACACGAGTCATCATTGACTTTACTAAATGTTTCACAAAAGTGTGCAAAAGTATTCAAGTGCTATTTAGGGTCCGTATCTCCCCGAAATTTATGCATCAATTTAGCCACTTGAACTAGCTTGATAAAGTTCCTCTTCAATCTCTCCTCCCGCTCTTCCAACTTTCAATGCTAATCTCAACATGTCTACTATAACCAAGGTTAACACTAGGGATATGTGTAAAGTTGATGGTATATATGGTGGTGTTATAGGGGATAATTCCAACTCCTAAGGCTCTAATTATAGGTCTCACAGTTGCTATTATCATAAATAGTGGTTAGATTATCATTTCAGAATGGTGTTGCTTTTGGTATAGGGGTCACAAAAACTGTAGTACACATCTCCATTTATTCTTATTTTTGCCACACTTTGATTCTTGCTTACCTCAACTATGACATATTTACAACTCCTTCCACATTTGGTAGATTTGAACTTTCACCCCCTTCAATTTGATGTAAACACATTTTTCAATAGAATCTTGTACTAGACTCAACATTGTTTCTAATAGTCAGACTCACATAACATTTCCATTGTAATTTTGGTTTTCATCTTTTTCCTTGTTTTTTGTCATAATGCTTACATGAGGAGCCTCTATTGATGGTCCTATAGCCATAGGCTATTTGAAAGGGATGATGTTATCTCTTAAAGATTCATTGACCTACTACATAGTGTCAAAGCTCTTGTTTTGTGAATCCTTACGATGTCTTATGGTGTCAATTTAACTTCTTCTATTGTTGCTGTCTATGGAGGCTATAACTTAGTCTCTATTTATACATGCTCAAGTTTAAAGATAATAGTTCTTCTAGAGGCTCTTGCTCTTAAATCAATATAAAGGTCTCTGATAGAGGCCATTGCTCCTAAATCAGTCTCAAGGTCTCTTCTAGAGGCCCTTGCTCTTATCAGTCTCAAGGTCTCTTGACATGACATCCTCCTTTAACTCTTAATCGTAAGGTTTATTCCAAAATAACTTAAGGCTATAGGGCAGGGTCTTTTGTTATAGGTTTTAGTCTTACAGACCTCTCTAATAGATTGTTGGAGGTTCTTGTTGGTAAAGACTCTCTAGGGTTAATTCCAAAATAACTTAAGACTCTCTAATAGATTGTTGGAGGTTCTTGTTGGTAAAGACTCTCTAGGGTTAATTCCAAAATAACTAAAGACTCTCTAATAGATTGTTGGAGGTTTATTTTGGTAAAGGTGGTATTCTTGATCCATGATATCTGAAAGTGCCGCTAGACCGCTATCAAACCATCAGAGATACCCTTATGGATCCCAACATCATAGTAGGGCCATATGCCCACTACTTATAACATTGTATATTGTACTCTTACTTAGCCTCTTCATTGTAATATCTAGAGTAGACTATATGAGCATCCAAGCTGATTGTAACACAGAGAGACTACTGGAGAGCATTGAGGAACTTAGTCTATAGTGTTCTTGAGAAGTTAGGCATTCTTTTCCACAACACATAGTAGTTCATTTAATATTATTAGCTACATCCAAACATTGTAACTTTATTAACACATAGTAGTTCATTTAATATTATTAGCTACATCTAAACATTGTAACTTTATTAACATAATTTAGTTCAACACCAATTGCCTATCCTTGTGTTTGAACCCTCGTTTGAACCCTCTTGTACTCTGTTCTCTCTCTTTTTTCGTGTGTATATTCATAAATTTCACAATCTTTACATACCAGAAGAAGAGACTCTATTCTTTATACATATTGCATAGCTAAAAATAAAACAAGAAGGGGACCATTTGATGAAGACTATTATGGTGTAAAAAGTCTATTCTCTCCTTTTCTCTGTGGACTCTAACTTAGTGCATGTGTGCGTGTGTGTCGGACTTCGTATCCATAAACACTTTTGGTGATCCTACCAAGAAAGCCGCTATATGAGGATTATCTAGTGTCGATGAAGAAGAGTTGCTGGGGAATGAGGAGGAGTAGCTATAGTTAGAAGTAGTAAAAGAGAACTTGGCATGACGGTCGAGCAAGCAGTGTTTACTGTAGATGTCACTGACATTCAAAAGAATCTTGGTAGATAAAGAGGAAGCACTAGAGGAGCTCAAGCCATAGCTGCATCCAAAACAAGAAGTGATTTGCAAGAACAAGAAGAGGCTTACAAAAAGGAACTAGATTAATAGTCGGAGGTACTGGCTAGCAATTTTAGCATGTATCCCCAATAGGATTGTCGGCTTACACCAACACAACAAGATAGTCCATGGGGAATGTCGGACGAGATGGATCCATCAATGCGTAAATCTGATATGCAAGATCACTAGTTAGATGTGGAGTTTAACACATGCACTGAGCTAGAGTCTAGAGAGAAGAGGAGAGAATAGAATATGAGAGGGTTCTAATACACAAGAAAACAAATGCACCTAAATTATATTATGTTGATAAAGTTGTAATGCCTGCTAGTCTGTAGAGAAGATGTAGCTACTGAATGCTTTAATAACTTTCCATTGCCCAACCAAAACAAATGTCTAATAAAATGTAGTGGCGGTCCTACTTCTTCATATCTTGGACACCAAACATTTCATTTAGCCTTCAGTTTTTGTTCCTTAGCATATTCTTTACCTTTGATAATGGGGCTTTAGAACTTTAGATGCATGAATGGTGGGGTCTCGGAGCTTGTGTTCAAAAGTATGAAGAATATTTTGCTCTACTGATTGTTGCCATTTCTGCCCAAGGGTCCTTGAACTTTGCACATTCTTCTTCATCTATCATCAGGATGTCTGCACTCTGGTCTATAGAACCTACACCCCCTTCTTTTGCATTGAAAGCTAGTCATAAGATTGTACTACTCTTTGCTAAACATAAGATTATACTACTATGGTCTATAGCAACTACACCCCCTTGTTTTACATCCAAAGCTAGTCATAAGATTGTATTTCTTTGCTAGGGTGGGTTTAATTTGACTTTTGTGCATACTGTTCTACATTTGGAGGCAAATACATTTTTACAAATTTCTCTATCTTTTTTGGATTTGTTGGTAGCCTTACATTGTGCGTGTCTTGTAATCGTCAAGAAGCCTTTACAGTGTGACACATAGATAGTTTAGGTTAGCTTTGTGGTTTTGGATCCATTAGCTTTACGCAGTCTACTCCTTGTCGAATTCTTCATTCATCTATACTGGACTTTGTGTTGTAGCTCCTCAACTTGTGTGTTTGTTGGGACATGATGTGCATTTGGTCTTTTTTCCTTGTCTCGTGCTACAACCATTTTTCTTATTTTTTCCTTTCCTCTAACAGGGTTGCATGCATGGACTGCTTTTTGGTGTATAGGTGTATGTTTGTCGTTTTAATCCTTTGATTTTTTTATCTTGGACTTTTTCTCTTACTCTTCTGCATGCTTCTCTTGTTGCTTTTGCTAAAGTCTTTGGTTCATTGTAACCAAGTCTTTCCCATATTGGCTAAGGAAGGCATCACTATTAGTTGATCATGTCTAATTTCTCCCACATAATGTCGCATTGGTATCACCACATATGTATATACTAGCAATAGTCATTTTTCTTTTTCTCCCATTTGCCTTTTCCTTGGCATTTAACTATCTAACTACCAATGCTTACTGCCTGGGCAATGTATGAACTTTGAAAGTTGTGACACACCATATTGGATGTCTGGTCGTGAGTTGCACAAATAAATCAGGCATACAATAGCTTGATTTATAAGTGGTTACGTTGAATGGTTCATTGGCTTCGTGTAAACTAAGTTTTACACCAAGTTCCATCGCTGTAGAAATTGGTTGTAACTTTCCATATTGAGCCTCTTGAGCAGTGCCTTAATGTACTTGGATTGCTTAATAACTATACCATCATCTTGTTGTATGAACTACATACCCAGTAGTGCAAGCTCAGCCTTAAAGGCTGTAATGGAATCCTCTGCCTGTCTCACTAGCGTGTCATCTACAAAGAGAATGACAACAAGCAAGTCTTACTTGTCCTTCTTTATTTGTAGGGTGCTTTTCGTAGGACTATTTTGAAATCCCTCTCCAATCAAATAAGCACAAATCTTCTGATATAAAGCTCTACGAGCTTGTTTTAAACCATAGAAAGCTTTATTGAGCCTGTATACCTTCTGTTCTTAACCAAGTTGGTAAATCCAGCTGGTTGACTCACATAAACAAGGACGTTGTTTTAATATCCAATTGGTGCACTTTCCATCCGTGATGGGCTACCAAATTGGATAGTGGTCATAGAGGAAGTGGGAGCAAAAGTTTCATCACATAATCAACCCCTTTCTACTGGGCATAACCTTTTGCAACAAGTCTGGCATTAAACCTATCAGCAAATCCATCTATCTTTCCCTTGACTTTGAAAACCCACTTAGTACCAATAACTTTCTTGCCAAGTGGTAGATCCACTAAGGGAGTACCATTTTTTTTAAATGATACCATTTTTTTGAATGGAATGAATTTCATCTTGCATGGCTTTCACCCAATTTGGATCTTCTTAAGCCTCTTCACAAAGACTCAAGTTCATCTACATCACTGTAGAAAACTAAGAAATGCAAACTCAGCAATATCTATTGAAGTCGTGGTTTGAGCTTTAGATCTAGTTCTACTTTGCAAAGGAGCATACAATTTGCTATCCTGCAAGGTGCTTTTAACCTATCTAGGTATAACCCTAGATTCATTTATTGCCGATCTTTTAGCATTAACTGCATCTTCGAGTTGATCTAAAGTTGGTGCATCAAATCTTTAAGCATTCCCCCCTTGCAACAAACAAGAATCAGTAGGCAAAGTCTCTTGAGGATCAATAGAAATTGGCACATGTAATAATCCATCAAACATGTCAATTGAATTAGCATAGACATGCTTATTGAATTCCATCATTGGGTAGACAGAATTATCTGCAAAAACGACATCACTCTGCTGACAAACATAGTCTCTTAGTGAGAGGATTGTAGAGATAGTAACCTTTACTCTCGGCATTATAGCCTATAAAAATGCATTTCACTGCTAAGCTTAGTTCGATTTTGTGTTGGCTCATGTGTGGGAGAGTTTGAATTTTTAAGCTAATTTTATTTTCAACCATAGCAACAAAGTGTTGAAAATGAGAAAATACCTCTGATTTTGCTTTCATGACGTAAGACCAGCCAAATTTATTGTAATCATCAATGAATGTAACAAAATATAAATTTCCTCCCAAAGAAGTAGTCCTCATTGAACCACACACATTACTATGTATGAGCTGCAGTTTCTGATTAGCTCTAGCATTTTTTGGGAAAGGTTGGCGAGCAATATATCTTGGTGGTGTATCAAGATGAAGAAGATCCTCTAACATCCCATGTTGGTGTAAAAGCATCAAATCACCAATAGAAGTGTGGGATCTTTTATTGCATTAGAAGTGTCTATGCCAGACAAGCAACATCACACTTGTCTTATACATGTCAAATTTATACAAACCACCTGTGGTGGTCAAAGATCTAGTAAGCATAATATGTTTGTCTTGTTCTCTATACAGATAATGTATTTATCATATGTAAATTCAATGTTAAGACTTGCCCTTGCTATAGTGGTCATAGAAAGTAGATTTTTGTGAATAAATAGAATAAAAAGTATAGTTTCAAGACAAAGATCTTCACCACTAATAGTAATGAGAACAATCTCACTAATACCTTTAACATGGTAAAAGACATTACTAACACACATAACATTGTGACCACTTTACACATTCTCCATTTTTTTTACCAAACTTCTTTGAGAAGTTTTGTGCTTTAGAAGCACCACTGTCAAGAAACCAAAAGTTAGTGATAGTTACACTAAGAACATTAACTAAGTCCTCTTTCTTAGAACTCTTATCATCACAGGCAAAATTGCTAGAACCCTTTATTGAATTCCTCTTTTTCTTCTTTTCTTTGTTTTGAAGTTTAAAGCAATTTTCAAATGCATGGATGGGCTTTTTGCAATACCGATAAGTAACCTTCTTTGGTTATTCGGAATCACTCTTAGCCTCAGAAATTTCATTAGAATTGGTCTTACACTGCACTTATCCTTGGTTGCTAAAGCTTGGTCACTGCAAAACTTCCAAAAATGTTCTTTCTTTCTCCTGCAAATGGTACGCTTACAAGCTCTTGATAGGTAAGAGGGGTTGCAGTGCCTCTCAATTAAAGATACAGAAAACTATTGAAACACAAATAAACTTCATGCAAATAATTAAGGATGATGTTAATCATATCCTTTTCATGACTTCATCAATATTGAGAAGTTGGTCTCTCAACTCCTATAGTTTTATTAAATGTCATTCATGGACCCCTTTTCTTGCATATTTTCATTATCAAGTTGCCTTCTGGGATAGGCAATCCTTGAATCATTTTTAACCTAATACATAACTTCTAGAGTGTTCCACAAAAGCATGGATGTTTTGTAAGATCAAATATGTGGAACAATAGACCTCTTAACTTACAAGGCAATCAATGCTAAAGCTTGAGCATCATGTGAATCACATCTTCTTTGGCTAGTAATTTGAGGAACTTATTATTGGATCTATTGGCCCTGACCCCTATGAGGAGTAGCAGGAGAAATTGTGCTAGGGCGGGGTCGTCACCATTGACAAGCCCCAATAAGCCTTTTTATAACTAGGACATTTTTTACCATAAAACTTCATAGGGAGTAATTTGGCCTATCCAATTTATCCTCTTTGGAAAGAATACCAAACAAATCATTTGTAGAGTTGTTGGCCATACTTGACTGCCACATAATTGAAGAAGGAAAGATCAAGTCAACAACTACTTGTTGATGAACTCTCTCTAAAAAGCTACTAAAAAATCTTAGCCAGATTCGCCAATTGGGGTCTCCAATCAGATCATTGTAGATGAAGAATTGCCGATTGGAGAATGTGAAATCGGATGATTGGATCAAATGATTGGATAAAATGATTGGACAAGGGGAATTGCCACAATTGAACTATAGATTGGACGATCAGAGGAAAATCATCGACTAGACAATTAAAAATCACCAATCCAATGATTGGAAAACACTGATTGAATGTTTAGAAAACATTGATCGGCAGATGATTGGAAGACCACTGATCGGGCAATTGAAGAAACCACGATTACAAAATCATAGCAATTGCTCTATGTAGTGATTGGACAAGCTCGCACAACAATTAGTGAAAAAGTGTAATCGGGATGATTAGAAAAACTTGTAGACTATTGGACTACATAATAAACGATTAACGCAAATGATTGAAAAAATTAATGATTGGAGAAGTTGCTCATTGTTCTGACTAGTTATTGTAAAAGCAAAATGATTGAACTATTCGGATTGCTCAGTCGAACAATTGAAAAAACTCATGTTGTACAGTCAAGCGATTTGACTATTGAGAGCAATTAGAAAATCGTAAATAATTATAGATTTATCTACCACATGTCACACTGTAAAATGAAGCGCTGGAAAATAATGGAGTCCTTTACGAATCTCTCAAGTTATCAATGGAACCGTCCATTAATTCATGGAAATGGACGATGTTGTAATCGATGGATTATAGTCGATTTTGCTGATTGCACGATTGCACTATAGTCAACTATTGTATATCAAGCTCTATCATTGGGGGGAGAGAGAGAGAGAGAGAGAGAGAGAGAGAGAGAGAGAGAGAGTTGTGAAAATAAACTCCGGTAGAGAAGCTCGCTCTATGCGCCCACCCCCTTGCTCAAACAAATGATATGTGTAGGTCACAACATTCACGAGGACACCTTGAGATCCATGCTCTAGCATTGTCGCCACCTTGAGATCCATGCTCTAGCATTGTCGCCACCTTCATCGCGTTATGTCATCTATGGTCATCCATGCTCTAGCATTGTCGCCACCTTCATCGCATTATGTCGCCACCTTGAGATCCATGCTCTAGCATTGTCGCCACCTCCATCGCATTATGTTGCCACCTTGAGATCCATGCTCTAGCATTGTCGCCACCTTTATCGCGTTATGTCATCTATGGTCATCCTAAACTATTGCTTCCAATAAACAGGTTACATGTTATTGTTGTGGTGCTTATTACTTTAATTTTGCAAAGCACCTGCATGGGCCTCTCATCAATTCATTTACGGGTTCTATTTGGAATTTAACTTTCACCCTCTCCTAAACATGCATATGGCTTCATAGTACATTGCCTTATGAGTTGTCCACAATTTCTACTTCTTGTTTGATGTGCACATCTTCCACATCACTGCTGACAGTGCACACATTGCCTTTCTCTATGCCATGAACTAAGTCTTCTCAATATATATATTATATAATATTATATAAAGGAAGAGATTCACGAAGTTGCCACGTGGCAAGAATTTGGAGGTTCGGGACAGTTTGGAGGTTCAAAGAGGAGGTTGTAGAATTTGAAAAATATCAAGCTGGGAATTATATACGTGCCAAGCAAGGGCCAATCGCAAAACTTTAGAATAGACAATGATTATATAAGTACAAGTGGAATTTTCTTATCGTTGAAATGATTTAATAAATTGTCCCAAATTAATTAGAAGATTACCATTGAAAGTTGAAAAAATAAACAAGGAAGAAAACTACACAGAAAATCTGAACAACAGAAATGAGCTCCGCTGCGCAGTTTCCCTGCTGGGTTATCTCCATAACCCTAATTTTCTGTGTGATCCGCGGTGGTGGGCACCCTTCTCAGCTGCAGTGGCTTCGGCTTACCAAGGAGAATTTCACATCAGACATACACACCCACCCCTTCGTCCTCTGTATTGCCACCGTCCCCTGTGAGTATTTCGCCTCCAATTTTTCTTCAAAAGAAAATTGAATCTAAAATTCCGAAGACCGTGTGCCAAAAAGGATTAGCTGTTACAAAATTTGCAGTCTTTCAAGCTTGGATTCGCCTATCCATTTTTGCCCCCTTAAAAAAAAAAACAGAGAGAAAAAAGTTTTTCAAGCTTGATTTTGCCTGCCCATGCCATACCCCCCTCGCTCTCCCCTTCCCCCCTCCGGGAAAAAAAAAAGAAGGGAATGGAACCTGGCTATTGAATAAGCATTTCCCAAAAAAAAAGAAAAAGAAAAGCTTACCATAAAGATTTTGGTACAGGGTGACCTGATTATCACAGGTGCCAACAGCAGCTCAAATTATTTTAAAGGCGGGCGGTTGCACACACCCATGGGAGCTCATGCACCATGAAACATCTATGTAGTATGAACCATAGTAGAAAGGGTAAGAGGTTAATGCCCCTGATAATGAAGAAGGCAGGAACAAACAAGAAGAACTTTATCTGTCAAAGTGCAACTTTGTCACAGATGCTTGAGAGTGTGAATGCAAGTCTACCCAAAAATGAACGAAGCATGCATCTGTGCAGGCAGTGGTGGACCTGGCTGGTCCTGCTGCTGCTGTAGTTGGTGGCTGTGACTCAAAGAAATCTGTGATGTAGGTCTGGGAGGTGCACGCTGGCTGTGTCTCTCGGAGTGCTGCCTTAGCATGACCTCTCTCTAACGGCGAAGCTTCAGTAAATACATGCCTAAACATCTGTGGTCCTCATATTGCTTGACCCGTAGAGGGGACTAGACCCGTGATATTTTCAGCTCCATTTGGTGCGTATGTCTTTGACAGGTGTCGCTCTCTTGTGGTGGGAAGACCACCTTTGGCACCACTCCGTGACTTGTTGGGATGACTGCCGCAACGGTCTTGAAGCTGTTTATTCCCGTAGATTACGAGCGTGAATTGAAGAAATAGTGGAAGCGTTTATTCAAAAATATGGCGAATCGATAACCGACTATCTCGGTTGTTTATAACCGACTATCTCGGTTGTTTCTGGAAGCTTTTGCTAATGCTTCCAAGGACCGTCTGGTGGTCAAAGTAGGTTGAGTGATTTGTGGATGGTTTGGAACCGGCTATGCACGTAGACATTCGTACACATCGGCCCCGTGATCTTTCAGATGCGGTTCATCTTGCTACAGCCCTCGAGTCAGTTTTCCCAACATCTCTTGGTGATTATGCTCACACCCGCACCTCCATCCAGTATAGCAAGTGCTTGGTACCCGTTATGGTGGATTGGGATTGTGGCATTCGTGTCATCACTCTCATAATATCGGTCCAGTTGGTTGATAGGTATTTTGATGAATCTGGGTGCTCCCCCTTCCTCAGACACTAGGTTCTTTTCTGCTAGAGATGACTGACTCTCTTCTGTATTGGACATTGGGTTCATTCTTCCTTCTACCCAGTCCTTGACATCTGCCCACAATGCTAGCGTGTTGCATAGCAATGGTCCCAGCGGCATTTTGACAGTTGTGGACAACAGTGTTGCGAGACTGCCTATGTCTCTAGTTTCTCTGGAAGCGATTGGCCCCAGGCCCATCGGAGTTACGGTGGATCATGCACTTCTCTCCTTTACAGTGGATTTCCACTACGGTACCCGCCAGGTTGGGCAGTTCTCCTATCACCCGAGATATACCTTCTGTAGAGAGACTGATGGAGTACACACCGCAGAGATCTACAGCTTGTTGAGTGCAGAGGATCCACAGAGGCCATTAGCAGAGCTCACACAGATCTTGATAGAGGCTTTACATACAGTTGCAGTGACGGCCTTCCCACACACGCAGCCCATAGTACGACCACGTCCTGGGAGCATGCCCCAGAATAGTTGGTATGATGATGACTGTAGGGAGCTCAGAGCCCGGCTACAGAGAGAGGTGGCCACAGGTGTTACTACATATAGACAGTCACGCATCATCTTCCGATCCCTCATTCGGCGGAAGAAGAGAGCATTCTTAGCTCGGCTGGTGTCACCATTTGGCCACCCGAATGGTTCACTCTTGCTTTCACACTATGTACATATTGGATTGGTGTCCATGGCTTATGGAATGTGCCTATGCATGTGATTGACACGTGTCATGCTGTATAGTTGGATATGATATTCCGCTGGGACTTGACGTTATCATGCCCGGAATATCTGAAGGACTTGGCTTTCCGCTGGGACTTGTGCCTTTGTGTACATGCCCGGAAACGCTTGGAGGATTGGCTTTCCACTGGGTCTGGTATCGCATGTACTTGCCTGGAAACGCCTGATCTTATATGGTTTCATGAACGGAAATTGCTCATGCCAATGCTGCATTGCAAAGCATCTTTATGTGCTTGCCTGCAAATGAAATTGCATGCTGTTTTCATGCCTGCATGACCTATGCGTAGTTTCGGGTAAGGGGACGCCCGCCTGTGAACCGTGCGTGTGAAACTGTCTGCCGACATGGTTGTGTGGCATGTGAACAGGTGGTAAGTATTACCCAATCTAGGCTCAAATAGCCCTTACGACTTAGCCAATATTTATAAGTGAGTGCGTTCCCACTTCATTAAAGTTTGGGCGTCCAAAAGTCACTTATAAATTATGACCGCTTCCAAGTTCACACTCACTGAAGTCCCGAGGGAGACAAGACTCAATGTCCAGGACCTGATCCTCCCCTTTTACTCATAAATGGGCATCTCCCCATGTCCCCTCACCTGATTGGATCCCAATTCACTTACTTATTACGAGAAAATTCGTGTTTTCTCTTCATGAGGATTTTTGGAGGCTGAAAACTCTGTTTTTCCACCATTTTTCTCCATTTCCAAGCTCTCCATAGCCATACCCAACTTGCTAGGGTGTTTTCCAAGCTTCCAAGAGTGTTTCCAAGTGCTAATCACTCTCCTACTCACTCCCAATGACTGAAATTCAGCAAAACAGCTCTCATTTTTGCTGTAATTTTTGGTCTTTTTGCTGAAAACCCTAATTTCAGCCTTCCTTTCTCAAGTTGAACCATAGGGGAAGCTTTCCCAGGGTTCCCTTCATCCTCTTGAAGACTTTTGTCGCGAAGGATTGCGGCAAATAGAAGATATCAACACTTCTAAAGCTTCCAACGCGAAGGCTTCCGCTTGCAACAACTTCTATGAAGACTGGTAAGCTAATTGGACAATGTGTTGTCATTACTTATTCAGTAGAAGGGTAGGACTCCTTGTTTAGCCGCCTTGTGTAGTATTTCTCTTGTCCTATGTGCTCTTGAAGATGTTGCTACCTTGCTTGGTAGAACATAGAGCCAATGGTAGAGAATATGGGCACTGAAGTCGGGCCGAGCATCAAGGCAGCTCCTTGGTGATCTACATCGACATACCATTGTTTTCTAAAAGCTGAATTTCATATGCATTGGCATGGAGGATTTGGCAATGGATGCCCGTGAAGCTATGTATTGAATTTCTCCAATAGTAATACAAATTACTCAAGGGAGGGGTCGGCCGTTCCGGCTCATTGTGTGTCTCTTGTCAAGTCAGCAATTTACTTCTTGTATTTGAGCAAGTGTCCTTCAAATCTTAGTGTATTTAAGTGTATTGATTAGCATTGTGTTCAACTGGAGAGAGACATAACCGTCCGAAAAATCCCATGTTGTGCGCTCGCTGAAGCTCCCGCTCCCCCCCCCGCTCGCGCTTTTGTCTGCACACCCCTCACCCTGCTCGCCTTCGCGCCTTCCCCCCTCCGCCTGCCCTCGGGTTTGCGCCGCCCCCCCCTTCGCCTGTTTTCCCTGCGCTGAAGCGCCCCCCTCCCCTGCACTCCCTCCCTTGCACTTCGCCTTCGCGCCCCCCCTCCCGTTGCCCTTCGCCGGCGCGCCCACCCCCTCCTCTTCAACGCCTCGCCCCCCCCCCCCCCCCCCCTTCGCCAGCTCTCGCTTCCCCATTTCCCCCTCTTTTTTTCGTGCTCCCCCCCCCCCCCTAGGGTTCTATTTTCGCCGCCCCTCCCTCCCCTCCCCTTCTTTCTGGTTTTCTCCGCCCCTAGGGGTTATTATTATTTCTTAACCTTTCGCCTCCCCCTCCTTCGTGTGCAGTTCGGTTCTTGCAGGTTCTCCGTATCCACTCCGCCTTCGACACAGCTTCAAACTCTGATGGAGGTTCCTCCCGCCCCACCTCAGAGGGACTCATCCGCCGCCGCAGAGGTGGAACGCCTTCAGGCACATTCCACCATCTGCCGTATAGTCGGCACTCGCCCCAGCAGAGGGGAGATCCGGGATCTTCTCCAGGCCCGCCTTCTTGCAGATGTGGGCAAGATCCTGGACGTTCAGCTACTGGGCCGTGGACATTACCAGATCGAGTTCGAAACAGCCTAGAGCATGGCCAAGGTCCTAGACATGAGTCCCCTTGACATCAGGGGTGCTCGGGCTTTCTTCAGACCTTGGCAGCATGGCTTTGACCCAGCAGCGGCCGAGCAGGGAGAGCGCCTTTTCCATGTTACAGTTTGTTTCCCTGGACTCCGCCGGGAGTACCTTCCGCTCCTTCCTAGGCTGGGAGCTTTGGTGGGTTCGGTGCTAGAGACTGGCCCCTCAGCAGCTTCAGTGGTGGCCAGAGCAGCTAGGCTACCTTCAGTCAGAGTTTTGGTGTCTGACATCTCCTGCCTTCCGAAGGTCATTCAGCTACCTAGGATAGGGGGGGATGGATTGATCAGAGAGTGGAGTTCTCGGGGCTCCCGAACCAGTGCTTTATTTGCAGGCAGGTCGGCCATTTGGCCAAGGCCTGCCCTCGCAGGAGACCCCGACCTTCACCGCAGCAGCAGGCCCCTGATGGCCCGCCCACAGATGCGGCTCGACAGGCAGCCTCCGGGACACCTGCTCAGGCCATAGAAACCTCGGAGTGGCAGCCTGGACAGGGGCGCCGTCGAGGGAGACAGCCACAGCAGCACGCCCAGAGACCGTTGCAGCAGCAGCCGCAGTCTCAGCATCACTGGGTTCCCGTGAGGAACAGCTTTGCTCCCCTCCAGGAGGAGACCCCTGCGACGACTGAGGACCAGGAGATGCCAGCACCCCCTCCTTCACCCCCCCCACCCCCACCCCCACCCCCCCCTACCGCCTCGCTTCCACCTTTGCCGCCTCCCGTCCCCGCTCCTGTTTCGGCAGCGGCTCCTTCTCCACCTCCCTCACCCCCTCCTCCTCCCCCCCCCCCCCCCCCCCGCCCGCCTCAGCTCCCCGGGAGGCCCTGGCAGCCCCCTGGCGTTCACCTGCAGTCAGGAGGGCTCTGAGCACCGATCTTGATCGGGCACCACAGAGGAGACTTTCCATGCCGATTCGGGCTTCACGGATATCATCTATCCGCAATTGGCTGAGTCGCCTCGGCACTAGACAGCGCTTGGAGGCTTTTGATTACTCTTTCACACGGCTTTTTGGAGTAGAGGGCCCCCATGAGCTAGCACCCATCCGAGTTCATGTAGTGATACCTCCGGCCCGCGGGGAGGAGGCACTTGATTCAGCGCGGTGGCCTTCTCGTTCCCTCTCTGTGGCCCATGTGACCGGGAGTGGACTCTGGAGATCGCTCTTAGCACCTTGAAGACTCAGGCAGTTGAGTTTTCTCATCATGTGAGCGATCTGGAGGTGACAGATGTGATAGGCCGACTATGGGAGTTGGCTCATTTTTTCTTGGATCCCGGGAGTGTGGACGCCTCAAGGATTCGTCATTTGGTCGTTCGCATAGTGGCAGACATAGCACGCGACCCTGGATATGTATGTATACACGAGGTTGCTCTGTCAGAGCGGGAGGCAGTCGCCATGGGCCACAGCCACTGGCGCCTGATCCGTGATTCTTGTAGTACATCGGGTGGGCAGATTCGCAGCTGCTCGGATGGGGACTACTCTCCATCCAAGCCGCTTGCGAAGGCCTGCCGTACGGCTGAGACAGCATCCACCTCAGCAGGTCATCCATGAGGATCATCTCATGGAATGTACAGGGCCTTGGCGGAGCACATTTTATACGCTATCGTGGCTGCTTGAGGCAGGAGCTTCAGAGATGCCTGGTTGGTGGCAGCATTGATATTTTGATGATGCAGGAGCACCACTTGGGTGAGAGCAGGATTCGGAGATATGGTTCAGTGATGCCTGGTAGATGGGACACCTTTTGGTCTGCAAGGTTTGGTCCTTTGGGTGGACAGGGTGTCAGGGAGGAGTATGCATGGTCATTGCAGATGTATGGCGGCAGGCCATTGTGGATCGAGGGATCATTGTGCGTGGTAGAGCACAGTATGTCATTCTGAGGATGCATGATGAGCTATTGGGCGTGCTCAACGTCTATGCGCCCAACCATGCTAGTGCCAGAGCAGAGTTCTGGACCCAGGTTACGGATGCATTGCCAGAGGCCGCACATTGGTGTGTCAGGGGAGACTTCAACATGCTTGAGGACCCGGCCGATAGGGTGGGAGGTAGTCATGTTACAGTGCACGGCACGGAGCTTGCAGCTTGGGACCGGTTTTGCATGTCACTGAGGATCACTGATGCATGGCAGCATGGGGCCTTCTCCCGCTCTCAGGACAGTCTTAGTTTCTCTCGGTCGGATCGCCGGCAGGGAGGGACTAATCTATCACGGATTGATCGCTTTTATGTGGGCGATTGGCTAGGGGAGCGAGGGGGCTCCGTCGGCATTCTCGCTGGCACCTCATTTTCAGATCATGCGCCAGTTATCTTGACATTGGAGGAGAGGACACGAGAGCCCAGCTTGCAGTTGAGGATCCCAGAGAGGGTACTTACAGATCCCAGTCTCGCTGAGGACATTGAGAGGATCTGGCATGATAGTCAGTGCTCTGACCAGGATGCAGCAGGCCAGTGTGCCCAGGGACTCATCGAGCTTAGCTCTTTTCTGCACGCTGCAGCTTTGACACGGCTGGGAGAGATTCGTGAGCGGGAGCATCGGCTGAGACGTAGCCTTGCTTCGCTTCAGCGCCTTCAGGAGCAGCAGCCTGCATGTGAGTGGGTGGCGTCCCAGCAGAGCCAGGCACGCCAGGAGGTTAGAGAGGCAGAGGAGCAGAGACATGAGTTTTACTATCGTCGTCAGGCCTTTCAGTGGACGCAGCTTGGTGATAGAGTGACTGGGGAGTTTTTTGAGATTACTAGACCCCGCCATGCTCGAGCAGGAGTACGTCAGCTTGGTAGGCCGGATGGATCGGTAGCTACTGAGCCCGGGGAGATCAGAGCCATTACCACTGCATTCTATAGAGATGTCATGGCCCTGTGAAAATGGAGCAGGACAAGTGTGGGCATGGTGGTTGCAGAGTCAGAATATTTTATGATTCACATGGGGGGTGCCCGGACAGAGTTTAAGATGTGTGGACATCCCTAGATGTGAAGGGGGGAACTAAAAACATTAAACTTTAATGTTTAATAAAGTTTGCCCCTAGGCCTTAGTGGCCCTAGGAACTTATTAAAGTTTGGGGCCCTAGGGATTAATTTGGGGGAGGAGTGTTTCTCTCTCCTCTCTCTCTCTCTTCCCTTTTTGGGGAGTCGTGTAGCAAAAGTGGAGGGTTTTTTTTTCTAGCGCATGAAGGCTAGCGTGGAAAAGCACAAGGGAAGGAAGAGACGACTGCTGGAGATTGCTGGCTGCTGTTTTCACTGTGCAAACCAGCCGTACAGCCCTGTACGGACAGGCTGCAGGCTTCTTCTTGGTCCACGCTTCACATAGGACTTGCTGCTGATTCCTTTCTCTGCTGGATACTCTGCGCACAGGCCCAGAACAGGCTGTACCAGCAAGTACACAGCCTGTACCATACTGTACGACTGCCGTACAGTGTACGGACAGCCAGGTACAGCAAGTACAGTTGCTGCAGGCTGCTGCAGGTGGCGCAAACAGGTGCTGGACAGACTGTATACTCTGATTCAGGCAGGTACAAGAGTGGACAGCCGACTGTTTGTGCAAGTACAACTCTTGGCACGTATCCCGAGGCGGTATAGACGGGTACAATGCTGATTTTCAGATCTGTATTTTCAAGGACAGCATAAGAGTGGACATCAGGAGGAGGATACAGGCAAGTACAAGCACACGTGTGAAGCAGGGTTGTGGATACAAGTGCCTGCAAGTACAAATTGGTGCTGTTGCTTCCTCCAGTGTTGTTTCACGAGCTGAACTTGGTAAGCTCTGTTTCTGTTCATCTCTCTCTCTTTCTACTGCTTGATGTCTGTTGCAGATATGTGTTATCTGGCCCCTTGTGAGAGGAGGGGTATGGCAGATTGACAAGGGTTGAGACAGAGACTGGACAGCACATGTATGTTTGAGCTGAGAAGATGTATCATGCACTTGAGTTATGCCAGATGTATGCCCATGGCTGGCCTGCTTAGTGATCTTGGCTGATCAGAGGGAGGCACAGTGTGTTGTTTGAAGACACAGATCTGTGTGCATAGATCCTCTGTGCTGAGAAGGATTTGTGGGCCGTCAGATTGGACTTACAGGTGTAAACTCTTGGCTGGTCTTTGTGTTGTACTCAGCCATTCATTTTATTATAATTGAATAAAGAAATACTGCAAGGGGCGCCAAGCTTTGGGGCCAACAGGTGTCGCTGTGTTTTCAGATTTGGGCACTCTAGCTCCAATCTGTGTTTTGTTTCTCATCTAGACTACAAGTGGACGGGTGATTGCTTCTACCGCACTTTGGTTTTCTATCAGAGGCCGGTTTCAAGGTTCCGTCTCGCCGGGACCAATCATCAACTTTCTGAAGGGGGTGAGCTCGTGGTTGCTTTGAAGAAAGCCATCGCTGAAAATTCAGCAAACATGTCTGATACAGAGGAAGAGTACTTCTATCACGAAGAAGAAGAGCAAGAGACTTCTCCTGAAAGAGATGTATCTGAGGATATTTTTGTAGGAAAACAGGCTGCAGATGTTGAGCCTTATGAGGATGTAACACAGCCAGAAGATGTGCATGGTAAAGAGGATGATGATGCTCGGTTCAAAGATCGCTTGGCTAGTGTTATGGATACTTTTATGCAGCTCACTCAGAGCGAGAGATTCGCTGAATTTTTGAGATCTTGCACAGAGCCCCGCACAGAGCCCCAGAAAAAGAAGAAGAAGGTTCGTTCGAAGAATCTTCCTCAAGGTCATAGTGGTGCCATCCCACAGGAACCATCTTTTGGCCAGTTTCCGAATATGCAGCATGCTTATGGTGCAAACTCTCAGAGTTCCTTCTATGGACAGCCACCTATTCCTCAGCAGAATATGCATCCAGGTTATTTTGGTGGTGGCTCGGTGTTTCAATCCATGACTGGGGGTTATCCTCAGGGAGGCATGGGTATGTATGGGCCTTTTGGAGCCAATTTTCAGCCTGGCATGCAAGGGAATATGTATGGTGGTATGCAGTCCGGTATGGCTGGAAATATGTTTGTAGGCATGCAACCTGGGATGTAAGGCAATATGTTTGGTGGCATGCAGCCAGGTATGCATAATGGAATGCATGGAAACATGGCTGGAATGTATGGTATGCCTGGTGTGGGAATGGGAAATGTTGACCCAATGATGGGTATGAATGTTGGGGGCAGCAATCTTACGAAACCACTTCCATATGATAATCTAACGCCTATGGGAAAGGCGAAGGATTACAAGGAAGGGGGAGCTGCAGTGAAGTTTGACACTTTCAGTGGGGCCAAGGATAAATTGAAGGCACTTACCTTTTTATAGCAGTTTGATGCTGCTTTTTCTGGTGGGAATTACACAGAGTCCTCTAAGGTGAGGAAAGCTGCCACTTTTCTCAAGGGCAATGCTTTGCAGTGGTGGTCTACTCTTCTTTTGCAGGGCATAGCACCCACCACATGGGTCCAATTCAAAAAGGTTTTCTCTTCCGTATGGCTCACATCTACATTTGAGGTGGATGTTATGACCGCATGGCACAAGCTGGATGCTTCAAAGTGTGATAGTTTGGAGGATTATAAGAAGAAGTTTTGGGAAGCTCTGCTCCCAGTGACTTCTTATCGTGCCGTGCCATTATCTGAGCAGGTTGAGAAATATTGTTGTGGGCTGCCCAAAGAGGTACGAGACTATTGTATAAAGACAAGAGTAACGAACATGTCACAGATGATTGAAAATGTTATGACAGCTAATGCGTTACTCACAGGTGGTTCATCTGGATTTAAAGGCAGTAAGAAATTGAGCAAGAAAGCTGAAAAATTTGGGCATGCTTCTCGTGATACTAAAGGGTCTTCAGAGACAAAGTATAAGAAGTTGCCAATGCCCAAGAGGACTTCAGAGGAAAGACGGGCTTTGAGAGATGCTCAAAAGTGTTTTTACTGTACTGAAGAGGGGCATATGTCATTCAATTGTCCCAAAAGAACGTCCAAAAAGGATCCTGACAATAAAGGAGAGCCCAAGCCAAAGAAACCAAAGCCTTCTGCAGGCTTAGTTCCTGATCTTGTGGGGGAGCAGCTAAGTGGTGAAGCTACAGAGTTGTGCAGGGCATGGGGCAAAGTGAGAGATCAGAATGCTTTGATCTTCTTTGACACAGGTGCTAGAGCCAACTTCATTTCACCAGATTTGGCTGGCCGATTGGGAATTCGCGCAGAGGAGATGGGGCCGTTACATGAGGCTAATATGGCTTGTCCAGGGTATGCAGAACCCGTTACTCCTATCATTGGGAAGCTTCGGCTTCATTTGCAGGGTTATGTGGACAGCGAGGAGTTCTTCATCATGCCTTTGGATGGCTGTGATGTTTTGTTGGGGATGCCATGGTGCCACAGGGTACATGCGGTGGTGGATACTTACAATAGGAAAATTACTCTGACTCATAGAGGGAAAGAGCATGTATTGGATGTAAAACTCAAAGGGGAATCTGTTCCTATTGTATCCGCTTCGGCGATTTCATCAGTAATGAAAAAGCATCTTTCCGCGTATTTGATTTATGTAAAGGATGCACAGGATGATGAGTCTAAATCTAATTTGTCAATGTTAGATAAGGACAGGGCTGATTTCTTAAGTGGGTTTCAAGACTGTTTTTCCGAGTCATTGCCAGGAGAATTACCTCCTGAGAGGCCAGAAGATCATGCTATAGATCTGATTCCTGGTAGTACTCCACCGAATAGACCGCCGTACCGTGTTAGTGCAGCCCAATAGGAAGAGATTATGAGTCAGGTGCAGGAGCTATTGAATAAGGGGTTGATTCAGCCTAGCTCATCACCCTTTTGCTCACTTGTGCTCTTAGTGCAGAAGAAGGATGGTTCTTGGCGCATGTGTATAGATTACAGGGCGCTGAACAAGAATACCATCAAGAATCGATTCCCCATACCGAGGATCGATGACATCTTGGACCGCTTACAGGGCTCCACAGTTTTTAGTCGTATTGACTTGAAAAGCGGGTATCATCAGATACGCATTAGACCCGAGGATGTGCATAAGACAGCATTCCGAACCACATTTGGGTTGTATGAGTTCTTGGTTATGCCCTTTGGTTTGACGAATGCGCCTGCCACATTTAACAGAATGATGGACAGGATTTTCAGACCTCATAGAGAGTTTGTAGGCACATTCTTTGATGATATGATTGTGCATTCACGAACTGAGGAAGAGCATAGAAGGCATTTGGCCATTGTGTTTGCAGAACTCAGAAACCATAGATTGGTGGTTAATGGCAAGAAGAGTGAGTTTTTCTTGCAGGAGATACATTTCTTGGGGCATATTGTGTCTGGTCATGGAGTCCGTATGGATCCAGCAAAGGTGGAAGCAATACTTAATTGGCCAGCTTTGAGGACCGTGCATGATGTACGCAGCTTTTTAGGAGTGTGTTCCTATTACAGGCGTTACATACGGCACTTTGCTGAAATTGCTTCACCTCTTCATGCTTTGACGAAGAAAGCAACTCCGTTTAGATGGGCTATCGGGAAATTACAGCATTCAAAAAGCTCAAAGAAAAGCTTACTTCGGACCCAGTATTGGTGTTACCGGACCTCCGAAAGGCTTTTGTTGTCCAGTGTGATGCATGTGGAAGTAGCATTGGTGCAGTTCTCATGCAGGAGGGACATGTTATAGCCTATGAGAGTAGAGTTTTGCAAGATGCTGAGAAGCATTTACAGGTGTATGAGAAAGAGATGTTGGCTGTAATTCACGCTCTTTCTACATGGAAACACTACTTGCTTGGGGCTGATTTTACTGTACAGACAGATCATCAGACCTTGCGTTATTTCCTCACGCAGACTAAGCTTTCAGAGAAGCATATGCGTTGGGCAAACTTTTTGTCAATGTTTCACTTCCAGATTGTGCATGTGGAAGGCAAAAAGAATGTAGTGGCAGATGCTTTGTCACGCAAGCCACAGGTCTCTGCAGTTTCACTTGCTTATCATCATGAGCTTGATGAAATGAAAGAGCAGTATGCCCATGATGAGGATTTTGACAGGTTGTATGATCAGATGTCTGAGGGTCAGCGGCATGAGCATTACACTCTCAGAGATGGGTTTTTATTGATGCATGGCAGACTGTGTGTTACCAGGCCATTGCGACTCAAGGTTATGATTGAAAGTCATGCTCCACCGTATGCAGGTCATAGAGGTATTGACGCCACGGTCAAAGCAGTGGAGACTTTCTTTTATTGGCCAACCTTGAGAAGAGATGTTGATGCCTTTGTGAGGCAATGCATCGTATGTCAGAAGGTAAAGTTTGACCGTCAGAAGACACCAAGGTTATTACAGCCTTTACCTATTCCGGATAGACCTTGGGAGAGCATTGCCATGGATTTTGTATTTGATCTTCCACGGACACAAACGGGAAATGATGGCATCTGGACTATCATATGCAGGTTCAGTAAGCAGGCTCATTTCATTCCCGTGAGGAAGACAATTAAAGTGGATCATATGGTGAAGTTGTTCATGGCGAACATCTTCAAGTATCATGGCTTGCCTACGTCTATCATTAGTGACCGTGATCCACGGATGACGAGTTTGTTTTGGAGAGGGTTGTTTGACAACATGGGTACAACTCTCAAGTTTTCATCGTCATTTCATCCACAGACAGATGGTCAGTCAGAAGAGGCTAACTCTACAGTGTTGGATCTTCTCAAGTGTTATGTGTCAGAGCACAAGCAACAATGGGAAAAGTATCTTCCTTTGGTGGAGTTGCATATAACAACACTGTACATAGCTCGACAGGCAAGGCGCCTTTTGAGATTGTAGAAGGAGGGAAGAAGGTACCGCCCATTTTGCATACAAAGGATAAGATCTTTGAGGCTGATCAGTATGTGGAGAGCTTGGATGAAGCCTATCGGAGAGTTAAGTTGGCCCTCCAGAAAACTCAGCAGAAGCAAAAGAAAGCCGTAGACCGTCACAGATGTGATTTACAGTTTGCATTGGGTGATTGGGTTCTTTTGTGCTTTGAAAAGGCTAGACTCAAGAAGATGAAGGGTAAAGAGCGCTTATTCCCTAAGTTGAGCATGCGATATTATGGGCCTTTTCAGGTTTTGGAAAAGATTGGTGAGGTAACCTATCGTTTGAAGTTACCAGATCACTGGAGGATTCACAATGCTTTTCACGTGAGTCTTCTTAGACCTTTCCGTGGGGATGTGCCTGAGGATGTATCAGATGAGGCTCAGCCGGAAGTTGAGGAACTTGATGAGGTTCTGATTCCAGAGCAGATACTGGCACATAAAGAAAGGAAGGTATGAGGTAAAGTTTCCCGTCGCTATCTTGTGAAGTTCAAGAACTATTCACCGATGGATGCGAAGTGGATGGAGGAAGGTGACTTAACAGATTCACCTCAGGTTTTGCAGCTTTATCTCGATGCCTTTGAGTTAGAGCCGACTCTTATTGTGGCTCATTCAGGTTCAGCAGAGCATGGGTCTGGAGCATTACCTGATGCTCAAGAGGGGGGTAGCACCTCCACTCCCTTGATACAGACAGGCTCAGATGACATCTAGAGGTCGCTTGGTGCAGATTTTCTCTCACCCGAAGGTACTGAGGCTGACAGTACATCTGTTTATGGGACTTCTATGATATATGTGTACTAGTCACATGGAGATTTTTGT
The DNA here is from genome assembly GCF_041138505.1 of Cibotium barometz. Classification (NCBI taxonomy): domain Eukaryota; kingdom Viridiplantae; phylum Streptophyta; class Polypodiopsida; order Cyatheales; family Cibotiaceae; genus Cibotium; species Cibotium barometz. Next base: position 31,745,592 of record NC_141077.1, on the reverse strand, counting down.
GGATATGTATGGTTCACAGTGGTATACAACTTGGACTACTACTATGCCATTGGTTTGCAGTGAATATTGATACATGTGTATGGCTCAGAGAGATTGGGACGCTGATCTTGCCATATTGTATATTTCACTTTGGATATTTTGATGCATCACCAGAATGCAATCGAGGACGCTTGCCATTTTTCAAGAGGGGGGTATGTCATGGCCCTGTGAAAATGGAGCAGGACAAGTGTGGGCATGGTGGTTGCAGAGTCAGAATATTTTATGATTCACATGGGGGGTGCCCGGACAGAGTTTAAGATGTGTGGACATCCCTAGATGTGAAGGGGGGAACTAAAAACATTAAACTTTAATGTTTAATAAAGTTTGCCCCTAGGCCTTAGTGGCCCTAGGAACTTATTAAAGTTTGGGGCCCTAGGGATTAATTTGGGGGAGGAGTGTTTCTCTCTCCTCTCTCTCTCTCTCTTCCCTTTTTGGGGAGTCGTGTAGCAAATGTGGAGGGGTTTTTTTTCTAGCGCATGAAGGCTAGCGTGGAAAAGCACAAGGGAAGGAAGAGACGACTGCTGGAGATTGCTGGCTGCTGTTTTCACTGTGCAAACCAGCCGTACAGCCCTGTACGGACAGGCTGCAGGCTTCTTCTTGGTCCACGCTTCACATAGGACTTGCTGCTGATTCCTTTCTCTGCTGGATACTCTGCGCACAGGCCCAGAACAGGCTGTACCAGCAAGTACACAGCCTGTACCATACTGTACGACTGCCGTACAGTGTACGGACAGCCAGGTACAGCAAGTGCAGTTGCTGCAGGCTGCTGCAGGTGGCGCAAACAGGTGCTGGACAGACTGTATACTCTGATTCAGGCAGGTACAAGAGTGGACAGCCGACTGTTTGTGCAAGTACAACTCCTGGCACGTATCCCGAGGCGGTACAGACGGGTACAGTGCTGATTTTCAGATCTGTATTTTCAAGGACAGCATAAGAGTGGACATCAGGAGGAGGATACAGGCAAGTACAAGCACACGTGTGAAGCAGGGTTGTGGATACAAGTGCCTGCAAGTACAAATTGGTGCTGTTGCTTCCTCCAGTGTTGTTTCACGAGCTGAACTTGGTAAGCTCTGTTTCTGTTCATCTATCTCTCTTTCTACTGCTTGATGTCTGTTGTTGCAGATATGTGTTATCGGGCCCCTTGTGAGAGGAGGGGTATGGCAGATTGACAAGGGTTGAGACAGAGACTGGACAGCACATGTATGTTTGAGCTGAGAAGATGTATCATGCACTTGAGTTATGCCAGATGTATGCCCATGGCTGGCCTGCTTAGTGATCTTGGCTGATCAGAGGGAGGCACAGTGTGTTGTTTGAAGACACAGATCTGTGTGCATAGATCCTCTGTGCTGAGAAGGATTTGTGGGCCGTCAGATTGGACTTACAGGTGTAAACTCTTGGCTGGTCTTTGTGTTGTACTCAGCCATTCATTTTATTATAATTGAATAAAGAAATACCGCAAGGGGCGCCAAGCTTTGGGGCCAACAGGTGTCGCTGTGTTTTCAGATTTGGGCACTCTAGCTCCAATCTGTGTTTTATTTCTCATCTAGACTACAAGTGGACGGGTGATTGCTTCTACCGCACTCTGGTTTTCTATCAGAGGCCGGTTTCAAGAGACCTTCTTTCAGCGGAGCCAGCCACTGAGGATCGGGATGCTTGCAGACAGACTGTGTGGGCCCATGTGCAGAGGAGGGTCACAGATCGTATGCGTACAGTTCTTGGTGCGCCTCTTTCAGAGATTGAGCTTGCCGAGGCCTTGAGGGTCCTGTCGCGACATAGTTGCCCAGGGGAGGACGGACTGACGCCGGCCTTTTTTATGCGCTATTGGGACCTTTTGGGGCCAGGCCTCCGCAGGGGCTTTCAGTATGTTTTGGACACTGGGGTGATGCCACAGAGCTTTTCAGAGGGCTTGATCTTTCTTATCCCCAAGGGGGAGGGAGTATCAGATGATATTCGGCATTGGATACCTATTACGATCCTCAATACTGTCTACAAGGTCTTAGAAAAGGCCTTGAGTTTGAGGATCCAGCCCTTCCTGGGGGAGTTGATTCATGCTACCCAGACAGGATTCGTCAAGGAGCGCAGTATCCTCGACATCATCTTTACTTTCTGGGAGGCGACGGCCCGAGCTAGATTTCTTGGCGAGGACTTGGTCGTGATGCTTCTCGATTTCGAGAAGGCATATGATAGAGTTGATTGGGGTTTCTTAGAGGGCACTATGCTTCGCCTGGGCTTTGAGCCAGGCTGGATTAGAGGGGTGGCGGCTCTGTATTCCACAGCTCGTAGCCAGGTGTTGATTGCAGGAGGACGGGGGCCGAGTTTTGAGCTGACCAGATCAGTCCGTCAGGGGTGTCCCCTCGCCCCTTTTCTTTTTCTCTTCTTTGCGGAGGCTATGAGCATGTATTTGATGGCAGAGGAGGTTGGTTTGAGAGGACTCCAGCTCCCAGTCCGGGGGGAGGACCTGCTCGATGCTGAGTTTGCTGACGACACGGGCTTATTTTTGCATGGTCAAGAGGCCAATCTTCTTCGGGCAGAGCAGTTGCTCCAGGTTTTTAGTGCAGCTTCGGGAGCATTGATCAATTGGCGCAAGACAATGGCCTTTTGGATCAGCGGCGCTCCCACTCCGGCATGGAGCCCGGACCCCGGTTTTAGATGGATTCCTCCTGGCACAGCAGTGCGGTATTTGGGATGCCAGATTGGACTAGATTTGTCACCTGAGCAGCAGATTGCCCCGCTTCTTCTGAGCATTCGGAAGAAGCTTTTGTATTGGAGTACAGCTCGACTATCCTTGGCTGGGAGGGTGGTGGTGGCAAATCAGGTGTTGTTAGCGACCATGTGGTACATTACGTCTTGCTGGATCTTCTCGAGCTCTTATATCAGCCAGGTACAGAGGCTGATCAGGAACTTTCTTTGGTCTGGGCGGGACGGTCAGCCAGCCCGGGCAAAGGTTGCATGGGCAGTTATTACACTTCCGCTGGCTCAGGGAGGCTTGGGCATTATAGATCCAGTCGATCAGAGTAGAGCCTTATTGGGGAAGCTTATTGTTCGGGGGCTGCTTCCAGGCGCAGAGCCATGGAAAGAGCTTCTCTTGCAGCGGCTGCAGGCTCGGGCTCCCCCAGCAGGGGGCACTTGGGCACCAGAGATTCGATGGATCTTCATAGAGATGAGGAGGACAGGCCTCAGTAGAGGATGGGAGGACAGATTTGCTTTGGGCATCCTGAGAGCTTGGGAGCTGCTGAGACCGGGGCTCTCTCAGCGACGACCTTCTTGTGTTGAGGAGCGGGCCAGATAGCCGCTCATCTGGAGCCCAGCGGTTCGCACAGAGCAGGGTCATATGCTGGGTTCTCGGCCTCGTCTAGCCTGGGGACCTTTAGCGGCAGGCCCAGCACGTAGTTTTGGAGACTGGCAGGCCTTCTGCAGTCTCCCAGAGGAGATCCAGGTGGAGAGGCTGAGTCACTTCAGAGGGGGGTTGATTATGAGGGATGATATTCAGGAGGCACTCACAGAGGAGTGGTTCACGCCTTTCGAGCTAGTGGCCCCACGGTGGATGGGAGCCTTTACACAGTTGGAGATCCTGATTGCTGTCAGAGCTTGCACTGAGGATGGCAGATGCCTCTACTTTGAGATTCAGGATGAGGGCAGACTTCAGAGAGTGGAGGTGGAGTCGCCTTTGGTTGCAAAGTGTACCTTTCAGAGGATACGGGTAGTGGCTGCCGCTTCTCGGAAGTGGCATATTGATCCAGATCCTGCAGATGTGGACTTTGAATGGCGCATATGGGCATATGCAGTGCGCCCCTTGGCCCGGCTACAGTGGGACCCTGGCGAGTACGAGTGGCATGATCCTTATGCATCCCTTGAGGCCACAGAGATCACCTTTTTCCAGTATACTGTTCGGCTGGGGCGGCATATTTTGACGGCTAGGAGGATGGTCTCTCCAGCTGTAGCGGGGCACTGGCAGCTATAGGGACTCTCACAGGAGTTCCTGGAGGATTTTTGGGCCCGGCTCTGGGCTAGTCGACAGGCCCGCAGGATCTCGACTTTCCAGTGGCTGGTCGCCCACAGGGGCTCAGCAGTTGGCACCTGGCTTGTTTACAGCGGTCTTCCGGCGGCCTGCGTCCGATGCGGCCACCCTATGGAGACACAGAGACATTGCCTATGGGATTGCCCTCAGGCACAGTAGATTTGGCTGCAGATGCTGCGTATTCTGGCCCCCCTCTCTCCAGAGCGTATGTTTACGTGGGGTGCCGCTGCTTGGTCGACCTCGTCAGGGCTTGCTATGGGCTATGAGATGGAGCAGGATAGTCAGGCCATCAGATTCATTAGGGGCCAGCCTCGCCTGGTTCCGTCACCGGATTTCTCGTCCGCCAGCTGGACATAGGAGAGGGATTTACGATGGGAGCTCCTTAGCAGCCTCACCATCTGGTTCACCTGGAGGGCCCGGTGTTTCAGGGCCTTTGAGGGGAGACTGGAGCCACCAGCAGAGACTGTACGGGGGATTTGGCAGGAGTTGATCCACACCCTGCGAGGAGAGTATGACTGCATCCGGGGCGACTTGGATGAGGTGATCTTGCGGCGCCAAGCCTTTCACACCACCTGGCGCAGCGACCCCTTGTATACCCTACACACGGGATCCCCCCGTTGGCATTACAAGCCACCTGTTTGGCTTTTCCCCCCTCATATTGTATGATTTAGCCCCTCAGTTTTTTGTACTGATGCTTGTATTTTGCAGCACCTAGGGAGAGTCTCCCGGGTTGCCTTGCTTTGTTCACTGCTCTGTTTTTCTTATGAGCAGGAGAGATCTTTTGTAGCTTACGGGCGTTTTTATATAACTAATGAAAGGATCTTTTCTCGGAAAAAAAAAAAAAACTGGAGAGAGACATCTATCAGTTGTTTTTGAGTCAGGATTCTGGGGAGGCTTGGAGATTGCTTAGAGTGCACCCTCCGCCTCCGGCCATTACCTCTCCAAATACATGGGGCGAGTATGCAGCCTCCCTCTACACAGTACCAGAGCAGCCACCACTACCGAACCCTCCAGAGCCTTGTCCACCCACTTCCACCTTCTTCACAACAGAGATGGTGAGGAGGACCATCAACAGATTGCATACAGGGAGGGCACATGAGGGCATTGTAGCCGAGCATTTCATACATGCTAGAGATATGATTGCAGACTTGCTAGCTCTCATGTTTAATAGAGCCATGTGTCAAGGGTTTCCTGGGACTTGGAGTACTTCCACGATTGTGCCGGTACTCAAGTCTGGAGATTTGAGCCTGCCGACTAACTACCGCACCATTATGATTGGTCACTTGCTGGCCAAGCTATATGCCTCTACTCTTGAGCATGAGTTGAGCAGATGGGCAGAGAGACAAGGGGTCCGAGCTGAGGGACAGGCCGGTTTCAGGAGGAGATTCTCTACTTTGGATCATATCTTTACCCCAGGGCTATCATTGAGGAGGGCAGAGCACATGGGAGGAGGATCTACTGTAGCTTTGTGGATTTCCGCAAGGCCTTTGACACAGTGCCCAGAGCTACAAGCCGCTTGCGAAGGCCCGCTGTAGGGCTAAGACAGCCTCCACCTCAGCAGGTCATCCATGAGGATCATCTCATGGAATGTATAGGGCCTTGGCGGCGCACACTATGTACGTTATCGTGGTTGCTTGAGGCAGGAGCTTCAGAGATGCGTGTTGGGGGCAGTATTGATATTTTGATGATGCAGGAGCACCATTTGAGTGAGAGCAGGATTCGCATGTCGATGTACCTCAGAGAGATAGAACCCTAACACTTATGTTGCTGCCTTGGAGGCCTGAGCAAGGGTGGGTGAGGAAAGAGTAGCGAACATAACCTGGATTGGGTTGGGGCTTCATATGGCGGCAGTAGCAGCACAAGTGGCGACCAAAACGAAGCGACGGGGAGAGGATGCGCAGGTGACGGGGAGAGAAAGAGAGAGAGGCGACGGGGAGAGAGATGCGAGAGAGAGAGAGAGAGAGAGAGAGAGAGAGAGAGAGAGAGAGAGAGAGAGAGGAAAAATAAAAATGAGAGAGAGAGAGAAAGAAAAAAAGAAGAAGAAAGAAAGTTATATTAAAGTCTACGGAAGATCCCAAGGGCCTATGAGACGAAAAGTAATACAATGATACCATGGATATACTGGGCCATGGAAAACTGAAAGGAAAAGTAAAATGAAAACATCGGATAATACATGTGATCAACAGATGATCTTGTGTAGAGAAATTAAATGAAATGAAATCTGTATTAACGTCTTCGAAAGGCCAAAATGACCTATGAGACCTAAAGTTACAAATAATCTGGTCAGATGAAGTACAAATGTCAGTGGTGTGTAATGGAAAAAAGTTAGGAAAGATCTAAAGATCTATAGATCTAGAGATCAAGAGTAACATGGGAAAATGGGAAACATGGGAAACCTGGGAAGCTTCTAAGAGGGGAGGGGACGAAAGTGTCCACACAAAGACATCTCTGGGCGCATGAGGCTCATGAATGTGTGAGGGTATAGATGGGCCCTCGATGGATGAAATCCCTCATAGGTCGCTGAAGCATGAAGACAAGGTCCTCTGGGGGGGGAGAGAGAGAGAGAGAGAGAGAGAGAGAGAGAGAGAGAGAGAGAGAAATGAAATGTTATATTAACGTCTTCAAAAGGCCATAATGACCTATGAGACCAAAAAGTTACATCATGGTGGATCTGATACAATGTTTGGAGAGAGAGAGAGAGAGAGAGAGAGAGAGAGAGAGAGGATTGATATTAATAGTATTGTATCTTTATTTATGTTTTTAGGGTGTGGAGAATCAAGAAGCATTATGAGCGAACTTGTAAGGTCCATAGAAGCAGATGGAAATTTGCATCTTGTGGTACAGCTACGAGTTGTTTATGTAAATCTTGATAAAAACCTAGGCTTTGCCCTTTCTGGAAGAAGGAAATCCCCTGCATTAACATTCTATCGACACTCAACTCCTTTCAAGTATAAGGGAAAACTTAAGGTACCCAACATCTTGGCAGCCATCCATCGGGGAATTTCCATAACTTCTAAGGATTTGCCTTTTAAGAGGCTAGAGTCAATGTCAGAATTGGAGAATTTTATGAAGTTTACGGGCAAGGCTGTTATGCTGTTTGATATTTGTAACTACGCGGAGAAACTAGGTAAAATGGAGGAACATAAAGTGCTTAAAGATACACCATCGGGGTCAACAACTTCTGATAACATGGACAAGACAGAATTCACGGTTGAATCATTGTCTCCAAATAAGAGTCAAGGAGATGAGAAAAAACACAAAGCTGGAAATGACTTGGGACGGGCTGAAGCTTTGCAACAACAAGGCGTTCATAAGGTTGAGAAGTATGAGATTCAGTCTTCAAGTGGAGGAGATAGTATGTACATTCTCCTTCTTGTTTTGTCAATAATATTTGCTTTCTGAACATGTCAAAATGTATATTTCACTCTCTTGTGCATGCACGTGCATGTGCAAACATGATGAAGGAAGCTAGAGTAGAACTGATTTTCTTTCATGCGCATGCAATAAAAGCTTTGAATTTACTGTGTAAATAGTTTTACAGGGGGAAGCTCTAGTTGATTTGAAGAAGCTAGACAAGGATGACGAGGAGGACCTCAATGAAGCATCTACAATTTTAGTAGCTGAAGATACTGAAATGGCCACTTCAAGCTCATATGGTGCCTCTCTGATTGAAAACCATCCAGGCAGCAAGAGTGATGTGTTGCATCATTCCATGAGCTGTGAACCAGAGACTCGTTTTTCCTTGTGGAACTCTCCAATTTTAGGGAGTCACCCAAGTGCTTCATTCGTGATGAAGTCCAACTATGCCGATCAGTATGAGAAAAGTTGGTCTGCAAACAGCATCAGAAGTAGTGTTTTGAGTCAGGTCCATGGCTGTAATCAGACAGAATACAAACGTTTTGCAATTTTGTATCAAAACTTGACCAAGATTGCTAGGGCTTATGTTCTCACTCCCGAGCGCATGGACTTTGGTATCATTAGAGATAAACGTCTTCTTTTTGAATTGGGCATTGGCAGGATGCAACACTATACATGGTTCCTTATGATGCGGATGCTAGATCAGCCCCACACACCATGGTTTTACGTTGAGAATGAAGCGGTGGATGCTTTTATCTCTAATTCAGAGCAGCTTGTACCTGAGGTAAGCCTTTTTTTTACCTGCAGTGCTAACATGGGTGTGCAAACTTAGAAAGAACCTTGTGATTTACATGTGTACATGTGTATCAAGCTGCTCTCTCATTGACATTGAGGTAGACTGCTGCTGTGTCGAAGTGTGCACGGTGCAGTGAGTAGCCCTGTAACAGTGATGAGAGGTTAATGAAACGAAGTTTGGGTATTGTGCACTCCGCTGTCTGTCATCTTGTCTTTATTGTTCAATGTGTGAGAGAGCTGCAGTGTGTTATTCTGTGTGATCCCCTTGTCGCAACTCTGGGGGTGACCACTTGTCAAGGATGGGTGCATAGCAGGCTGCATGGGCATAGGTCAGTCTGGAACGTCTCTTACAGGTTACCGGAGTCCTCGCCTCACAGTGAGAATCAATGGCATCCCACTCTCTGGTGCCATTGTGGATGGTGGGTCAGGAGTCAATCTCATTCAGGCTGTGGTTTCCACATTACCAAGCCGGCCAACTTCTGTGTGCAGATGGCCAATCTGAGAGAGCTAACTCCCACTGGTCTGGTAAAAGGTGTCAAGGTGGTGATCCAAGGTGGTAAAAGGTGTCAAGGTGATGATCCAAGGCACCGCATTCTTGCGTGATTTTGTGGTAATCCGTTTACCGGAGATCAAGGGAGCCTACTCACTATTGATTGGGTGACCATGGCTTAGGAACACAGGAGTCCTGCAGGATTGGGGATGATCTGACAGGCTGTGGATTCCCCAAGAGCATGGTCCAAGGGAGCTAAAGTTTGAAGAAGGTTTGGACCATGGTGTCCGTGTGGCGCCAACAGTCTCCAGGTCAAGCTCATCGGATGCACGGACCGCCGACAAATAATGGTCATCTTGTATTGGCGCTCCGCTCAAGGAGGACAGGCCAAGGTCCTTAGTTTTTCTCCATTCTCCCCAAACCCTCTTCCACATTCTCCTTTTCCTATTTTATTTAAACTTTTCACCTATCTCACTTCTTCTGTGCCCAATTGATACCCCCCTTCACACATGCACGCCTGCTCATTCCCAAGCTTTCCCCTCTTCATCACCACCATGCCACTGTTGGTGGTCTGTTGTGTTCTGTCAAGAGATTGGCAGGTATCATGCACATACACACACACAGCAAAAAACAGATGTGAGAGAGAGAGATGATAAATTTGGCGGTGAGCAATGTAACAGTGTGTTATCATCCATTACTCCTTTTTTGAGGCTTAATATATGCGGTACAAAATATGTCTAAAATATGAGTGCTAACTACGCGGGTTACGTGTCCTGCTTATTCACCATGCACTGTGCTCTGCCTATGTGGCTGGCGGATAAAGGCGAGTCGCCTGATATCTCAACACTCCCCCTCAAGCTCAAGTCACGAGGAGAATTAAGTGCTTGAGCTTGCATCACTCAAGCAATGTACCCCTACTGTGGTGGAAGTACTCTAACTTCTCCCGGGGCAATGCCTTGGTAAATATGTCTGCAACCTGCTCCTTTGTAGACACATGTTGGAGATCAATGGCTCCGCTCAGAATCTTCAATGATAGTGGACCTCTATGTGTTTCATCATAGCATGAAACATTGGATTATTAGCTAGCGTGATGCTGCTAATATTATCACAATAAAGAGATACTGGGTCCACCACATCATAGCCAATCTGTGCCAACAGGGTACACATCTAAATGACTCACATGACGCAACTGCTGCCCCTCTGTACGCAGCCTCTATGGAAGACAATGCAACTATAGGCTGCTTCTTTGATGACCATGAAACTGCACTTCTCCCCAGGCTGAATACATAACCTGACGTCAATCTCTTGTGACCTGTCATCTGCACTACCTGTCCAATCGGCATCCGTGTATGCATAAAGCTCTGGCTCTATATCAGCTCTGTAGTGCAATCCATAAGCTAAAGTACTCTTAACATACCGCATGATCCTCCTGACAGCATCAAGATGTCCCTTCCTGGGTGTCTTGCATATACCGGCATCAATATCCGAGTAGACATGCGTGACATAACACAGTGTAGTCTTGGGACTCGCTTCTTGCCCCATTTGCTCCGTAAAATTTGCTGTACCAGATGTCACGTTTGGGCTGCGATACACATCCATACCAGGCTGCATATTAGTGCTTCCGATTCCGTGTGATGGCGGGCTCACCGGAGCCAATACAGTGCCGCTAAAGACTCTGATTTGTGGCTGATTTACAGCAGTAAGATCAGCCATACTTCTTGGATTTTGAACCATGCTTGGTTGCCTTACATTGCTTCGTAACCTGCCCTACCAAGGGTTTACATTTCCAGCTTGTGTAACTCCGCTTCCGTTATTAGCCGATGATGCATTCATACCTGGTTGTCCATAGGCCTGTGCGTCAACCATATCATCAGTTGTATCCAAGGTTACATGAGCCGGCTTGTACCAAGCACTGAGCCCATCAAAAACTACATCACGGCTAATGCGTAGCTCTGTTGTCACCGGATTGTAGCACCTGTAGCCTTTTGACTCTGATGCATACCCAAGAAATATGCATTTTTTGGCCTTGGGATCTAACTTTTTCCGTTTCTTATCCGGAATATGCACATAGAAAATACACCCGAACACTTTAAAGTGAGAAACATGCAGTTTGTTGCTTGTAAACACCTCCTCATGTGACTTCTCGTGAACTGCCGCGGTAGGCATCCGATTCATAATATACACTGCATGCTGTGTTGCCTTTGCCCAATAGTGTCTAGGCATGTGTTTCTCATTCAATAATGCTCGTGTGGCCTCCACAATACTCTGGTTTTTCCTCTCCACTTCACCATTTTGCTGCGGTGTATATGCACACAAAACCTGCCTTTTTATGCCATGCAAATCCAGATAAGCGGTAAACTTTTTTGACATATATTATCCCCCTCCATCCAAACGGATGGTAACAATGTGCATGCCTGTCTGTCTTTCCACCACAGCCTTAAAGTGCTGAAATTTGCCAAAGACTTCAGACTTTTCTCGCATGAAGTACACCCAAGGCTTCCGCAAGAAATCAACAAAAGAAACATAGTATTTCAGCCAGCTCATGCCAGATTGAGAAGCCGTCCAAAAATCTTTATGAATGAGATCAAGAATGCATCGAGCTTGCTTGCCTTCCATCGAAAATGGCTTTCTTGATTGTTTGGCAAATTGACACGCCTCGCACACACATGAAGGACCTGTCACCCTAATTTTTGGCACTCCGGTTACCACACCGGGCGTAGGTAACTTGCTCAACCGTTGGAAATTTATGTGCCCAATTCGCTTGTGCCACGTCTCAATGTCTGAGATCTGGGCATTGGACAGAGCACACATTTCAACCTTTATGTCAAACATAACAACATCAAGTTTGAACATGCGGCCTACTTTCTTTCCGTGAGCCACAACACACAAATTATTGCTCATGTCAAGTATTTTGCAGCCATACTTATTCATCCGAACTTCATAATCCCTCTCAGTCATCTGTCCCACTCACGAGATTCTTTGAAATGCTTGGTACATACATCACTTCCCCAAGTGTCTGATTCTTGCCACTTACCGATTTGATTGGTACATCTCCTGTATGCGTAATTTCATGCTTTGTGTCATCCCCTGTATATACATATGAAGCATGCTTAACCGGTATTAACTTTGTGAACCACTCCGCATGGGGTGGCATATGATTCAAAGCACTAGAATCCACATAGCACTCATCACATGATGTATGCACTATACCCATAACATGCTCCATAGCAAGCAACTCACTGGCATGAGATTGATCATTTGCAACATAGTTATTTTCAGGTAGTTCGCCTGACCATATATTTGCTTGTTTCTTGCGACGTTCATAAGCATAGTAATTGACAATACCACAGTAATTGCACGATCCAGGCTTCCTAGCCTACTGCTGGTCACCACGGCCTCTATTGCTCCCCCTGCCTCGCACATTTCTACCTCGAAATGGGCCGCTTTGGGGCTGGTTTGCTTGCTGATTTTCAGACTGATGTTGCCAATTTCCATGGCCTAGATCTCCGCCTTGGCCTCAGGCATTACCTCGACCTCTACCACAATTGCTACTAGCTGCCAATGCATGTTCTTGCTTCATTGCTGAGGCATTACTAGTGCTTGCAAGCACTCCTTCCTTGACCAAACACATTTCCTTGCTTACCATAAGTGGAATGAGGTCGTTAAACGACGGTTTGCGAGTAATTCTTAAATTTCAAGAGGAACTTTGTAACCACTGTCTTTCCTCTTTTCCTTACAGAATGGAATACAATCTGTTCCAGTTGCAAGATTTTGTCTTGTTCGTCGAGCTTTGGTGGATCCTCCAATACACGCTCCTTTGGGGGCAGTCCCGTATATGGCGTCAATAGGCTCACATGGAAGGCATTATGTATTCTCCAATGGTCTCGAAGGTCCAACCAATAGTATGCATCATTGATCTTCTCTGTAACCTGAAAAGGTCCATAATATCTAGGGGCAAGCTTGGATTCCTTGTGCTCCTTAGCTTTAGACTTTCTAAGTCTAGCTTTTTTAGAATCTCAATAAGACCTAATCCCCTTCTTCATGCCAATTGAATGATGTGGGTGAATTCAGCAGTGTATTGCTGAAGAAAAATTCAAACTTGACGGGCTGTGAATGGACAGGAGTGGGTACTGGACATAAGTCATGAAGCTTGTGAATGCACCGATGCAATGTAAATGCTCAGAATGTGTATGGACAACAAAAAATTGCAGATTTGATGTATTTGGAGGTTGTTTTTTTTTAATAAGCAAAAATGCTGGTTTTGATGCTTTTTATGCCTAAAATTGGTAGTGGTTGGTATATGCTTTTGAAGCAATTGATGCATAGGGAATTTGTGCAGTAAGTTTGGGTGTGATTGGCAGTCTTTACATGCTGATTTGTACAACAAATTGCCTAGCCCAAAAACAGCCGACAGCAGCCACTCGTGCACAATTGGGAAATAGCCAGTCGGCCAGCAATTGGGAAATACACAGTTGGCCAGGACAAAAGCATCAGTCGGCCAGCACAGAAAGAGTCGGCCAGCACACGACAGCCCCCACGACCAGAAACAGGGAAAAGGACATGGGAAAATGGAGAACTCTCCTGGGCGGGCACACCCACAACAGAGGCCCTCACTGAGTAATATGGTAAAGACAGGAGATGACCGCTAATGTATGAGACCTATATACATGACCCCCATTTCACACTATCATGAGTGTTGTCCATGGGCACGGTCAATTGCCCTTGGGCCCATTATTCATACGAGACCATTCCACTTTGTTACAAACTAGCATAATCGTCAAGTATAAACTTGTTTATTAGTTTTGATAGTTAATTATCATTAATTTAGGCTATGGTGTGCTTAAATGTAGATACGGATGTATGTATGTATGTGGATGTGGATGTATGAGTGAATCGTCAATGAATGTATTGGTGATCACAGGTGAAAAGTTGGGTAAGAACAATTATCAAGCATGGAAATTTTGCATCAATAATTTCTTAATTGGAAAAGATTTGTTGGTGATTGTTGATGGCACTGAAGCCAAGCCCGCATGCACGGCAAACGATCGAATGGTGGGAGCTTGGGTCAAGAAGACGCACCAAGCTATTTATTACATGTCCATTACCGTTAAGGATAGTATCCTCGGGCACATACAGGATAAGACAAGTACAAAAGACGCATGGGATGCCATTGCAAGACTCTTTGAAACTAGCATGAAAGCACGCAAGCTTCAGTTGAAGCAAGAGCTACTTGATGTTGACCATAGGAGCTCAAACATTCAAGACTTATGTCTTGAAGATACGCAGTATTGTGGACCAGCTTGGTAGCATCAGTGTATGAGTTGAGGATGATGACATTGTGGCCGCATGCTTGCATGGACTAGGAAAAGAGTATCTGTCATTCATTACGTCTATTTCAATAAGAGAGAACCCTTAACACTTTGGATGCTAGAAGAGTACTTCAAGGACTATCCAAAGATACTTCGAGGTTATGAGGAAGCGGTTGGTCGAGATGTATTTGAAGTACAGGCATAGAAGTCTTGTGAACAAGATAGATTTAAGAGGGTTCATGTGAACAAGACATGTTTAAGAGGGAGGGATTGTACCTCTAGCCCTCTTCATTGTATATACTCATATTGCAATGGAATTGATCATTATCTTGTTTATATAATGGTTAATTGGACATGCTCTAGTTTTGGGTGGCAACGATGCTTGAAAGCCCAAGGAGCAAGATTTGTATATGGGAGGCAACGATGCCAGATGACCCATTGGACGACAACGATGCCAGATATCTTGGACTTAGCAGTCGGGCGGTCATTACGACCAGATGGCCCGGATGACTGTATTGGATTTCATAGTCGGGCGGTCAATGCGACCAGATGACTATTGATGAATTCTCAGATGGTCCTAGTGACCAGATGGCCTTGAGCGATAGTTTGAGGGGTTTCCCTCAGGAGCCAGATAGCTCAGTACGGTTTTTTATGAAACCAGACAGGACAGTCCATGACTAGGAGGATCATTACTTGTGCATTGCATACCGATGTATGTTTGAATTTCTTTGACTTTGTGTGCTGTTTTTGATGTGTGGACAATGCTTGGATTTATGCATGTGATAGTCCACTGGGCTCTAGACTACCTGGCCAGTACCGAAGTACCGAGTAGACGCGAATGATGCATACTTGTTTGTTGACTAGCTTTTGTCTAGTTTTTGCAGAAGGTAAGTATGCATATGCAACACATGTGACAAGTCCTGAAGAAGTACCATCTAGAACAAAACCATTCGTCAAAGATAAGGCATAGAGATGTTGCCAGATGAGTAGATGACACCACAGATATGGGGAAAGACCAAATGCACAAGCTCACTCGATAGGGCTAGTACTGGGAAATATTTGAAACATATGGATGTACTTGATGTACTTGGAACACATGGATATACATGGAACATATGGATATACTTGGAACATTTACAGTCCACAATTGAGGACAACTGCAATATAGAAGGGAGGGAATGTAACTATTTGGCCCTCCTAGCTCCATTTCACATGATGGAAAACATGTCCGGACACATGGAGAGGTTGATGAGAGCATGGAAACAGGATTCACGACGTTGCCTCAGGAGAAAGGACTGTCTTTGCTCATAAAGCAAGGAAAAGCAAAAAGTCAAACTTAGTTGACTGCGAGTCAAGGGCAGCATTGGAAAGAGGGGACTGAGCTGGATCAAAAAGCTAAAAGCCTCTTTTTCAAAAAGCAGCTCGGGCCAAAAGGAAAGGCCCTAAATCTAGAAAGGCAATAAATCAAGAACTTTGGCAAAAGATGAGCAATATTTTATTATTACTAAAATAGTAAAGCAAAGAGAGAAAAGCAAAGCATAAAGTATTGCTTTTGGCAAAAAGCAAGGCCCTCCCCAAGTATAAAAGAAGCTAGAGCCCTCTTGTTTTGGACATCAAGCTTGTGGAGAGCAAGGAGGCCCTCATCTTCATCTACACGCCTCTGCCGCCTTGTGCCATCGTCGGCTGCCGCCTCCTGCTACCGCCACTGTGCAGCGTCACCAAGTTTCCCTCCTGCCGCCGCCGCCCATCTTTGAGATTTGGGATTTGGATTTGGACTTGGAACTTGACTTGGGATTTGGAATTGGAACTTGCACTTTGGATTTGGACTTGGATTTGGATCTAGACTTGGATTTGGATTTTGGATCTGGTACTATCCCAGTGAGAGATATTGTGGGTCATTCCCGTGGTGTGCTCGACATCAGAGATCTTGTGCCTCGACATCGACTTGGATGTCCTACATAGAAAAATTTGTTTCATATTGTATTTATTGGTTGTATTGGTCCTGGCTTGGAAAGGCCCGTGGATTGTTCGTGAATAAATTTGTGAAAGGGGCGGGGCCTGTTCCCTGCTCACTGTGGTATACTGTGCAAGATCCCAATTCCCTCTCTCTCTCTCTCTCCCCTCTCTCTCTATATCTTTATCTCTTGGACACGTGGTTGAATTTGTCACGGCATGCCCCACTGGGCTTACATGTGTGCTCAGGCCTAGTCTAGTAGCAAATGTTGTCAAATATGTATGTGTTGAGCACACAAGTAGGCCATTATCTGATTTCCATGTTACCTTTGGTTCACATGTGTGCTCAAGCCCAATTTAGCATCAAATGTTGTCAAATATATTTGTGAAGGGTGCATTTTGGGCAAGATGCAACGAGCATCATTCCCGAAAGATGGAACAAAAACACGTGGCTGGTGTAAGGCAAGGGGTAGTAATGGTGAACTGTGACACCATCAACCCAGGTCTCTTTAGGCGCTTGTGAAGCACTTATGGATTCTCTCATTGTTTTGAGACGAGAGACACTAGAGTCTAGTATATTTGAGAAGAGGGTCTTTTGAGAGAACTTGATTATTAGGGGATATTTGATCTCTGGGCTAGGGATCAAGCATTGTTTTGGGGTGATTCAAAGGATGAAAGGTTGAATTTCCTCGGATCAATTGAAACTTTGTGATGATGGGATCTATTGTTTCTTTTGAGAATCAGTACGACACTTTTCTTGGTAATATTTGTTTCCCTAGGATTCTTCGCCCCGTGAATTCAGATAGAGTCCCTTGTTGGGAACGAGGAGCTAGGTTAGGATTTCCATGAATCCTATGGAGTAAGCTGTGTTGCTATATGTTGATTCTGGCTCACTATTTATGGTTGACATGCGTGTCAATGATATAACTACGGGTACAAATTTATTGCGGGGATGCAAGTCATAAATGATACTAGGAAGCAATAAATCTCTCTTTGCAATAAATCTGTCCCTCAGTCTGCCTTACTTCAAGTAGTCAGTGTTTGATTGAGTATAAGTTTTTGTTGATTATTCTCAATCTAACGGGCAAACAGGAGGATGAATGAGACCTTGGTAGAGATGTTGCATGCATAAGTCTCTAATGAACCATCTGATAGGGAGAAGTAAATCCTTATGATCGAAGTTGCCTAAGATGTACTAAGCATATGACTATTGGTAAAAGCTACTTTATGTTTTGATATGGGTACTAGCCCAAATTCCGTGAAACTTAGAACTTAAATGTATGTATCTAGGTGTAGTTAGGATTTCCTTGTTGGAATACAAGAGATTGCAGCTCATTCTAGTCATTCTATGAGAGGTGTTCTAGACAGGACACTGTCATGACCCTGTGAAATGGGTGCAGCATAAGTGTGAGCATGGTGGTCGGTGAGCAAGTTATATATTTAAATGTTCATACTTGGGTGGCCGGACAAAAAGGAAACATGTGTGGACAACCCCAAGTGTGAAGGAGACAAAGGAATTAAAATTTAAAAGGTTTGATAACCTTTGGTGGCCAAGAATTAAAGTTCAAAAGGTTTTATAACCTTGGGTGCCCCCTAGGAAGGTTTTATAACCTTGAGTGGCCCCTAGGCTATTTATGGGGGGCTACTCTACTTTTGGAGCACACGCCTCTCTCTTTCCATCTCATGCTTTTTGGGAAAAGGGGCTGGCAGGCAGCGCTGAATTCTGGCCTAGGGAAAAACTACTACAAGGGGTCTGCGCTGCTGGTTATAGGCTGGCTTTTTGGAAGGACAGCAGGCGGGGCTGTGCTACTGAGGCTACAGGGGCAGCCTAATACTTCTCTACGCATGCTGTTAGGAGACTGAAGCTGGCTGCTATGCTGTGCTACAGGGCAGAGACAGGCCATCTTTTCTCTCTCTTTATTTGGCTTTTGGAGGACAGAACTGGCTGCTGTGCTGCAGAGAAAACAGGCGCCTACAGAAGCTTCTTCTCTCTCCTTTGCTTTTTGTAAGAAGCTGTCTGTTAGCTGAGAAGCGTGGGCTGTAGGAGGGGAATACAGGCTGGACAGCAGGTTCTCTCACAGGTTTTCTCTCTCCCGGCTGCAAGACAAGAGGGCAAGACTGAACGAGGCTTTTCCTCGCATCTCTCTTGTGAAAAGCGACACAAGGACTGTAAGTTTCTCTCTCTCTCTCTTTTTGTGAGCAGGTGGGACTGCAGGAGATGTCATATTGAGTCTCTCTTTTCATTGGCTCATGACTGTTCCAGAGTTGTTCTCTCTGGCCCTTTGTGAGAGGAAGGGTTTGGTAGTTCTTCAGAGGGTGGAAACAGGGCAAGATTGTGGACTGATTTGGAAGAGTTTGTGGACTGTTTTCATGGCTGAGTTTGTGGCATGGTTCAGTCAGATGCATATTCAAGGCCTCATGGATGCACTGACTTAGCAGATTAGAGGAGATAACAGTGTGGTGTTCTTGGGACACAAAGCTGTGTGTAACCTCTATGCTAAGAGGTCCAGAGGATTGGCAGATTGGACTTGCAGACATACGAGCCATGAATGGCCATGTTGTAATCATTTAAACTTTTCCATTGAAATTGAATAAAGAAATACCGAAGGGGGCGCCAAGCTTTGGGGCCAACAAGTGTCATTCTCTTTCTTGTGCTGGAGCACTTTAGCTCCTATTTATTTGTTTCATTTGGGTGACTGCTAGTCTACCGCACTTTGGTTTCTTCTAGAGGCCGGTTTCAAGGTTCCGTTGTCAGGACCATCATCAACTTTCTTGAGGGGATGAGCTCATGGTTGTTTCAAGGAAAGCCATTGCTGAAAATTTCAGCGAGATGTCAGACTCTGAAGATGACTATGTTTATGATGATGAGGAAGAGCAGGAGACCACTCTTGAGAGGACTGAATCTGAGGATGTACTTGCAGGAGAACAGGCTGTAGAAGATGCATGATATGAGGATGTAAGTAGCCAGAAGACATGCCAAGTAAAGAGGAAGGTGATGCCTAGTTTAAAGCTCGTTTGGCAGGGACAGTGGATGTGCTTATGTAGCTCACGCAAAGTGAGAAGTTTGCTGAATTTATGAGAGCCCCTTCTGAGCCTAAGAAGAAGGAGAAGAAGGTGGGTTCTAGGAATCCACCTCAGGGCAATAGTGGTGCTTTCCCACAGGATCTTGCTTTTGGACAGTTTCCTAACATGAAGAACACTTATGGTGCAAACCCACAGAGTTCCTTTTTCGGACAGCCACCTATTCCGCAACAATCTATGCATCTAGGCTATTTTGGCGGTGGTTCCGTGTTCCAATCTATGACTGGGGGTTACCCTCAAGGAGGCATGGGAATGCAAGGGAATTTTGGAGCTAATTTTCAGCCTGGTATGCAAGGCAATATGTATGGTGGTGTGCAGTCCGGAATGCAAGGAAACATGTATGGGGACATGCAGCCCGGAATGCAAGGAAACATGTATGGGGGCATGCAGCCCGGTATGCATAGTGGTATGTTTGGAAACATGGGGGGATCAGCAGGAATGCATGGTATGCCAGGTGTGGGAACCGGCAATGTTGACCCTATGATGGGCATGAATGCAGGGGGTAGCAATCTTGTGAGGCCACTTCGTTACGATAATCTAACGGCTATGGGTAAGGTGAAGGATTATAAGGAAGGCGGAGCTATAGTAAAATTTGATACATTTAGTGGGGCCAAGGACAAGCTCAAGCCACTTACCTTTTTACAGCAGTTTGACGCTGCCTTTTCTGGTGGGATTTACACGAAATCCTCGAAAGTGAGAAGTGAGAAAAGTCGCGACTTTTCTCAAGGGCAATGCATTGCAATGGTGGTCCACTCTTCTTTTGCAGGGCATAGCACCATCTACTTGGGTACAGTTTAAACAGGAAGTGCGTGACTATTGCATAAAGACTCGAGTAACAAATATGTCGCAAATGATAGAGAATGCCATGACGGCAAATGTGTTACTCACTGGAGTTTCATCTGGATTTAAGGACAACAAAAACACAAGCAAGAAAACTGAACAGTCAGGGCATGCTTCGGGTGATGCAACAGTGCCTATAGAGAAGCGGTACAAGAAGTTACCAATGTCCAAGAGAACCCATGAGGAGAGAGATGCTTTGATGGATACTAAGAAATTCTTCCTCTGTACCGACGAGGAGGGACATATGTCTTTCAATTGTCCCAAGCGTAAGTCCCAAAAGCACTCTGACACTAAAGGAGCCCAAGTCTAAGAAAGGCAAAGCCTTCTGTAGGGTTAGTTCCTGATCTTGTTGGGGAACAGCCAGGTGGCGAGGTGACTGAGTTGTGCAGGGCATGGGGCAAAGTTAGAGATTAGAATGCTTTGATTTTCTTTGACACAGGTGCTAGAGCCAACTTTATCTCACCTGATTTGGCTGGTAGATTGGGGATCCGTGCAGAGGAGATGTTGCTCTTAAGAGTTGAAGTTTCGAAGGTTGTTGACTCAAAGAAAGATTAGGAACTGAGAATTTTAGCTTGGTTCAATTGAGGATTCTATTATTTGTTCCACATGAGTTGAGGTCACATGAGCTTTTCAGGGAATAGAAGCTTAGATTTAAGCTTCTATATGATTGAGGGATTTGAAGAGGGGAAATATGTTATGTACTTGAGACTAATCTTAGGGTTAGATTGGCTAATATGTGGGATGGAGGGCCCAAAAGATTAGTAAGCAGACCGATCATAGTGGCTTGTATCTATTTATAACTTATATAAGTGGAATTGACCTACATAGTGGATTATTGTATTGTCATGTGACAGGATGGCATGGATGCAATCCACTTGAGATTGTCCATGCTTGACGCAAACAATCTATCGATGGTCCCTTAGGGCAAGACCGGTGGTATGGGATGTTAGGGCTGATTGGTGTGAAATTGTGTGGATGGAGTCTTAGCCCTTATGGTTGGGGGAGATCCAATGTCTTGGATCTATGAGCTGGCCTGTGAAATTCTAATTTGGATACTAATCTTGTGCATGTCCTATGTTTTGGAGATCCTCCAGGATCTCGTCAATGAGAATCCCCTTATCTTAGCTACTATAATCATATTACTAATCTTTTGGCCCTTTTAACCCACAGATTAGCCAATCTAACCCTTAGGTTAGCTCCACGTACATAACAATAATGCCTCTTCAGGCGAGTCTTCCTTAAATGAAATAGCATCATGTGACACACCCAAAAAAGGCATGAATCTTAGTCAAAATATTACCTCCTTTATGACTAGCCTACTCGTTCACATGTCTCTCCAGTCTCTATACGACCAACTTTCTCGTATGGACATCTGCCCTTGCAAAGATCAAGTTATATGAATGCAAGAAGTGGATATGCTCTATTGTATCCATGTTCTTTTCTTGAGCAAAGGATCCTACCTAAACTATCCTGATGGCTATTTTGATGAATGAATCCATTCAACGAAAGCATGCTGCTGTAGGATTGTTAATGTTTGGAAGAGCTCTTCAAGCTCTTGCTCCATGAGAAATGGTTAATGTCTGCTGGATTAAAGCATCCATCACTAAAGAGATCTGTAGTTTCAAAAGAGTAGTGTAGAAGAGAATAGGAGGTGAATAGGGGATTAGAAGAGGATGGAAAACATACAACAAGGTGCTGAGGAGAGAGGAGAAGGGTTGGGATGCTGGGAGACCCTTTACCGAGGTTATCTATAGTTTTAAACCATTGCTCTGGAGAGGAGGCATGGATGTGAATATGGGGCCAGAAGACTAAATCACACGACTAGGCAATGAGGAGGGATGAGAAGACCTGGGGGATATGTTGGGAAGCTGGGAAACCTTTGTTGTGCACATCAACTCCCAGGTTCAGCCATGTACTGTTTCTTGACTGTTAACTGTCTTAAACTGTATAAAATCTTTGCTTTCTTATTTAACTTGCAATTTGACTTTGTCCTATTCTTAACTGTTTACAGTTGGATCGAGATATGGTCAATCATCACTCTTCTTTTTCCAACAGAACTCCTTCAGTAATCCTTTTCATCGATAGGGCATCTCCATCACTTGAAGTTCGCAAAAAGAGTTGGGAGGCTTTAAGAGCATTTCAAGCTGTTGCCAGGGAATACGTGGGGCCAGAGAATTTTGAGGTACAAGATCTTACAACTGGAGACTCAAACGTTGAAGCAAAACAAGCAAGTACAGATGGGATATATTCTATGAAGTCTCTAGTTGAAACGGCAGTCTCCAATGGTGTACCCAACCTAAAAGGTTTATTAAGCCATGGGACTTCAGCTAATGCTGTGCAATCCTCAATGTATCAGCGAGGGAGTGAAGAAGACAAACTGAACAGGAAGGACCCTAATGTGGTTTTGAAGATTTTGCTAGAAGGTGAAGAAAAGATGCATATAGAAGCTAGTCTACAAGACATTTTATCTCAAAAGTTTCAAGCTTTAGATCTTAAGAGGATGCTCTTGTCAGAAAATGATGCTATCTATGAGGTACAGAAAGGGGAAATTGTGGGAAAAGTCGACACTGATGTCATCCGCCCATTCCTCATGGGCGTGGGATCTCCCCTCTCCACCAACCCCCACCCATCTGTTGGGCGGGAAACTCTTGAACTGATAGGAAAAGATAGAGAGTTTTCGACATCAGATGTTAATGAAGAAAGGCTGATGGAGAAAGAGGAGAGCAGAGATCCAAGTTATGAGAACTCCCTGTCCTATTTTTTTGCAGATGGGGAGGATCAATTGAAGGACATGATTTTACCTGGTCTGCCTTACCCATCTCTTGTCATCCTTGATCCTTCTGAAGGTGGGCAGTTTGTATTTCCTATTAATAATCAGTCTATGAGCTACTTGCCTTTGAAAGCCTTCGTAAATCAGTTTGCCAGAAGTGCCCTTCAAAGGACTTACCGTTCAGAACCTGCACCACAGAGTCCTAGAAAACAGGTCCAGCCTCCATTTGTGAACCGAGACTTCCATGAAGTGAATGGTGTTCCTCGTGTTACGGCAGAAACTTTCTCACAAATGGTATTGGGATCTCGGGTGACAGAAAATACTTCAGACCCACACTTTGAAGGGTCTCAGGGAAAAGGCAAGGAAGAACTGGAATTTTCTCGGAAGAGGGATGTCTTAGTACATTTTACAACACCATCATGTGGTTTTTGCAAGCGAATGGAGCTGGTTTTCCGTGAAGTCCATCAGCTGTTAACTCTGCACCTGGATAACAACGTTAGAGACATGTACACAGAACAAAATGCAAAGGAACCTCAGCCCATGACGGATGGAAGGAGGCAGTTCAAAGATGGGCAACTGATTGAAGGTGAGGATTTAATTACACTGTTTGTTCTGTTTTGAACATTTCAGATGAAAGCAAGGGTTGGCCTTTCCATGAACTCTACTATATCACCATGGGTCTCATAGGCCCTTGTGGTCTTTTGTAAGACTTTATCAAGATAAAAAATAAAATAAAATACCCTGGACAGAGGCTGGCTCCCTTGATTGACACTAGAGTTGTCTAGGTGACTAGCCGAGACGGGACATGTTAAGGTTTGGTATGCCAAGGTAACAGGTTATGAAGTGGTTCCTTTCACACAGGCTTCATATGGATTGCATGCCACTATTCCACTACGGTTTGGATGCACCACTATTACCTCTCACCTGCCAGGACATTAACCAACTTATCCAAGCCAAGCTCTTCAGACCCATGTCACTTGGTTGGATCCACAGCAGTTTCCTAGGAAGATGCAGTTTTACCGGGGATCACTTTGTGAGGCTTACAGAGGATGGATTCATTCAGAAGCCTGTGTATCTTTCTAGACACATGTTACATGCCATGAGGATTGCGATCGGCCACATCAGAGTCTCATCACATTGCCTGAGGGTGGAGTTTGGGCGAGCAGAGGGCACTGCCAGAGAGAACAGGATTTGCCGATTCTGTTCACTAGAGGTCGAGACAGAGGAGCACTATCTTTGTAGATGCCCAGTGTACTATGTGATACGAGCAAGGTTTCATTGATTTCCAAGACCAGTGATGCCTGGGACTCTGATTGAGCTACAGTACCATAGACACAGCTATGCAGGGAGGCATAGAGGCAGACCCCAGATACCTCACAATGCACCATCACGAGTTTCTTTCATCAAACCCAGGATGGAGGCCCTCACGAGCAAGCCCTAACCGAGATGCCCCTACTTAATGGACTAGGCATCGTACTCTGACAATACATGCGCCACCCTGCCTAACTTCATGCAAATAATCATTGAAGATGGGACTCTAGGGATGCACAAGCCATGTCCTTGATAGCCCTTTCAATGAAAAAGTCTATTATTCCACACATTTGGTCTCACAAGACATTGAAGCTTGCATGGGACACGTTGCAAGCAATGTATCAGGTACGCAACGAGGCAAGAGTTGCCTACTTGAAGAGGCAATTGGATCTCCTTTCTATGGATGGGGGTGACTCCATGTCAGATCATCTCACCAAAGTGAAAGATTTGCAGGAACAATTGCTCAACATTGATGAGGTTATCCCTGACAGACAGCTGGTCACCAACACTCTCCATTCTTTACCACCTTCCTACTTGGGCTTTCACACCTCTCTCAACCTCTCTATGAGAGGAGGTGGTGATCCCGTCACTTTTGAAGAGCTGGTGGGTTTACGCTTGTAGGAAGAGCAAACAAGAGCAAACCTATCTAGCAACCGTGGTGGAGACAAGGCATTTACAGCCAAGGATAAGGGTAAAGCAAAGAGCTTTAAGCATGGGGGACAACAGTCTAGTAAGGCTTGTCATGGACAGCCCTCTTCTGGTGGTGAAAAGTCTGACAAAGGGGATGCAAACAAGCCTAAAAAGAAGGGCAAATGTCACTACTGCCATAAGCCTGGCCACTACATTGATGAATGTAGAAAGCGGACTGCAAAAGAGAAAAAGAAAGATGCAGGCAATGCAGTAGCAGACTCTTCTGATGACAAAGCACATCAATCGGCTAATGTAATTCAGGAAGAGGACACTTTTTTGGTCATATGCACTAGTGACACACCAAGTGCTTCAAACAATGATATGTCTTGCATTGCATCTGACCGACAGACAGGATGTATCATGGTATTTTGATGGTGGTGCGTCGAGCCACATCACTTCATGCAAAGATGTATTTCAACACTTGGTTTATGCTTCAAATGGCCGCATTGTATCATGTGCAGATCATACCACATATCCAGTAAAGGGAATTGGCAATGTCATACTTGTTGCAGCCAATGGTGCCAATATATGTATGACAAATGTGTTGTATGTTCGAGGGATAAATTAAAATCTTCTCTCTGTCTCAGCCATAAACGACTAAGGTTTAAAGGTTGAATTTGAAGATGGGAAGTGTTTGGTAAAAGACCCATCAAAGGGTTATGAAATAGTCACTTCTGGAACACGATACAAAGGCTTGTGTATAAGCTGGACAGCTATGACAAGCGTACTTATGATGCAAATACAGTGGCTGCCCACACTCCTGCAATGCATGATGCAGAGCTATTTTTGCAGAAGCATCATATGGTTGATAATATGCCGCCTCTTGAGTCTCCAAAAGATTTGGGAAAGATGCATCGAAAACCATTCCCCAGAGATGGAGCTGTTAGAGCTGAAAGTAAATTATAGCTCATACACAGTGATGTATGTGGTCCAATGCAGACACCATCCATAGGGGGGCATCTTTATTTCGTCACATTCATTGATGACTACTCCAGGTTTGCTTGGGTTTACCCCTTGAAAGCAAAAGCAGAGGTGTTTACATGCTTTCGACACTTTGTAGCAATGGCTGAAAATATGTGTGGATGTAAAGTCCAAACACTCCGCTCAGATAGAGGTGGAGAATACATGTCAAATGCATTCAAGGATTATATGCTTCAAAAGGGCATCAAACACCAATGTATTGTGTCTTATACACCGCAGCAGAATGGTGTAGCTGAGAGGAAAAACCAATCTCTCATGGAGATAGCAAGATGTATGGTGAAAGCACAAAAGTTCTCACAATTTTTGGATGGAAGCTATAATGTGTGCAACTCAGGTGTTGAACAGGTGTCCAACAAAAGCTTTGAAAATCATAACACCATTTGAGGCTTGGTATAGCCGAAAGCCAAAAGTGGATTATATGCGTACATTTGGGTGTTTGGCATATGCACATGTGCTAGAACAACTCCAAACAAAGCTAGATGATAAAGCAATGAAATGCATTTTTGTGGGCTACAGCAATGAGAGCAAAGGATATCGTCTTTATAATCCAACAACACGTAAGATTTTTGTCAGTAGAGACGTGGTATTTGCTGAAAATTTAGTACAGCCCATGTACAGCTTGTATAAAAGTAATGATACAAGCATACAGGACATGTTTGATGGGCTATTACCCATTGCAATTAGGGGGGATTCAGCCAGCCCCTACACAAGAAAATCCTCATGTAAAACATGTGGAACTGTAAACCGGCCTTAGTCTTCAGACGAAACCAAAGGACAGTGCGAAAACAAACTTGCACACAAAACACTTCAACACCTTTAAGGACCTAGAAAAGGAGAACAAACAGGAGGAGCTAGAGTGCTCCTGCAAACAGTACACGAACACAGATTGGCCCCAAAATGCAGTGGCGCCCCTTGCGGTATTTCTTTAGTTGATTATAAGAGCTTTGATTACAATAAGGCTGGAAACTCAGCCGTCACAGTAGAACTCTTGAATCCTGCAAAGACCCTGCTTCATGGCTTCTTGTCCACTCGGCATCCACAAACAATTCGAGTTATTGTTCACATCAAAAGACTCTTTCGCATTGAGTTCTGCATACAGAAGCTTTCTTCCATGATCAGGGCTGCCACAACCATCCATAGCCTCTCACCCTATGAACAGCATCACTCTCTGACACATCCAGTGCTCCGTGCTTCACAACAAAGACTCCACACTGTTTCCCAAAAGAGAACTCACATCACAACACAACAAATCATAGAGTCGACACTCATGTACCAACCCTCTTTGCCTTCCAAGGGTACTATCCATCTCAGTCATGGATTCTCGAACCGCTGTCCAATCAGCAGCAAGGCTATAGCAAACATGTGTCCATTCCTGTTCCCACTGCCTGCATGTGACCTATCTCCTAGAGAAACCAAAAACACGTTTCCTCAAGAAACCATGGACTTGTTTTCACCTGAAACCAAAGACCTGTATCCCATAAACCATAGGCCTGTTTCCATGAGAAACCCACAGAGACACCATCCAAACACGGTGCCAAAACCAGGGTTGTTTATGACAGTAAAACCCTGTGCTTTTTCCATAACAAAGAGAGAGAGAGAAAGGAGCCTCTCGGCCGTCAGGTTACCCATGACGTGACGTATGTGTGCGAATGTCCAGAGCAGCAAATCTCCAAGTTCTTCCATTTCCATGTGCCAGAGAGAAAGAGAGAGATGTCTCAGCCCTGCACCAACAGACACACACACACACTCTCTCTCTCTCTCTCTCAAAACAGCCCCTGAAATCCATTCTCCACGCTGCCAATCCCCTCCTCTCACGAAGGCCTTTTGTGTATCCTCCAAGCTGCACCTGCCCGACCAGCCCTCTCTGCAGAGACCTGCCCGCTGCTGTCCAGCTGGACCCAACGCTTCCTGCTCAGATCTCTGTTTTCTGCAGGCAGCCACCTGCCTTTCCAAGAGAAAAGCTCCTGTGCACTGTAGCTGCAGCCGGCTCTAGTACGAGAGAGAAAGTGTCTGAGTGCTGTTCAGCCCTGTGCGCCTGTAGTTCAGCCCTGTGCGCCTGTAGTCCAGCCCGTCCAGCAGTTGATTGCAAAGAGAGAGAGAGAAAGCCCGCGTGCTGCAGTCCAGCACACATGCCCGCCTTCCCTGCGTGGGAGAGAGAGAGCAGTCCCACCTTGCACTTGCAGCCCCCTTGTCTCGCCAAAAAGCACACGCGCCGGAAGCTGCAGCTCGACTCCCTCCAAAAGAAGCATAGGCCCCAATAATAGCATAAGGGCCACGATTATCCCCTAAAAGGGGTTCTTTTATTTTTAAAGGCTTTTAATGGGTTTTGAGAAAGGACTTTAATCACTTGGCCCCAAACTGGTGCCATTCACAATGTCCACCATGTCCCTGTGCACACCTCCATACTGTGAAGAGAGAAACACAGGGTCATGACATACCCTCCCGTTGAAAAATGGCAAGCGTCCTCGGTTCCACTCAATGGCACAGTAAGGATTCCTATTAGCAAAGACACCCGATATGACAAAAGAAATGGCCCTCTAGTGCATCTGGGTGATGAAACAATCATCCTGCACAATATGGCCACACCGTCACATGAAAGTGACAAACAACTCTTTCTTGTTCCTTCAGAACCTGCAGCAAAAGTCTAAAACCAAGTGGAAACACGTAACTTGTGTTAGCCAAAAACAAAACCATGCATACATATGACACATATATGCATTCGCAAACAATATGCTCCTCAAGATGCTCTACCTACTCTAAAATAACAGTCTAAGGGCTACTCGCAAGCCTTATGCCAATGGGCATCCCACAGGACCCACAACTGGTGATACATCATGAGCATATGAAAGCACTCCATGGATCCAACCAATACATACACTAGGTACTTTCCATATATATCCCTGGTGATGCTTTACCCACTCCTCTTATGGCTATCCCGCAGGACCCACAACTAGTGCTACACCATGAACATAGTAAAGTACCTGATGTATCATAGCAACATACATGCGTCACACCACACAATCCATAGTATTACCCATGTATTCCCAAGGGTACCAGGATCCAATGGCACCAGAATACAATAATACCTCAGAAAGTGTATGCATACATACACAAATAGAGTTCGATCCATATATCTATGAACCAAACCAACTCTAGGATTGCTCGCAAGACTTACGCCCTCCATAGAGTCTCGAAGTGTTAGCTTAGGTTGCCGCAGACTTTGAGCTCAACCAAACCATGCCATTTCAAAGGAGACCAGCTCCACAAATAGCATCAATCTCAATATCCAATTGACCAATCCTGTGGTCAAGAACAACCAGAACCATATGACAAAGATCAATGTCCCAATCTTCCTCAGTCATACCTTAGTTCCAAAGGCAAAAACCATCCATAGTTGCAGTTATAGTTCATGATGCGGCTGACTGTGAACCATACCGAACTGTACCATCTTATGTGACTAATACACAATATCATAGAGTCCCATAAGCAGATGTACTGTCAGCTATCAGTACCTTCGGGTGAACAAAAAGATGTCACCAAGCGACTCCTAGATGACAATTGAGCATGTCTGCAAGAAGGGAGCGGAGGTGCTACCCATCAGGCAATGCTCCAGACCCTAGCTCTGCTGAACGTGAATGAGCCATAGGAAGAGTCGGCTCCAACTCAAAAGCATCAAGATAAAGCTGCAATACCTGAGGTGAATCTGCAAAGTCACCCTCCTCCATCCACTTCGTATCTATCGGTGAATAACAAGATAGCGACAGGAAACTTTACCTTGTACCTTTCTTTCCTTATGTGCCAGTATCTGCTCGGGAATAAGAACCTCATCAAGTTCCTCCACTTCCGTTTGAGCCTCATCTGATACATCCTCAGGCACCCAAAACTTGCTTGTACTCCACCCAAGTGGTAAGCACAAGTCCCCGATGAAGCATAGTAGATCACCACTGTTAAACATAGAAAGAAGCTGCCTTCCGAACCCATGAAGCCTCCGTGAAGATACCACCGGTGACAAAGTGTCAAAAGCCATAGCCTTCAAACCATCTTTTGCACCATAACACTTCAACTGCTTCTTGTTCCTGGCCGACTACTTCTTGTCCTTGGTGTCTTTTCTCCTGAGCTTCATCTTCAGCTTTTTCTCTTCACCTCATACAGGCAAAGACACATAGTCTTGCATTGCCTCTTGTGCTTCCTTTTCACTTTCCACATGTGGAAGCTTTTGATGTGACTCTCATGAGACAACCACGAGCTCGCCCCCTTAGGAAAGTTGGCGATTGTCCCGACCAAAGTAACCATGGGCTCGCCTACTTGAGAAAGTTGATGATGTCCCAGCAACGGAACCTTGTGAACAGGCCTTGGTCTTCAAACGAAACCAAAGGGCATTGCGAAAACAAATTTGCACACAAAACACTTCAACACCTTTGAAGACCTAGAAAAGGAGAACAAACAGGGGGAGCTAGAGTGCTCCTGCAAATAGTACACGAACACAGATTGGCCCCAAAACGAAGTTGCGTCCCTTGGGGTATTTCTTTAATTAATTATAAGAGCTTTGATTACAATAAGGCTGGAAACTCAGCCGTCACAGTAGAACTCGGGAAGCCTGCAAAGACCCTGCCTCATGGCTTCTTGTCCACTCGGCATCCACAAACAATTCCAGCTATTGTTCACATCAAAAGACTCTTTCGCATTGAGTTCTGCATACAGAAGCTTTCTCCCATGATTAGGGCTGCCACAACCATCCATAGCCTCTCACCCTATGAACAACATCACTACTCCCTGACACATCTAATGCTCCCTGCTACAACAAAGACTCCAAACTGTTTCCCAAAAGAGAACTCACATCATAGCACAGCAAACCATACAGTTGACATACCTGTACCAACCCTCTTTGCCTTCCAAGGGTACTATCCATCTCAGTCATGGATTCTCGAACCCCTGTCCAATCAGCAGCAAGGCTGTACCAAACATGTGTCCATTCCTGTTCCCACTGCCTACATGTGACGTATCTCCTGGAGAAACCAAAAACACGTTTCCTGAAGAAACCATGGACTTGTTTCCATCTGAAACCAAAGACATGTATCCCATAAACCATAGGCCTGTTTCCATGAGAAAGCCACAGAGACACCATCCAAACATGGTGCCAAATTCAGGGCTGTTTACCACAGTAAAAACCTGTGCTTTTTCCATAACAAAGAGAGAGAGAGAGAGAGAGAGAGAGAGAGAGAGAGAGAGAGAGAGAGAGAGAGAGAGAGAAAGGAGCCTCTCGGCTGTTAGGTCGCCAATGATGTGACGTATGTGTGCGAATGTTCAGAGCAGCAAATCTCCAAGTTCTTCCATTTCCATGTGCCAGAGAGAAAGAGAGAGATGCCTCAGCCTTGCACCAACAGACACACACACACACACACTCTAAAAACAGCCCCTAAAATCCATTCTCCACGCTGCCAATCCCCTCCTCTCACGAAGGCCTTCTCTGTATCCTCCAAGCTGCACCTGCCCGACCAGCCCGCTCTGCAGACCTGCCCGCTGCTGTCTAGCTGGGACCCAACGCTCCCTGCTCAGCCCTCTGTTTTCTGCAGCCAGCCACCTGCCTTCCCAAGAGAAAAGCTCTTGTGCACTGTAGCTGCAGCCGGCTCTAGTACGAGAGAGAAAGTGTCCATGTGCTGTTCAGCCCTGTGCGCCTGCAGTCCAGCCCGTCCAGCAGTCGATTGCAAAGAGAGAGAGAAAGCCCGTGTGCTGCAGCCTGACTGCTGCAGTCGAGCACACGTGCCCGCCTTCCATGCATGGGAGAGAGAGAGTAGTCCCACCTTGCGCTTGCAGCCCTCCGTCGCCAAAAAGCACACACGCCTGAAGCTTCAGCTCAACTCCCTCCAAAAGAAGCATAGGCCCCAATAATAGTATAAGGGCCACGATTATCCCCTAAAAGGGGTTCTTTTATTTTTAAAGGCTTTTAAACCTTTGTCCCCTCCAAACCCCTTTGTTCCCATGGATTTTGAGAAAGGACTTTAATCACTTGGCCCCAGACTGGTGCCATTCACAATGTCCACCATGTCCCCATGCACACCTGCATACTGTCAAGAGAAAAACATAGGATCATGACAGGAACAGCCAGCAATTCGACTCCCTTTTATGGAAGAAGTTCAAGATCTTGTCAGGGAAGAGCAAACAGCCATAGATAGAGCCAAGTCGGTGCCAAGATGGTTGCTGAAAACTTTGCAAGATAGCAAACTTGTAGCTCCATTGACAGGTAGAACAAGGGCTAGTTCCAGCCTTGCATTGAATATGCATCATGGAGAGTCTGCATTAGCCATGGGTGGTCTCTTTGATTCAAAAGAGCCTTCTTCTTATGAAGAAGCACATGAGAATGAGCAGTGGGTGCAAGCCATGCAGGATGAAATCTCTTCTTCATGAAGAACAATACTTGGGATCTTGTGGACTTGCCGAAAGGCAAGAATGTCATTGGAACAAAGTGGGTGTACAAAGTCAAAAGAAGTCTGATGGTACTATTGACAGATACAAAGCAAGACGTGTGGCTAAAGGCTATTTTTAGAAAAAGGGAATAGATTATGAGGAGACTTTTGCTCCTACTTCGAGAATGACTACAATAAGATCAGTGATTACATTGGTTGCACATAAAGGATGGAAAGTGCATCAATTGGACATCAAAACTGCATTCTTAAATGGGGATTTCCAGGAGGAAGTATATGAAAATCAGCCCATTGGTTTTGTAGTTCTTGGTGAGGAGCATAAAGTATGCAGGTTACACAAAGCATAAATACATGCTCATCTAACCATCTAAGGTTATGTGAATAGTCCAGCTGAAAGCACATTGTATGTGAAGAAAACCGGTGCCGATATTCTCATAGTCATCTTGTATGTATATGACATGCTCATAACAGGGAGGACTAGCAAAGCACAAATTTCAGATTTCAAGGCTGATTTGAAAGCTGAATTTGATATGTCAGATTTGGGGCCTTTACACTACTATCTCGGCATACAATTTATGCATAGAGATGATGGCATTGTTATGCAGCAAACTAAGTACATAAAAAGTTTGCTAAAAAGGTTTCACATGGATGAATGTAAGCCAATTTCTACTCCAGTAGAACCAGGTGTACGACTTCACTACATGGGGGATTTGTAGGCATATGTTCACTTATGGTAGTGCTACGTGTGAACAGGGCTTAACCAAGGGCACTTTTTCCCATGTGGTTTTTCCCCTTGGATATCAAGTGTGCAAGGACACTCTATCCATATAACTTTTGTACTTCTATATTATATGGATGTGACTCACATACAAGGGTTGACTTGCATTTTGTGATCACCACACATTTTGTGTCTAGCTCTCTTCTGTGTGAGCTTCTTCTCCCTGCATCTAACCCTAATCTGCAGGAAGCATTGCTATGTGTGAGTGTGTGAGTCCCCCAACAGTGGGACCCTGGAGAGTGGATGTGGCATGATCCCACAGATCAGGTGGAGACTTTGGATGCCCCTTTCTTTGCATATACAATGAGGCTCGGCCGCAGGATCCAAATGTCAGAGATAGATGGCACACCGGCAACAGCAGCACACTAGCAGTCTCATCGCCTATCACAGCGCTTCCTTTCAGATTTTTGGAAGAGGCTTTTGGACAGCTTTCGGCTGAGGAAGATCACTCTCTTCCTCTGGTTGACGGCACACCTGGCAGTGGGTACTTGGCTGGTAGTCAGAGGGCGGTCAGTAGCTTGCCCGAGGTGCAGCCACCGCCAGGAGTCTTAGCGACATTGCCTTTGGGATTGTCCAAAGGCTCAGTAGATTTGGCAGCGGATTCTCTTTGCTATGGACAAGGCATTGACCCGGATTATCACTTGGGGCACTGTCGCTTGGGCCACCAAGGCTAGAGTGATCAGGACTTACGAGGAGGATGGGGGAGGCTATGCCCTTTAGGTCTCCCACCATCGTATTGCAGTCGTACCAGTCACAGCCCCACCTGCAAGTGTTTGGCGTCCAAGCTCATGCCAACACTGGTGGGGGATTTGCAATAGCATAGCAGCCTGGCACATTTGGCGTGCTAGATGTAGCGAGGCCATCGAGGGTACCCACACTCCGCCGGCTAAGACCAT
The DNA here is from genome assembly GCF_041138505.1 of Cibotium barometz. Taxonomy (NCBI): domain Eukaryota; kingdom Viridiplantae; phylum Streptophyta; class Polypodiopsida; order Cyatheales; family Cibotiaceae; genus Cibotium; species Cibotium barometz. The sequence continues at coordinate 31,711,862 of NC_141077.1, read as the reverse complement.
TAGGAGCATATGGCTCGACATCATTCACACCCTCCGCGGTCAGTGGGGAAGCTGCAAGGAGGTTCTGACCGCATGTGGAAGTGGCAGGAAGCCTTCTTGAGACTTTGGAGGCCTGACCCTATCCTCACAGATGAGGCGGTGACCCCATTTGGCACTACAAACCACCTGTGTGGTTGTCCCCCCCCCCCCCCTCTATATGAGATAGCCTTCTCCTCATAGAGCGGCCAGCCGGAGGAGAATCATCTCTCCCCCTTATGATCACTTGTTTCCCGCCCTTATATGAGGCGAGTTTGTATATAGCCCTTTGTGGTTGTACTTAGCCCTTTGTGGCTGTTTTCTCCTTAACTAATTGAAGGATCTTTTTCCCAGAAAAAAAAAGCATTTATCTCCATTGTCTATGGTGAAAGTACGAGTTTATTCTCAAATTTTTATGAGGCTATGTGTGTACTATAGGTGGGTTTTAATGAGTAGCCTCACCTCCTTCACCACCACATAGAAGCTTTTTTAGTAGAGGCCATCTTGTATTCAATGAAGTAGGGTATGCTTTAAATCAGGTAGCTTTGTCAGAAGAGTTAAATCTTATGTTTGATGTGCCAGTATGCTTGAAAGTCTTTAAAATCTTCGATGCATTAGCTTTTACACAAAAGTTCTCATTGTGTGGAGTTTTCATGGAGTTGTGCAGACATTTGTTGGTTTGGATCGAAAGACAAGTTGCCCCTTCTTTTCCAAATCGACTGTACTACAAATGACTGCAGTGCTTTTTTTAAGGGCATTGACCAGGTTGCGCATTCTATTCCCAGCTTGAAATCATGAATTTTTGTGTAAATGTGCATCTTTGGAAATCACTGGACAATCCTTGTTGCTGGGTTGGGGGGTGCTTTGTGCTGATCGTAAGACAGAGGGGATTGATCAAAGTTTGATTAGCTGTCAATGGTGGAAGTACACATTGACCATCCACCCTAGTCTCCATGGTTCGTGATTAAATGCGAGCGAAATCCTAATGATTGTTCACATTGGAAAATAGACATGATGAATGACTAGAATGAGGTTGCTGAAGGTGTAGATCCTTGTTGGGCATGGCATGTATAAGCGCTTTTGTGTACAAACTGGCTTTTGTCAAGGTTGACCGAGAAAATCTTTGCCATCAAGAAAGTTGGTGAGGCCTCCACTTGTGTTGCAATCCCTCTGCATAGAGAGGTAGGAATAGCACATCATTTCCATAGAAAGCTTCAATATTATGGTGTCCCCAGTGTTATAGTTCCATAGAAAGGTTCAATATTATGGTGTCCAGCGGTATCCTCCTAATCTTTTAATGAAATCAGCAAGCTCATGGGGCTCTGCACCCAAAGAGTGCTGTGGGGATGCTCCAATAGTCTCTCTGTCTGGTCTATTCAAGGTGAAACGTTTGTATGCTGTCTCTGATTTGTTTTATCATCAGGCAGTGTGAAAACGCGGTGGGTTGATAGCTATCTTTTAGAAGTTGGATCATAGTTTCTTTATATGCACAGCATGCCTCTTTCATTTTCTTATTATGTGTTGCACATGCTGTATCATGCAGGAGGAGTTCTACCCATCAATTATACTATTCCCAGGCACGAGGAAAGAATCCCCAATCGTTTTTGAGGGAGGGCCAACTGTGCGAGAAATACTGGAGTTTCTTGCTGTCAAAGGAAATGTTGGTACCAAAATCCTTCATGCACTCCAAGGTATACTCTCTCTCTCTCTCTCTCTCTCTATATATATATATATATATATATATATATATATATGGGCTCAGTTTCCACTTGGTTCTCAGTATATGGGCTCCGCATGGACCGCCTCCTACCACCCCCTTCAGTACAGTTTGGATTCCCCTTTTCTCCGGCTCTCTCACGAGGATATCAACCAGGTTATCCTGTTAGATCTTCTTAGCCTCTACACCCATTGCACATGGATCAGACCTCCAAAGCTGCCAACGAAGATGCAGTTCTACAGAGATCACTTCCTCACACTCACTGAGGATGGATTCATCCAACAGCATGCATGCAAGTAGGTAGGCTTGCATGTGACAGTAGCTTTGCGTGTACCATGCATGCATGTAGGTGGGCTTACGTGTGGCATGCATGTATGTAAGTAGCTTTGCATATGGATAACTCTGCATGTGACATGCATGGATATAGATAGCTTTGCATGTTGCGTGCATGCATGTAGGTAGCTTTGCATGTTGCATGCATGCACATGTATGAGCAAAAAGCGGACAGCCCTAAGAGTAGAGAGTGGATAGCCCCTCCTCCTCTAATCTCCACAAGTTCTTTTGATGGCTCATATGCTTCATAGAAGAGGGCGACCAGCTCCATGAAGGGCCCGACACTACAACAAAGTTGTCCGGCCTCATTTTTAATGAATGAGAACACCTTTGGTTATAACTCTTCATTGGCCTTCAAATACCTGGTTCTTTTGCACAAATCCACACACTAGAGGTAAACAGAAGACAGTTTGTCCAGCACATTGGCCCACGGGTGCAATCCAGGCGTCCCCGGATCCATGGGCCCCACATGCGATGAAATCCAGGCATTGTCCAAGCGGAGAAAACAGTACACACATTAAAATAAACCATGCACACAATGTATGCATCTTCAGAAACCCCATCTATTCACATGTACTTGAAATCCTTACAGACTATGGCATTTGACTCTCCAAGATCCATCAAATGTCCATAGCCGCTTTCACATGCACCTTTGTGGCCAAGGTCTCCAAGATGCAATTGGCGCTCACTCAGGTGGCCATGTTCACATGCTCCTTCATGGCCAGGGTCCATCAAAAGCCCATAGCCGCTTTCACATGCACCTTTGTGGCGAGGGTCTCCAAGATGTAATTGGCACTCACTCTGGTGGCCATGTTCACATGCTCCTTCATGGCCAGGGTCTCGAAGATGCAACTGGCACTCTCTACGGAAGCATGGCCAAGGTATGCCATGGCTGCATGTGGTGTCGTACACCCGTGTCCATGCATGTAAAAAGATTAGTGATATAATCCCAAAAAATCAGGAGGCAGTTATAACCCCACCAGTGCTCACCATGAAAACTTAGTTTTATAGATAACATTTTTTGATACTTTCGAAGGATGGGCTCTCTTTCTTTCTTTTTTTAATAACAAAAAAACACGGCGCATAGCTTTTTGAAAAAAATCCCACGTTTTTTTTTGGGGGTTTTTTCGCGTTTTTTTCTTTGCTCGACGCTTTTGTGTTTTGCTGCCCGGCGCCCATTGAGCTTAGCTGTTGCCGGGCGCCCACGCTTGCTGCACGGCATCGCTTCTTTCTCTTATGCTTGGCTGCACTGCAGCACCTGCTACGTGGTAGCCGGCTGCCTGCCCACGTGGCAACACCTGCACACGTGCAGTCTAGCCAGCCATGTCATCCCCTGCTGCAGCTAGCCGTCTACAAGGCACGCTTGCAGCTAGTCGACTCAACTGCAGTGCGCCCACGTCACCGCACCTGTGCCACGTCAATTGTTGACTAGGTTGATCGCTGACCCACAGGATGCCTCAGCTGCTGCTCCTGCATCAAGGTAAGAGAAAGACCATGCCTCAGCTGCTGCTCCTACAAATGGGCATGCAGAAACATGTACTCACACACACACTAAACATGTATCTGTAGCCTCACACGTGTACAAACTTACATATGCATATATAGAACAAAACATGATTAGTGACTGTTAAACATGCTTAAAACATGATTACAATGCTTAAGAAAAAGAGGTAAAATACTCAGTCCTGTAACATACCCCCCTCTTAAAACAAAGCAATCGTCCTCAATTGTTCATTCAAAGGATCTGCCAACTAAAACAGAACCTAAGAGAGCAACGAGAGAACTATGTCCTGCCAACCGAAACAGAACATCTGAATAACATAAATCAAGTGCATCCACCTCGTGAATAGTCATGTCCCCCTGGATGCTTTACTTGCTCTGCTCCACGATCAGTAGTACATCATGAACATGAGTAAACACTGATGCATATCAAAGGAAAGTCTAGAATAGGCGTCCCCATTCTCTCAAAAGATTGGTATATCCATGAATCAAACCATGTGACTAGTACACATATATCATAGAAATCCCATAGGCAGATATAGTGTCAGTTCAGTATCTCAGGTGCGCTGATAAGAACACCAAGCGACTTCCAGATCTCATCCAAGCGAACTCTGTGACAAAGGAGCGGAGTCACCTCCCTCTTGAGTAACAAGTAGTATTCCAGAGCTGAACCTGTTGAAGCACTTTCTAAGGTAGGCTCCAAACCAAAAGCCTCGAGGTAAAGTTGTAGTATCCTCAGTGAATCTGCGAAGTCACCCTCCTCCATCCACTTCGAATCCATAGGTGAATAGTTCACAAACTTCACCAGATATCGACGTGAAACTTTCCCTCTGACTTTTCTTTCTTCAGGTGCCAAAATCTGTTCCGGTTGAAGAATCTCATCAAGTTCTTCTACCTCTAGTTGCGGCTCATCAACATCACTCATCTTCTCAATCACCTAAAAAGGCCCATAGTACCGCATACTCAATTTAGGATATAAGCTCTGTTTACCCTTCATCTTCCTGAGTCTAGCCATCTCAAATCTAAAAAGCACCCAATCACCCAAATCAAAAACCAATGATCGATGGTGAAGGTTTGCTGCTTTCCTCTGTTTGTCTTGAGTCCTTTGAAGAGCCACCTTGACCTTCTTGTAAGCCTCATCCATATTCTCCACAAAACGATTTGCCTCGAAGATCTTATCTTTTGTATGCAGAATTGGAGGTACTTTCTTCCCGCCTTCCACAATCTCGAAAGGTGCCTTACCTGTCGAAGTGTGAATGGTATTGTTGTAAGCAAACTTCACCAAAGGAAGATACTTTTTCCACTGTTTCTTATGATCCGAAACATAACACTTTAAAAGATCCAATACAACTGAGTTGGCAATTTCTGATTGCCCATCTGTTTGTGGATGAAAAGACGATGAGAACTTCAACGAAGTCTTCATGTTCTTGAGGGATGCCCACATCTATTGTCAGTGACCGAGATCCTCCGAGATCCTCGAATGACGAGTTTATTTTGGAGAGCATTGTATATTATTTGAAGATATTTGTCAAAAATATCCTGACTGACAAAGTCCTAAGAAACTTCGCACATCATGATGAATAGTATGCAAATCTGGCCAATTCTTTATCGCTTCAACTTTTATTGGATCCATCCTGACACCATCCTTAGACACTATGTGCCCAAGAAAGTGAATCTCTCGCTTGAAAAATTCACTCTTCTTTCCATTAACAACCAACCTATGCTTTCTGAGTTCCTCAAAGACTTTGGTCAAATGCTCCCGATGCTCCTTCTCTGAATGAGAAAACACAATCATATCATCAAAGAAGGTGCCCCCAAAAGCACGGTGGGGTCGAAAAATCCGATCCATCATCCTGTTAAAAGTCGCTAGAGCATTCGTAAGACCAAAAGGCATGACCAAAAACTCATAAAGTCTAAAAGTTGTCTTGAAAGCTGTCTTGTGCACATCTTCTGGCGTGATGCAAATTTGATGATATCCACTCTTCAGATCAATGCGACTGAAGTAAGCTGCTCCCTGTAAACCGATCCAAAATATCATCGATTCGAGGTATAGGGAATCTGTTCTTGATGGTAATCTTATTTAGTGTCCTGTAATCAATGCACATCCGCCAAAAACCATCTTTCTTTTGTACCAAAAGCACTGGTGAACAATAGGGCGAAGAGCTTGGCTGAATCAACCCTTTGTCCAACAGATCACGCACTTGGCTCATAATCTATTCTTGTTGGGATGCACTCACCCTATAGGGTGGCTTATTCGATGGTGAACTTCCAGGAATCAAATCAATCCCATGATCCTCAGGCCTAGCAGGCAGCAACTCCCTTGGCAAAGTTTCTGAAAAACAATCTTGAAAACTTTTGAGAAAATCCAATCTTTCCTTGTCCAACTCAGATAAGTTAGAATTTGTGGTATCCTAATTCTCTTTAACAAACACTAAGTAAACAGAAAGATGTTTCTTTATTAAACGAGAAATGGCCGAGGCTCATATAACAGGAATAGATTCTCCTCTAAGCTTTACATCAAGAGTGTGTTCCTTATTCTTATTAGTGAGAGATTTTCCTATTGAAAGTATCTACTACCGCTTTAACCTTATGGCACCAAGGCATACCCAACAAATCATCACAACCCTCCAAAGGCATTATGAAGAAATTATCCTCTGTGTCCGTATAAGTCTGCACACTGAGACGCAGTTTCCCAATGATCGGTGTAACCTCAACCGAATGTCCAGGACAAGCCAAAGTAGCCTCATGCAACACACCCATCTCCTCTGGTTTGATGCCCAACTTTGCTGCAAGCTCGGGGACGATGAAGTTTGCACGAGCCCCAAGATCCAAAAAGATCAAAACCTCCTGATCTCGAAGTCTTCCCCATGCTCTGCATAACTCTGAAGATGCATCCCCTTGCTTCAACCCTATCAAGTCAGGTACTAGTCCAGTAGTAGACGGTTTCTGTTTCTTTGCTTTAGGCTCTTCTTGTGAGTCATTTGCGTTTCTAGGTGCTCTCTTCGAACACCTATAGTACCAATGTCCCGCTTCTCCACAAGAGAAACATTTGTTGCCAGCTATAAGCTCTTGCTTTTCTTCATTTGTCCTTTGAGGTAAGGGCTGAAATTTTCTCTTCTTGGATTGCCCCTTCTCTTGTGGTTCAGTGTTTTTGGTCTCCTTTGACTCCTTTGATGCTTTCTTGAAGAAGAGACGTTGATCCTTAAATCCTGTCATCTGACCAGTAAGCATGGCATATCCAGTCTGAGCATTTTCTATCATCTGAGTTATATTAATGACCTTTGTTTTGATGCAATAATCTCGAAGCTCCTTGGGTAACCCACAGCAATATGTCTCTACCTGCTCAACTAGTGACACGGGCCTAAAGGATGTGACCGGTAGCAGAGCATCCCAAAATTTCTTGTTATATTCTTCCATATTGCTACAATCTCTGGAATCTAATCGATGCCAAGCTGTCATAACATCCACCTTAAAAGTTGATGTCAACCATAAGGAAGAGAAGAGTTGCTTGAACTCCACCCAAGTGCTAGGTGCTATTCCCTGATGAAGAAGTGTCGACCACCATTGAAGAGCATTACCCTTTAGGAAAGAAGCTGCCTTTTGTACCTTAGATGCCTCTGTGAAGTTATCGCCAGAAAATGCCGCATCAAACTGTTGAATGAAGGTGAGAGCCTTCAAACGATCCTTTGCACCAGTAAAAGTATCAAACTTTACTGCAGCACCACCCTCTTTATAATCTTTTGGCTTCTTGCCCTAAACAAGATTATCATAGGGATGTGGTTTGAGAAAAGAATTGCCCACAACATTAGATCCCATGCCCATCATACCACCTCCCATACTAGGCATACCAAAAGCACTTCCACCACCACCACCATAAGTTCCATACATACCTCCTGGCATACTCCATACATACCTCCATGCATACCTGGTTGCATACCATAGCTCCCAGTCATGCCCATGTTGGGTACACCTCTCATGGAATGAAAGACAGAGCCTCCGCCAAAGTAACCAGGATGAGAAGTATTAAATGGGTTTCCATGGATAGGTGGGGGAAAAGAAGAAGAAGAATCGGGGTATGGCTGAAAATTTGGGTGGATGGGAGCCAAATGTTGAGGCTTAGCTTTCTTCTTAGACCCTTGCTTCCGTGGTTTAGAATCAGCTTTGAAGTTTTGTGGAAAACATGAGTCCTTCACAAGTTCCATTAATCCCCCCATCAAGCTTTGCATCTTTGCTTCATAGGTGGCATCATCATCTTCAAGTTCTGGCATATTGGAAGGTATTTCTTGCTCGCTTTCCTCGTCTTCATCGAAGTAGTCGTCCTCTTCCGAAGATAAATCCTTCATCTCTGCACTAGTTCCAGCCATAGAATTAAATGTGTCGACCACAAGCTCGCCCTCTTGAAAAAGTTGATGATGAATCCTGGCAATGGAACCTTGTAACCGGCCTTCAGAAACTTGACGGGCGGTGAACACACTTAATCACACTTTAATCGCTTTATGAACTGGAATAATAAATTTGGAAGAAGAAGAAAATAAATAAGTGGAGCTAGAGTGCTCCTGCACAAAAGACCAATCGGCCCCAAAGCGTGGCACCCTTGCAGGTATTTATTTATAACTTGAAGTCGGCGTAGCCCTTGTACAATTCCCAAGAAGAAATCCCCTTGCTCCAAGTAGAAGAGATCTCCTTCTAGCTTTCACCCAAGATGTGTTGTGGGATACAAGAGCCTTGGCCCCTTATTTATACAAGTTTGGGGGAAAAAGCTATGCTTTTCCCCCTTAGGAAAAATCTAATAGAAGAGCTTTTTTTTTTTTTCCCAAAAACTATTACCAAAGCTTTTCCCAAGAGACTTATCAAATAGTTCTTTATTTTCGCTCTCTCTCTTTTTTTAAAAAATAACAAAAAAACACAGCGCATAGCTTTTCGAAAAAAAATCCCACGCTTTTTTTTTCTTTGCCCAGCGCTTTTGTGTTTTGCTGCTCGGCGCCCACGCTTGCTGCACGGCATCGCTTATTTCTCTTGTGCTTGGCTGCACTGCAATGCCTGCTACATGGCAACCGGCTGCCTGCCCACGTGGCAGCACCTGCACACGTGCAGTCCAGCCTGCCACGTCAGCCTGCCATGTCATCCCTTGCTGCAACCAGCCGTCTACAAGGCACGCCTACAGCTAGTCGACTCAACTGCAATGCGCCACGTCACCTGCACTTGTGCCATGTGGCAGTGCCACGTTAGCTGTTGACTGGCTGACCGCTGACCCACAGGATGCCTCAGCTGCTGCTCTTGCATCAAGGTAAGAGAAAGACCATGCACATGTACATACAAATGGACATGCACAAACATGTACTCACACACATACTAAACATGTATCTGTATCCTCACACGTGTACAAACTTACATATGCATATACAGAACGAAACATGATTAGTGAATGTTGAACATGCTTAAAACATGGTTACAATGCTAAAGAAAAAGAGGTAAAATACTCAATCCTTTAACACTAAGGCTGAGGAATGACCTACGTAGCTTGTGCCTGACATATCCTAGATTGAGGATTACAATGGAGTCATGGTGTACGACAAATATCAAATCCTAAAGGGTTCTACTGTTGTACAATGTTTCACTGATGATGAGCCATCTTGTTACCATGCACTACAGTGCAGAGTGCATGTGACATTGGGCATGGTTCAGGAGTAGCAGCATGCTTGTTTAAGTGGGTAGCCAGGTCAATGCCGTAAGGTGGGTAACGAAACCACTCTCAAAAATGGGAGTGATGAAGCTTATGACAAAAGCGTTTCTCTATTTGAGTCTTGATCCTGAGGAGGGGGAGGATAGCATCTGCTCTTGCTCCTAAGAAGGCACCTACTGGGGGATCTGATCCTCCTAAGGGGGCCGCCCGGGGGTGGGGGGGGGGGTGGGGGGAGTGGGGGGGGGGGGTAAAAGCATAGTGTTTTCAAAAAAGCAAGAAGACCGGCATTGAACCACTCCATGGCACTAGTCTCCAGGTTGGACCTGATGCTGGGACCCTCTGGGGGGCGGGTGGGGCCTCCACTCTGGATGGGTGATCTTGAGGTAAGTGCTTGAAACGGTTCTCTGACACGACCGTTTCTACGTGGGTTCCTTTTGGTTGTCACCTGGCGGCGCTGTGCTGCTTTGGCTACCTCACCTTGCTGCCTCCGTCCTGTCATCTACCACCTACCCCCATCCTCGTCCTCAGGGGTAGGGTGCTAAAGTTCTGTCTCACAGGAGGGAGCGGCGGCGCTCGGTCCACTCTTGCCATTCTATGGGGTGGGAGAGGGGGGGGAGAGAGAGAGAGCTTGCCTAGACTGGCGACGAGGGCAAGCTTTGGTGAGGTGACCCGTCTCACAGCAAATGAAGCCTTGGCCAAGAAGGCGGGAGTACTCCACCCGCTAAAGGATGGGGTCCCCCCTAGAGACACCGAAGAGAGATGACGTGTGGTACTATCTCTGGAGAGGAAATGCTGATGCAGAGTGAAGGAATCCCATCCACCCGTGCCAATATCGATGGTGGCTGTCACTGGGGATTCTAACACTTGCCCTATCGCTCTCCCCAATGACAGGGAGAAGTGGGAAGTACTCCTTCCTGAGGTGTGGAAAACAGACTATGACCAGGAATCCAGATACACCAACAAGAGGGTCGGCAGAGGCGGGATCAAAACCGTGCTGCCAACATGTGAAAATTGCCTGGGCCATGCACAATGCAACGGAGCTCAGCTGGAGCGCACGGGGTCCAAAGCTGCTGGGGTGTGGAACTCCACCTGGTAGTAGCTGCGCCCGAGGGAATGGATATCTATGATCTTGCCCGGCTCACCAAGGAGGTTGGCCTAGAGCAAGTGGGTACGCGCTGGACAGCTACCCACAATCTTGCAAACCAATGTTGAGGCTTTGAGGGAGGCTACTTTTGATGCTGGGAGCTGGAGGTCTGCTTCGGAGAAGAGGCAGGGGGTGGTTACTCGGTCAGGAATGACAAAAGCGGCTGCCATGGAGTCCTCCTAAAGGGGTGAAGACCAAAGGAAGCCGATACCTGGCCCGAAATAAAATAACCCTAATGCAACAAACCTGCAGAGAAGAAATGCTGCAGGGGAGGAAATGAGGTGGGGGCGCGAGAAGCAAGGCAAGGCAAAGGGGGATGCTTGCAGGAGAGAAAAGGAGGCGACACAGAGGCAGGAGAAGGCTGAGAGGAAGGGCTGGAGGTGGGACTAGAAGGGGGAGGCTGTATGAAAAGGAGGCAAGGGCACACGAAAGCAGGGGCAGCAGGGTGGAGAACTGAACAAGCAGAGGTGCTCTGGCAGCGGAAAAGACTGAGGCGGGGGTGCATTGGGAGACAGGCGGGCAGGAGGCGGAGAGAACTGCCCGGGGGGCCACTGTGCAGGAGAAGAGGAGGGAGGGAGATGTGCAGGCTGGTGGAAGTGAACAGACGAGGGAGGCAGGGGCAGCACGAAGGAAGACTGGGGAAGAGGGCGCAGGTTCGCGAACAGGGGGGGGCTGCTCCAGCTCAATCGTGGGGTGTCGTCACGTGCTTTCCTTCTTGCCCTAGTTACAGTAATTATCTTGCTTATGTCTATGTTAACCTCATGGTGATCATATGCTTTAATCCACCTTAGCCCAAGCTCACTAATCCTCACGCACTGCTTCATTAGCAACAGTTTTCACACAACCCTCTATCACGGTTTTCCCACCCTCTTGGTCACATCATGCAGTTTTCCCGAGATCACTTCCTGTGGATCAGAGCAGGTGGATTTATCTAGAGGTTTGGATTTCTGCACAGACATGTCTCCGGAGATTTGATACTTGTATTACCGCATGAGAGTGGGACGGGCAGAGCAGAGGGCATTACAAGGGGACACTGGATCTGCCGACTTTGCTCTATGGAGGTCAAGACAGAGGAACATTATATCTGCAAATGCCTAGTGTATTACGATATCAAGGAGAGATTTCATTGTCTTCAGAGAGGGATTTGGCCCACTGTCCAGGATGATTGATTTTCCATATCAGGGCTGCTTGAAGCTATTTGATGGCGATCCACAAACATAGACTTCTTCTATGAGAGAGCCAAGCCTAGGTCCAAGACACCTCACATCCATCCATCACGATCTTCTTCCAGGCGACACAAGAAGGCAACACCAGGCATCAACTTCGAGGGCCACTAGAGTAGGAGGACCCTCCCAGGAGGATTAGAGTTTTACCCAGATGGTAAACCGCACCATCACAACTTGTAGCAGTCACTCTGGACAGAGCCCATCAATTGTAGCATGAGATGCCCATGGCCCTCTGGGCCAGGGATGGACCTCCATGTGGCAGCTTCAGATTAAGGAGATTCTACAGAGACAAAGGGAACAACACCAACTCAAGCCCCCCCCTCTCCTCTCTCCCCCCCTTCCAACGAGCAGTGGATATAGGGAGCCTCTTTGAGATCCTAGATTCACGCATCTTGAACATTTTGGATGGATTATGATGATGTCTACCTACTATTATCTCTAATTGTACCCACATGGGCTCATGATGTACTTGTACTTTTACATGGTGATAATTGCGTAGGTGGCTAGTTTTTTTTTTCACCCTTCTCAATTTTCTACGACTTGTGATATTTTCATGGATTCATTGTACTACTTTTTGGTCTCATAGACCCACTAAGTCTTTTGAAGAAGTTAATATTACTCTCTCTCTCTCTCTCTCTCTCTCTCTCCCACACACACTCTTTTCTTCTTGTGTGAAACCACTGCTTCATTAATAAAAGTAATGTACATTCATAGCTGTCCCAGAGTGGGACAGCTACGACTCAGATTAGAAACAGTGGAAAACACCTCGAGCTCCAGAAAAGAGAGCTTTCCAAGATCAAAAGAATCTCTGAGACACACACACACACACACACACACACACACACACACACCACAACGCAAACACGGACACACACACAATAATACAGACAACACAACACGCGCGCTCGCGCACACACACAGCTACGATTGTGTTACCCAAACCGGTAGCAAAGCTGAGAAGGGGTAAAAGTTGAGGTGCAAGGGTTGCAAAGAAGATGGCTGTAATTAGCTTATTGTAGTGAGAAGTTTAGACAATTTTTGAGACCACGATATATCAGTCAACGTTATAAAACATGATTCATTATATCTTGGGTGCATGATTTATGCAGGGATTAGTCGGAACAAAAGGTTGAATGGAAAGCCCAAAACTCCAATGGGATGCTCCTTCCCTTCTCTCTCCTCACAACCAATTCAAATTGATTCGAGTGTCAGAGGTGCTCAGCACATTTACCATTTCACAGCAGACACAACAAATGAAATGCCATCTAGCAAGAGTTTCATGGCGGAGGTAGGCAGCGGTGATAACCATGACTCCTCAAAGCCTATCATATACCCTACTGTTGGATCAGTGCTCGTGGCTACAAAGAAGCTGTCTAAAGCATCCACAGTGTTCGAAAGCTCCAGCATTTTGATTGTGAAGGCAGATGGTCAAGAAGGGTTTCAAGGGTTGATTTTTAACAAACCTTTATCATGGAAACTTTTACCTGGGCTGGATAGTGAAATGGAGCATATTGTCAATAGCACTATCCTTTGCTATGGTGGGCCAGTAATTGTGCATGGACAGCCTTTTCTAAGTCTCTCTAGGCTGAAAGACTTAGAGGGATTCTCTGAAGTTGTGCCTGGTGTACATTTTGGAGGGCCTTCAGTCACAATGCATGTGTTTCAATCAATCAAGGATGCCAAGCTAGAGGCGACTGACTTTTGGTTTTTCTTAGGACATGCTGTTTGGAGCTGGCAGCAATTGTTGGATGAGCTTGCAGCACAAGTGTGGCAGCTAACTAATTATGAAGAAGGGATCATTCAGCTACCCATACAAGAATGGCTGAATGGTTCGAGTATAAGTGTTTTAAACTTACTTGAAACAAGAACAAAAGCCTAATTTGCCATACTATTGCATTCCTTTTTGGAAGGATCAATGATAGTTGGATTTTGTGGACTATACAAATGTCGAATACAGGTAAAGTAGACCACTTGATGAAGGTGAGATTGACATTATTATTCTTCAAAAGCCCCTACTCAATTTAACATCCTAAATTTGTCATTAATGATGCCTATATGCTTGTAATATCGATGCATGCACACATTGATAACAAGGGGTGTCGTAATGCAAAGATTTATGAGTGGATATGTATTGCACTTGTGACGCCACAGTCGACAATCAACTTCGCTTTTTGCCCAACCTCATCAAACTTGAAGATATCTCCATCCTCGATTATTATAATTCCATCTTTCTTTAGATGCAGGCCTTTATGAAAGCTTAAAATACAAATACACCACCAAGAACAAATAGGAGCTGTTTTCAAATATGTTTTTCGCTCTTTCCTATAATAGTACCTTGTTATAATCTTAACTACACTCACAACAGATAGAATGTATACAACACCAAGAACAAGCCAAAAAAGCTCTCTCTCATAGGGCGTGATACAAAACTGCCCATGGAAATTTCATCAGATGTTTATCTTAGGGTGACTTTCACGGGACCTGTCTTCTCCATGAGACTAGTCACACAGGCCTGCCTTACGATGAGAGGGTATGTAGCCTTAGCCCGAATGAAGAGACTGTTTCCAGGCCCACGTCTAGGAGCTCCACATCAAATGTTTGTTTTTTGACATTTGGGTGCGCTTGGCAGTTATGTACGGTGCGTCTTTGGGACCAGATCTAGGAGAAGATGATTGGAGGATAGAGTGATTGCAAGTTATGATGCTCTCTTGTATGATTAGGAGTAAACCATCAGTGCCTCAGGAGATTATCTTAGATGAGTTCAGTTGGTAATTGATGCACTTCTTCAGACTCTCACTTACATACACTGTTTGTACACAATTTATGCAGATCACCTCCCACACTTGGCCCTTGAGTCCATGCAGCTTACAGGAGAGAGGCAACACAGGTCTTTGTTCTCATAGGTGTTCAGTTCCTCTAGATAGATTGCCTCCTTTTCATTATAGCCTCAAAACTCTTTTTCAGAAAAGATCTCCCTACACAGGTTATCAACCATCTCATTCGACTAAATCGGATGACTCGATGTGACAGGGTTTCACATACATCTTACATGGCTGAGCTCCCTCGAAACTCCACTTCTGCAAAGAGTATTTCTTGAGAGTTTCGAAGGGTGGAATCATTATGAGTCATGGATACCGCCACAGGCACATGTCACATGCCATGAAGATCGCCATTGGTCAGATGAGGGTCTCATCACACTTAATGATTGAGTCAAGTGAAGCAGAGAGCATCCCTAGGGAGGCATGTGTGGGCAGAGCACGTGGACCCACATTTGCACGCACGTGCACACCATGTGTTCATAGTCACCCACGCAAGTATAACACCCCGCTTTTTTCAAATATCCCCCCCCCCTTGTTTTGCTATTTTTCCAATTCAAAAAAAAAGGAAAAAAATACATTTAAGTGTTTTTTTAATTTTTGTTTTTGATAAACCAATAAGTGTAGCTAAAACCCTTCTCACCCTCCTTTTACTGCATATTTTGACTCCCCACTGAGTGGGTGGAGCGTTTCCCATGGTGGGTAAGGCCAAATCCAAATTCTCTTTCACTTACGGGTAGACCCTTGCAAGTTTTTGGTGTGCATTCAACCCCCTTCACTTACATCCTTTTGCCACTGGCACTTAGGAACATAGACCTGGACAATCCTTACTATCTTGTGGTCCATCGGACCCATCCATGCACACTAGCCTTTCGTTGATTGCACCCAATGGTCTCAATCACACCTTATCAAGGCAGTCCGGCATCGGATCCCATTCTTGCACGTAACATCCATGCCCCATGCCAACACTTTGCATGCTTTCCTTCGATCCAATTGCCTTGTCTCATCTTCTTCATTGACTCTCGTTCTTGCTCAGTCTAGCTCTTTACATTCATGAATCACAATTCCGACATTTTCTTACTCACAAGGACTACTAGCCTTCTATCAATGCACGACATGTTTGGACTACGTGAAGATGCCCACTAGAGAATCCTCTATCTTGCCCAACGAAATGGGCATTTCAATCGTGGTCTATGAAGCCATCAGATCCATGCACCCTCAAATGGAGGCCTTTACACAAAATGGTGATTCAATCAACATGCTATGCATCTCCCTCCAATGAACAAAACTTTCCTACATCCGTGCTAATCAACAAGCAAGGTAGAGATGTCCAAAAGGTTCAAGCAACACCACATGTCCAAGGTCGGCATTGTCCACCAATCCAAAATTTCACTCCCAAGCCGCATAAGCTTTGTAATGCTTCCCTTCTTTCCGCCAACATCACCATGCTTCAAGCAAGCGGGCCGAATAGCCACCAATATTTCAAAAAGAGGCTCAACAAGTGCTTGGATCCATTCGGCCATGTCCGGCAAGCCACCCATAGTTCGCGGTTTGCCAATGTACTAGCTAGATTGGGTGTTCTAAATTCTTTCATTCTCATGGACAACCCAACCTGCACACCTATGGTGAAATTTTCACATATTTTGCTATGATTTTAAATGCTTTCATTTTTAGGAGAACTTCTGCATGTTTAGTGAAGCCCCTATTAGCCAACATTGTTACACATCAACCACCAATTTCCCATCTGAAATCATGTGTTTCAAGAATCAAAAAAAGTAGACAAGTAAGTGTCAAAGCAAAGCAGAGTGTAGGAGTTTTCACAGGAAGAAGCTTCTTCGTGGGGCTATCTGCAATATCCACGAGCCTTGCATTTAATAGATACACAGGCAATATGTGTTGAGTCTCATCGTCGACAATCGTCTAGGTACATTTTTGGATTGGGGGGGGGTGGTCCATGATACAACCATTCACCTGGACCTTCCTCAAATTAGTAGGAACCTTTCGTGGCCTCGTCTTCGACCACACCACCCTGTGATCCGCATTACCTCTATCCCAAGGTTACCAATGCCAAATCCATCGAGCCACAGAGGCCATCCAACTCCGTTGAAATCGACCAAAGTCCACTGCCATGCCTCTAATAATCTAATGATCTTGACTTCCCAAGACAAGGAAGGTCAAGTAAATGTCGAAGAAAGCAGCAAAGAGAGTCAAAGAACGCAGTTGAGTTGGAGAAGTCTTCGCCATCTTGGAGAAGTGCACACACGGGGGTACACCTTATTATGCCCATTGTTCATACATGACATCTACATATTTCACTACAAGCATCGAGCCACAGAGGCCATCCAACTCCGTTGCAATCGACCAAAGTCCACTGCCATAATAATCTAATGATCTTGACTTCCCAAGACAAGGAAGGTCAAGTAAATGTCGAAGAAAGCAGCAAAGAGAGTCAAAGAATGCAGTTGAGTTGGAGAAGTCTTCGCCATCTTGGAGAAGTGCACACACTGGGGTACACCTTATTATGCCCATTGTTCATACATGACATCTACATATTTCACTACAAGCATCATAATTTTTTCACTTCTTGCATCTCATGGCACACACAAACACATGCACCTGGAACTAATCTCATCCACTCCAACTCTTCAAATACATCTTGGGATCATGGCAACCGCAAGCCTGGCACATGGTACGAACCATCGCCTAGAGAACCCTCGACCATACTTCCAACACACTTCCATGCATGTAACCTCTACATTCATTCCCACCACACCACCTCTCCCTGGGGTTGACGTTTTTCCCACGAAGAAGCCTCGTCCCCCTTAGCATCATGATATGAACATTGTGAAGGTTGAGACATACCCTCATGTCATGCCATGAAGATTCAGACTGCCATTTACCCATGCTAATCATTCCATGGTTGTCCTGGCGCTCATTTTGTCAATCACAAGGTTCAGACCGCTTCTACCAAACTACGTAATGTTCAAGAGTCTACTCCACTTCCAAAACTAACAAAGGCCTAGCATGAAGAGCCTATACATTACCTAACACTTTGTATGCTGCCTCACCAAGCTGCCTGCCATCAGGGCTATCCCAAGATTCCCACCACTTTACCTTGCATCCAGTTGTGGATCAATCCTGAACTATACCACTTAACGTGGGTTGTCGACTTCATGGCGAATACTAGACCATCCACACCTTACCATCTCGGCAATAGCTTCACCACTGACTTGGGTGACGCAAGGATGTGGTCACCATTAGGAAGGAAGATCATGTTAACTACTCCATAGGTTAATATGGTTTCACGTGCTCAATCCATCTTACCCGTGCAAACGAATACTTATCCTTTGTAAGACAGCGCTAGAAACATGTAAAGTGGCCTTACCCTGTGCTTAATGTCTACATAGTCTATGAAGTCCATCTGTATAGTTGCTTAAGACTAGTAATAGAGGTCGAACTATTTTTAAGTTTATCTGGGCTAGTGTGAAAACTAGTTATTCATATATGTCATTTTTGACAATAATTAATACACAATCATTCCTTTCTTGCTTGCTTGTATGCCATTGAATCTTTCTTGCTTGATGGATGCCCTTCATTCCCTACCTTTTGTGAGAGAGAACCATTGCAAAGGACCATCTCTTCTTGCCTTCATCTAGGCATAGAGAGCACTCCCTTCACCCCTTTGGCAAAGTAGCATTCTGGCGTGACAATGAAGTGAGAACATGATAGGCAAGCTAGTGCACCCACATAGGGAAGTTACAGTTTGTAGATCTAATGCAAGAAGCTCTTGACTTGAACAATCCCTCTTGCAGTGTGGAAGAAAACCACTCAACACTATTAACGAATGGAGGAGTTCAAAGGTCGTAGTTACATTGGTGAAGCTCTTATTGGCTCTAGGCCAAATTTGGGAAACGGACTTAGGATTGAGGTTACCAATGGAGTTGAAGCATTGCCCTCATATGTGAGACAGGTTCTGGCGGTTTTGTACCTTTTTTTAATGTAGGTTCTTGTGGTGCCATACACATAAGAGATGTTGAGAGTTGGTTGATCAGAAGTACTTCCCTTTTGGGAGGGTGGGTTGGTTTGTGCTCTTACCCAACTTAAAAATGTGTCATATGTATACTTACTAGTCAAGCCAAATCTTGAGCCATGCTCAAGAGCTTAGCAAGAGCTCACCTGTAGCTTCCTCCCATGTATGTTTTGTCACACCACTCCATCTCCACATCGGATGGGTAGTATATCCCAAGATCTAAACCCTAGCTTATGAGAGTTGCAAGAGATGGAATAGGAAGAGAACTTTAGCTTTATTGCACAAATGGAAGAGAATTTATTACAAACATGAGAGATTGTACCCCATAAGCTTTTCTTACTAGGTGGCCCAAGAGTGACTTAAGTCACCCCTGTGACTAGCTACAAGGCTTTTACCAAGAGAGTAGCTATTGAATTTGGATTTCTCATGCTATAATGTTGATATATAAGACTTGATAGCATCTTTAGAGAGCACTTACAACTTGGAAATGATGGGATTAAAATATATGAAGATGCTCTTTTACGTCTGACCTTGTGTTGGTGAAGAGTCCATTTTAACTAAAGTGATTATCATGTTCCCCTTCTTGATTAAGATGCTCTTTTACATCTAAAGTGGAGACCTTGTGCTGGGTTAAGAGTCCATTTTAACTAAAATGATTAACATGCTCCCCTTCTTGATGTTAAACATGTCTTTTTGATCAAGTGGAAGAAGTTGCTTGGAGGGATGTGATAAGGTTGGTGCATTAGAGCCAAGACTACATCAATTGAAATGTGTGAATGTGTGTGCACATGCATGAATGTAATTGTGCATGCACGTGCGAGTGCGTGTGTGCGAATGCGAATGTGTGGGGTGCACATGCAATTGCTAATGTGGGTGCATGATGTGCAATGTGCACATGGGTGTGGGGTGCACGAGTGTGTGAAAATGTGTGCAAGGGTCGAGGATTTGAACTTGTTTTATTAAACACTACCAAGCAACCATATTATGACATGAGCATTTGTGTAGAAAGATTTTTTATCGCAAAGTAACCATCACTTTTAGTATAGGCTTCCAAATAATGCATTATCCAAGCAATGGTACTCCCACACATAAAAGTAGCATTTAATCCCAGTCTACTCAAATAGTGAATTTAAATAAAGGTAAGTCCCAAGTTTATTAGCTTGAATTGTTTTGATTCATCATTTTATAGTAGCCTTCTTCCTAATGTTTATCTACTTTAGCTTTTTTATACTTTTGGCCTTGAGTATTTTCATATTGTTTTCATGAAGGAATGATTGTAAGTATATCTCTCAAGTGGAAATATTGGCCTTATATATTTTTTATGGGCCTATTTTTGTTCCTTAAAAACTAGAGATTTATTTTTATTCTGAATAATCTCTTGTGGGCTAGAGTGGATGGAGTATATTTGGGGACTCATTAAACATAGCTTACCTTGAGACGAAACACATTTGATGTTAGGATTATTGTATAGCTCATAAACCTTACACAATATACATTTATTGGGTTTTTTCCTTATTTATTCCCTCTACATCTAGAATAAGAACCGAGGCTTTACGTCTGGATAATCCTATATGAGAGAGATTTTAATTTTTGTGTTATCTATTATGGAAATACATAACTATGTTCACAACTTCATTTCTTAACCTGTTGGGTAAACTTATAGCTTTTAGCATGCATGTTCTTTTTTTACTAATGTCACTAACATCTTTTTCATTCTCTCTATAGTGCCCTTTTTTGAGATGTATAAGGAATGGTTGTGCATTGTCATTTCATGCATTGGTCTTACATATAGTCCTTGGATGTGTATTATCCCCTTCCATTTGACCTTAGGACAGTCTTTGGTTTCTAGATTTCTTTATTTATCATTGTCACAAATTCCTTTAAATGTTTAAAGGCTATTTAAAGGCTTGTAACTTTTTCCCAAGAAAGTAGACTCATCTTTTTTTAAAAATACTAATAAAGGTCATGGAAATATTCTCTGGTACGCTATGGTCTAAAATGACTAAATGCATTGGCCCTAGAATATCAATCATTCTAGTGGAATTTTAAGGAAAGTTTTCTCTGTGGTGTTTTCCTAATATGCAAGCCTCATAAACATTCTACTTGAGTTCTATGACATGAAAACCTTTGACTAGGTTTTTATAATGCATAAACATCAATATTTGATAGGTTGAGTGTTTAAGCTATGTATGCAATCAATATGATTTAAATCCTCCTTGGATTTAATATCCCCATGACATGGTTTGTGTTTAGGAATAAAGGCATCAAATTTGTACAACCTTCTTTTCTTGATTCCTTGATAAATCGCACATAATAAGATTATATCCCTTATCAAGCATTATTAATCGCTTAATTGACCTTTATATTTTGTCAAGTGTATTACGAGATTAAGAATTGTATAAGCAATAGACCACTTATAAGCCTTAGTTGCCCAATCAACCATAGTTTTAAGTATGTCCACACACACTTAAGTTGCCCAATCAACCATAGTTTAAGTGTGTGTGAACACTCAAATGTATTACGAGATTAAGAATTATATAAGAAATAGACCACTTATAAGCCTTAGGTTCCCAATATATTGTTGCTCCTCTTACTAATTACCTTCTTTAATGCAAGCTGTGTATGACTGTATGCAAGGGATTGGAGATGAGAACAGGGATAAGAACCCATAGTCCAACGTGGTGGTGTGACAATTCTTATAAGCCTTAGGCGCACGATCAACCATAGTTTAAGTGTGTCTGAACACTTATGGCCTTATATATAAGTCACTTTCTTTCATAATCCAATACACTCTCCCATTGTGCAATAGAGTCTTGATCTTGCTAATTACCTTCTCTAATGCATGCTAGTGAGTCCGTGTGTTATTTCAAGTAGGAAGAGGGATGAGGACACATAGTCCAATGTGGTGGTGTGATAAAGCTCACGAGAGACAAGGATGAAAACCACTATCTCTACGGAGGTGTGGAGCTCTTGAAGCAGTGTGCTCAAGCTTGGCCCATCAAAAGGATCTCCCACGAGATAGTTGTAGCTCATGAAGAGTAAGCTCTTGTGTATGTTTCTGGGAGTCCATAATTCTATAATGCTCTACTTGAATTCTTTGAAAGTCACTACAAAAAAGTGGATGAGTTGAATTGTCAACAACCCTCACGACCCCTTTCTCTTATACACCAATTGTATTATGCACATTGCATGCACCATGAACTAAATTGTTAGCAACCCTTACGACCCCTTTCTCTTGTACACCAGTTTTATTGTGCCCATTATAGGTACCACCATCCCAATTCACATTACATGTGCATTAAGCTAGTCTTTCTATAGTAAGGCTTTTGGTGATGACATCTCACAATGTATGCATTCACATGTAACAAGTGCACAAAATGCACCTCAAAACTAAGGAGCCTCATGCACACATCAAGTCTCTTCAACTCAAACAGAAACAAATCCAAGGCCAGAAACTGCTAAGGCAACAGTTAGACAAACAATGTAGGGCTTTTATATTGTCCACGGATTGTACAAGGTTGCAAACTACCCGACATCGTTATATTTCTTGACACTGCACAATCCCTAAAAACAATGTGCCATTGATCACATGTTCATAGATTGACCAAAAAGATATGCTTTATTGCAAGCTACCTCACAATGCCTAACACTCAATATCAGAAGTATGCAAAATGGATACGTGTCTACGATTCCACTAAATGTGCTCAGGCGTTTATAAGCCAAGGTGTGATAAAAAGTTTAAAAGAAAAACTACAAAATAATACTCTATACAACAGATAGAGGATAATGTCTTGAAGCAAAAACCAAAAAACGGATTCATAACCTCCTAAACCTAAGAAAACCAAAGGTACACAAATGAAAGAGGTTAATACTAAAACTCAAGAGACAAGGGAAAGAGGTTAATACTAAAACTCAAGACAACACAAACTGCATTTTCTTTTTAGTAAGGGACGTGAAGGCAACACACGATGCAAAAGTATTGAAACCAAGGACCCAATGTATGTGGCACTTGCTTCAAGGGCTCATCAAAAGAAAATTCATTCTCGTTGCGCATGGAAAAGAACAACCTCAAGACAAGGGAAAGAGGCATGAAGGTAAGGGACATGAAGGCAACACATGATAATAAAGAAGCATTGAAACCAAGGGCCCAATGTATGCAGCCCTTACTACTTATAAGAAAATTCATTCTCGTCACATGGAAAAGAACAATGGAAACCTTCTAGTGATCTAAGAAGGATAAGATGAAGAAACAAGGTCGAACACCTCATGTACTGTAATTGAAAGTCAAAACAAAGCACTAAGACCTAACACACCAACCCAAGATGAGAACAATACTCTTGTCAAGAGCCCTAACAAACAAGATGCTCAAGAGACTAGGCTTAGAATTGTTGAGCTATTAATTGGGTCACCACTTGACATTGAACCACATCTTGTTAAACCCAAAAAATTTCCCCAAAACCAACAAGAAGAGGAGTTTTCAAAAGGGATGTTGGTGGAGGAAGGATCTTAATATTCAAACTTATATTGATCTCTGAGTACTCCATACTTTACAATGAGGCCTTGGACCCTTTTTATATGAATAGGAAAAAGCAAAAGTTGAAAAAACATATTCTACCTTATGTGGGATAAATCCTCATGCTAGAATTTACCCATGCAAATATGCTATA
Source organism: Cibotium barometz (assembly GCF_041138505.1). Classification (NCBI taxonomy): domain Eukaryota; kingdom Viridiplantae; phylum Streptophyta; class Polypodiopsida; order Cyatheales; family Cibotiaceae; genus Cibotium; species Cibotium barometz. Next base: position 31,688,731 of record NC_141077.1, on the reverse strand, counting down.
TTGTGTATCACAAATATGCTCCTGCCCATGTTTCAAACCCCAATTTGGATGTTTTAAATAATACACCAAAATATCATGTGACATTGGGGATGGGCATATGGTTCTATGGTCTTAAGGCATGATTTGGCACAAGGTTTCAAGCATATACACACCTCGAGGACATCCGTAGAATCTATGGAAAGAGTCTTAGATTGTAGTCCATTCAAGGCAATGGGTGCTCTTTTTGATGCAGCGTTTAGATTAGGTAGATCTAATTATCCCTTAATCACATAAAGGCAATGGGTGCTCTTTTTTATGCAATGTTTGGATTAGCGTCTTAGGTTGCACTCCATTCTAGGCAATGAATGCTCTTTTTGATGCAACGTTTGGATTAGTAGATGTGATTGTCCCTTAATCACTTTTTTAATTACTTTATTATTACTAAGCCTATAAATAGACTTGTATCCAATGAATATTTACAAGTCTTTCTACACTCTCATTCTCTCTCGCACATTGTTTTTATGTTATTATATTATCATTAATCCTAATAAGCTTTTCAGGTTTGTTTCCCTTCTACCCCCTATCAATGGAGGCTTGATTACTCTCCCACACATCACCATTGCCAATGATTCTTGTTGGACCCTTTATCTAGCTCTTTGGCACATCCACGAATAGTAGTAGCAGTCGGCAATAGCGACGATAGAAGCTTGCAAGAAAAGCCACCAACAACGAATCAATAGAAAGCTTCATTTTTGGGAGGAAATGCAATAGCAAGTTTTTTCTAACATTTTTTCCTAATAATACCTACATCCATGGATTTTTGATTGTGTGGTTAGAATCTTGAAAAAACAGCAAGTGGCACCTATGAGTTCCAACTCTTTGCACCCCAGAGAATGCAGTTTGGTAAAGTGAAGATTAAATTATGATTATAAGGCACAATACATAAAAGATAATGCTAAGTTTGCTAAGTTTGCTGACATAACCTTTAAGGCCATCAATGTAATGCATGGATCATCTAAATATTTTAAGCGATAAATGATCAGCATGCTTAGAGATATCTTTGAAATATAGTGGCTGAGTCTCTACCAACAAAAATTCATTTACCTCCACCTCGATTGAGAAACCCATCTTCATATGCTATCTCAAGTTGTAAACAAATAAAAAATTTACTTTACAACAATAAAAATATTTAAAAAAAATGTTATGTATTTATTCGTATAAATACCTTTTTGTTATCATCGTCAACAAGTCACCTATCCTCCCACAAGTCAATTGAACCTTGTGGAGGCATCTCTTCTTCTGAGCACGGAATCCTTGGTCGCTCCCTTCCCATATTAGAGATTCCCATACTCTCTTGAATAGTTGAATATTCTTCCTCTGTGGGAAGAGTGTCTTTTTGTTCTTCAAACTTCCTTATGCACATTTCTATAACCTTAGGTGCACCGACGAAATTGTCACCTACTACTTCTATATCAAGCACTAAAAATTCATCAGTGGCATCTGGATATCTGTTAGTAGTACAAAAGTCTTATTATCCTTTAGTGGAAAGGATGGTAAGCATGGGAGAAGGATCTTCTTCTCTGAATCCTCTATAAAAACATCCTTTTCCTCTGGAAGAATTAAACTTGCTTTAAAATCTACAGCATCAAGATCCCTGCTCATTATTTCTTCTTGTTATATAACGACAACCATTTCTACATCATGAATTTCTTCTTGATTTTTAATGTCCCTTAAAAATGCTACAGGCTGGACATTGGAACTGTCAAGAATACTTTTTCAGCAGTCTCAATTTCTGATTTTACATGTAGATAGAAAAGGAAAGCCAAATGATGCTAAAGAAGCTTGCATTTCCTACTATGTAATCTACAATGCTCCATAGTGACTTTCACATGGTCAGGAAGTAGGTCATACTTTTTCTACAATTTGCCCTTTTTTGAAGATGTCTGTGGCAACATGCTAAGATGATCAAACCTCACACCTTCAATAAGAATTGCACTATCATATGTTAATGCAAAAAAAAGTTTGCATTTCCTCTTCATAATACTCCTTGAAGTGATCAATCACTGAACTCACTTCAAATCTTACATTGAAAGATTCCTCAAATAAATTTTGTGCACCTGCAAGCTGTAGGAAGTCAAAAAGTCTCTTTGCCTGGTGTTTCCTCTGTCTCACAGGATCACCTTCATCACTTGAACCCATCTCTTTGCAGTAAATAACCCTAGAAGGGTGTATCTTAGGAGCACACAATAGAAGCTAACCTTTCAGTAGATAAGGATTGTACACCCAAGAAGAAATTGTGAGGTTTGGGGGAAAACATTCTAGGTAAGAAACACAATGTGAAATAAGCAATCCACTATGAACAAATTGATGGTACTGTGCTATCTTTCTACAGGGGGCAGTTGGGGGAAGGTGGGTTATCCCACAATAAATTTTGAGGTCTAGAGCATAGATTGTAGGTTGGAAAGACAACGTGAGATGGGCAATCCACTTTGGACGGATTAATGGAATCACGTTATCTTTCTATGGCGGGAAGTTGGGGTATGGTGGAGAAATCTTCTACTGCTTTGGAAATCTCAGGGGGCTAGGCAACTCAGGGGGCTCAGGGGGTATCTCAGTGGCATAGGGCAAATCAAGGGCAAAGAGCACTTTGGAAAGATAACGCGAAGGTCGCAATCTAGTCTGATGAGATTGATGATATCGCGCTATCTTTCTAAGGTGGGCAGTTGGGGCAATCTTCTACTTTTGCTTTGGAAATCTCAAGGGACTGGGGTAGTTCAGGGGGTTTAGGGGTAGCTCAGTAGCATAGGGAAACTCAGTGTAGCATAGGGAAGCTCATGGGGCAAAGGGAAAATCAATGGCAAAGCTCAGTGGAATAGGGGAACTCAAGGGGCAAATCATTGGCAGGGGAAAGACAGTCAACTCGGGCAGCTCGAAAGCGGGATTTTTTTTAATTAACAAGATATTTATAGGCATGTGAGGCCACGTGGAAATGATACGGATGTCACATGGCCACGCCATGTATTCACACATGCGACTCACACGTGGGAACCCACAACGCGACTAGGACGATCCAGTAACACCTGTTATCGTATATCGCATCGTCTTTCCATTGTTGCTTGTGCCTCCCACCAGCCCACGCTACTCTCTATCCAGTCAAATTGCTTGTACAATGCTTGTTCCTCCCACCAATCCCCCGCACCTGTTTCTACACATCAAGGACCAATCAAGGAATTAGGAAGAAAGTCACATGTTACTACTATGGTGGGAAAATAGGAAATTTGGCTGAAGATTGGCTTCCCAAGAAGGAAGAAACCTCATGAAATTCTTCTGAATTATTGTAATAGGGTGTGTCTCTCTTACCCAGTGTTGTGACTCAACCTCTAGTGTGTAATGTTGCAAATGTGGCCAACTTTGTAGGAAAGGGATAGGATTTGCACAACCAGCCCCAGTAGCATATATATGAGTGAAATGCTAGCCAATAGCTCACCAACACGGTAGGAAAGACAGTGCGACTAAGACGATCCGATAACATGCCTCACTAGCTAGAAAACCTAAGGATGCAGGTACTAAGATTAAGGATTTTACGCTAGAAAACCTAAGGATGCAGGTATTAAGATTAAGGATTTTACGCATGATAGGGATACTGGGACTACATATCAACTGAGAAGGGCAAAGAACAGATGGCTTCTGAGGAAGACATGAGAATTGATGAAGAAAGAATAATGGGAGATGAGTTGATGGACCTTGAAGAGAAGAATCTATAAGATTTAAAGAATGTACCTGGACAACTTGTTGTTCATGTAAAAGATTTTGTTGATGGTGCAGAATATCTTGATATAGCACCTTCAGATATGTATATGCTATTAGAGAGAAATCGAGAAATAAATGATGTTGTGATCTTGATATCTCTCAAGTATGTAAGCTATCTTTTTTGAAAATTTATCTACTGATTTGTTTTTTAAAGATAACTACCTAATTTATCGGCATCTTTTGTCCACCCTACCCCCAGAGCCCTATTTTCTTTTCTTTTTTTTAATTGGACACCATAGTCTCTGTTTATGTAAGAGAAACAAGCACCAATTTTGCAAGGTTGGAAGAATGGTTGAGGAGACGCGACATTGAAAAGGTGCAATTTGTAATTGTACCTTATAATGAAATGTAAGTATTTTATTTTAAATATGTTTTACTTTGTTTAATGTCCTTTTATACATCTCTATCAATTGTTTTTTCTTTTCTGTATTTTGTAGGAGCCATTGGAGTGTAATTATAATTGATATCAAGAAAAGAAAGACATGTTTCTTGAATTCCATGCTTGATCTGCATGGAGAAGCCAAATTGTAAGTTTTTAATTTTAATAGAGATTGTGTTTAAGATTCAATTTGTATTAGATTGAATAATTTATGTGGTTTATTATTTTGCAGGGCATCTAAACGCATAATAAACACTCCATCCTCCACTCCTTGACAATAAAACTCCACATCAGTTTTTCATTTTGCTTGTAAGTTATAATAACATAAATGATAACTTTTAAGTTTGTAATAGAGCTCCTTCTTCCCACCATAATACCATCTACCTTAAATTTGTAGATTGATGGTATGGCATCTAATAGAAATTCCAAGGGCATACACACATCCCTCAATGTCCATTTTGTATTTATAGGGACTACTCTATTGTCATCATTTTGTATTTATAGGGACTACTCTATTGTCATCATCACTCAAGCTGACTGTTAGGTCATACTGTGTAAATTTTTCCTCTAAATCCAATGGCATCCAAGTCCCTCTAAGCATTACATTTTATATGATCACCCCTACTATGGATGACTTTATTCACTTTCCATTCTACTCCAAATGCATTATCCAAGTCATACTCAGATATATGTGTAGGTAGCCACATTGCTTTTTTCCTCTTCATGTTTTCTTCCTGAAAATATGCCACAAATACATGGAGAGGTATAAACCATGATAGCCTAATCCTCTTAGAAATACTTCTTGCGTCCATAGACTTCTAAATATCCAAGATAATATTGGATTTAAATGCTAATAAAGTACCTTTGTCTGGAAAGTCCCAAGCTTGGTATAGCCAAACTCTCCAGTCTTCCATAAGCTTCTGGTCTATGGACAATATACTTAGCGTTGTATAAAAATATGTGTATATTAACTAAAAAAGCAAATGGTTGATTGGAAAATAATACTTTCCCAAGATCAGCATGCATAGCTTTGAAAGTCCCAGTGAATGACTCCACAGGTTGCCACTCAATGCTTGTTGATAGATAAACATCTATCACATATACAACACATGTGAATTTCTCTAAGTCTATTTGAGGTAACATCTTGATCTTACTGTTGCAATTTATTTTGTAGAAACAAAGTGAATCTCCAATTTATTCGATTGGATTCGAGTGTTACTCATTGGTCTCTGAGTCTATTCGAGGTATTCCATGTCCATGAGAACCTCTGAGCCATGCCTGATTAGCCTTTGAGCCATGTTCGGACCTCTGAGTTTACTTCGCAAACCATGCCAATTTCAACATAAACCAGGGTTAACTGTGTCTTAACCAACTGTGTGCGCTGCTATAATTTTGTTAGAATTAACTATGTGTTAATTGGTTGTGTGTGCTAATATATTTTAGTTTAAACCAAAGTTAACTGTGTGTTAACCAACTGTCTGCGGCGCTGGTATAAGATTGTCAGGATTAATTGTGTGTTAATCAGCTGTGTGCACTGATGAAAAGAGGGTATGTTAGTCATAATATCTATGGTCCAATGGGGATGCCTATGTGATCGTTGCTTACACATGGGAACGATTAATGTGTTTAATCACCTGTGTGTGCTAATATTTACAAACTGAGGATAGTTGCTTCCTCAACTAGGAGGAATATCACGGGAGTGAGATTTTTTATATCTTATCACCCAATTTTTGTTTAAAAAAAGCTTGTAGAGAAAGCATGGGTAGAAATAGCCTTATAATCTGTTTTTGGAAATAATAAAAACTATACTCAAGAGGGGATGTTTTTGGCACACGCTTGGGGGGGTAGTTGGTACCTAATCTTGTGTTTTTCTCTCGCGAATTATACTTTCTGTTCCATATGCTTTTTGAGGTCTGTTATTTTTCATCACAAAATCAATCCTAAATTGCTCTAAACTGGGAACTAACTTTCCATGTGCACATCGATGCATCAACATTTGCCATTGGATGTGTACTAGCCTAATCCGGGGAACACAACATGGATTTTCCTGTGAGCTTTGCTAGTCATCAACTTAATGACGCTGAGTGAAATTACACAACAACATAAAGAGGAGGAATAGCTATGGTTTATGCTGTGAAGAAATACATGCATTATTTATTGGCCAACCAGTTCGTTTTCTTTGTTGACCATCAAGCATTGCTATATTTGGTGAACAAACCTTGCACTACAAGATGCATCACTAGATGGTTACTTATCCTTTTGGAATTTGACTTCACAGTCATAGTTAGAAAGGGTTCATTGCATGTACATGCTAGTCAGCTTTCAAGAATACCAAATGGAGAACCACAATGGGTGTGGAAGATGACCTTCCTGATGCTCCTTTATTTCAAATCGACCATATGCTTGAGTGGAGTGATGAAATAGCTCATTTCTTAGTAAATGGACTTCCTATAGATCGTCCTATAAATAAGAACAAAGCCAGATGCCTTATCAAGAAGGCCACACCCTATCAAATGATAGTGAAAATTCTTTATCAGAAGGGTTAAGAAGCAATCATGAGAAAATATGTTTTGAAGATGACTTTGTTGCCGTTCTTAAACAAGCCCATTTAGGAATAGCCGGAGGACATTTTGCAGCACAACTGATACCATTGCACGCAAGGTTCTCTTGGCAAGACTTTGGTGGCCTACACTCTTTGGTGATGCAACTGAATTTGTTAAACATCGTGAGACGAATCTCAAAGGTTTGCCATGGTCCAAGAAAAGAAGTGTATACCTTTAACCCCAATTATTTTGGAACAACCTTTTGAAAAATGGGGCAATGACTTTGTTGAACCCTATTAGCCCAACAGCTAAGGTTCCCAAGCATGATACATTATTGTCGTGACACAAACTACTTTTGAAGCCAAAGCTACACAAAACATTGATGCAATGTCCACATCTAAATTCCTTCATAAAAATGTGTTAACTCATTTTGGTTGCCCACTAGAGATAGTGAGTGATGGTGGTAGTAGCCATTTCATAAATGAAGTGATAGAATTCTTGCTCAAAGAATTCTTTGTGGTACATAGAAAATCTATACCTTATTATCCACAACCTAATGGCCAAGTAGAGAGCACAAACAAGCCGTTGTGTGCAATTCTCACTAAAATCGTAGAGGCATCCTGAATGGATTGGGAGCACAAATTACATGCTACTCTATGGGCCTACCGTATAGCTTATAAGGTACCTGTCAATAGCACACCTTTCCAGCTAGCATTTGGGCTTGACGCAGTAATGCCATTAGAATATATTGTTCCAAGCTTTCAAATATCTACTCATTATAATCTTCATGGAAATCCCTTATCAGAAAGACTTATTGAAATGGAAAAACTCAATGAATTGAGATTCAATTCCGGTTATGAATTAATGGTTGAAAAGTTACGACGCAAGCACTGGTTTAAAAACTAGCTCAAAGATAAAAACATTGAGACATTTTTTATAGAAACCTTTTTTTTGCAATTATTTCACACCTCATTATTATGGGTATTTTTTAAGACCTTATAACTTATGTACAAATCACATATTTTTTTCATTTTTCCTTTGTTATTTATCATACACATCACTATGTTCCCTCTACACCCACAAGTGCAATGGAGCTAAGAGACCCCATTGGTTCGAGGGATTTGGCATTATGGATCAATTGGGTGGGGTGGTCGAAGATGAGGCCAGCGAAGGTTCCTATTGATTAGAGCAAGGTCTAGGAGGGTGATGGGTCACACCATGTGCTAGGTTTTCTTTGACCTTTTGGGTATATGTACCGTGCTTGATATAAGTATGGATGTAGGTAAGTTGGGTGTTGCCTTAGAGGGAGATGTAGAGCATGGTGGATAGAATCACTACTTGGTGGATAGAGTCATCACTTGGTATGAAGATCTTTGTTTGGATGCATGGATCCGGTGGCTCCATAGGCCATGATGGGGATGCCCATGTGATTAGGCAAGATGGAGGAGTTTCCCTCACAAAGTCCAAACGTGTTGTGCATGGATGGATGACCAGTAGCCCTTGTAAAGGTGTAGATGCTAGAAATGTGATTCATGGATGATGGGAATAGGGCTGGACAGACAAGAATGAGACTCACATGTTTTCTCCTTGTGCTAGTGTTACCCTATTGGTGGTTGTGTCAACGTTGTTGGTGGTGTTGCCGGGGGCTTGTAGCTTTGCTGGAGCTTGGTTGGATGTTTCGGTTCTTTGAAGTTGACGAGTTGTTGTTGGAGAAGTCGGGGGTGTGGCCCCCGGAGGTGTTATATGGATTGGGGGTTATTAGTATATGCCACTGGAGGTTTTAGAGAGCCGGTAATGAGGTTATTATAGGAGGTAACGAGGTTATTATAGGAGGTCGAGGAAAGTGTTGATTCATGTGGGGTGTGGCAAGGGCACTTTGTTTGGTGAAGAGGTCGGACCCTTGGGGTTGGTGTGATGATGGAGAGACAAGTATCTCTCTGTCCCTCACTCTTTATATACCCACTTACACTCTTCCTTACCTTACATAAAAGAAGATAAGCATGTAAACCCACAAGTGATTGCATTTAATAGTTTAAACCATTAGAAAGAAAGAGATGTGTCTCTCATTAACAATTTACACCATTAGCATGTAAAACCACAAGTGTTTGCATTTAATAGTTTAAACCGTTAGAAGGAAACAGATCTATCTCTCATTCTTTGATGTACACATACCCACGCATCCATGTGCAAAAGGGTCCAGAAGGAAGAGGTGTGAGACATTGTTAATCCTTAGAAGAAAATAGATCTTGCTTCTCCATAAGCTCTCAAGTCACTTCTCTTCGTCTCATTTTAACTTTAACTCTTGCACCCTCATTGCTCTCTCTCAAGCTTGTTCTCTTCACGGTGAGAAGCAATCCCTCTCTCACATGAAGGATTAAACCTCATTGTCCTTCACTCAAGGCTCTAATCAAGCTCTTTCACACCCGGTTCTCAACACACATACTCTTTTTCACATACTCTTGCTCTCTCAAGGGCTTCCAACCTTTCTTCTCTAATTAAGCTCAATCACCCTCATCTCTACACATACTCTACCTCACTCGCACGCTGTCTCAATGTTATACTCTCTCTACCCCTCTCATGCTCTCTCACAATGCCTCTCTCACACACAACTGCTCTTTGACAAAAAGGCTACCCACTCTGTCTATTGCCCCCATTTGCATTGCCTAGTCGAGCAAGAAGAAAAAAAGGGAAGTTGCATGCCAAAGGTCTAGAAATAAGCCAATGGAAGTGTGTCCATGTTGTAGAAAATCTCTCTCTCTTTACACGCTCTCCCTCTCACACACACTTTCAACTCTCACTTTCTCAACTCTCTTATACACATTCTCTCTCACACTGGCTGAGTGGGCTTTGAGAATGACCAAGAAGGAACAAGCTTACCAAAGAGTTAGAATTATAATAGGGTTATGCGGCAGGCAGATCTAGATGGAGTGTACTACACAGGCAAGCAAGGGCCGGAGCCAAGGTGGTGGGCACAGGCATGAACATGGCAGCTTGGAGATGGGGCTTCGTAATCGGAGCATGCGTGAGAGGTGGTGAGGGTGGGTACATAGTTGTTGCATGGAAGGCAGTGAGGGTGTGCTTCTAGTCACATAGGTGGGGGTGCATGCTATGGAGCATAAGAAGCCGCTTGTGGAGGTATGAAGACTGGTGCATGGAAGACAATAAGGGTGTGCTGCTAGTCACATAGGCTAGAATCTAGTGGGGTGCATGTGACGAGCAGAAGAAGGAGCTTGTGGAAGTAAGGCAGTGATGTGGGAGAAAACATAGGAGACGGGGTGGCAGGGGGAAGAGGCACCTACATTGTGTAGGGGACAAGGGCATGTAGGGGAGTTTGGGACACAAGAGGGGTAGCTTAGAGGTGTTTTTTAAATTTAAAAAAAATTGCCTTATTAATTTATTATTTATTATTTGTTTTTTTGTTGGAGTGGAGATCAAGGTAGCAATACACACATAGATGCATCAAGCTAAGAGACATAGAGATAAGCACAACATTCAAAGTAGATTGATGAGAATGAGTGAAGTACAAGTGAAGTGATATGATAAGATCACTTACACACACTCATAAGAGAATTATAAGCACAACATTCAAAGATTGATGAGAATGAATGAAGTACAAATGAAGTGGCATGATAAGATCACTTACACACACTCATACGAGAATGATAAGGAGTAAAGTACAAGTGAAGTGACATGATAAGGTTACTTACACACACACACTCATAAGAGTGGGTACATATGCTTAGGAGAGAAAAAAACCTCTCAAAGAGGGAAAAAGTGTTGAGATATCGAGCTCAATAGTGCTACAACGGACATGATAGCTTCCACATCTATATCACTGGCATGGTTGGTGAGATTATAGGTGATATGCGGCCAGTGGGATGACAGGCTATGTGACAGCCATTTTAGATTATGGGTGATATGCGACCAGTGGGATGACAGGCTGTGTGACAGCCATTTTAGATTATTAGAAACTGGCATAGTTATAGCGCCAGCTCATTTAGTCGGGTTCACATTATGGACCGACTCTTGTATGTTGTAGTAGTTGAGTACTAACCCATATAGTGTGTACTCTTATCTTTATGTTAAGTTGGTTGAGTAGAGAAGAAGAAGATAGAAGAAAATTCAGCTATCCATCTCTCTCTTGTGTCTTGCTCTCTCTCGTGTGTGTGTGTTTGCTTGCTAGGGTTTGAAGCTCTCCCTCTTTCCCACATTCGTACCAATGGCCTTCTTGCCATGAGGTAGATTTGTCAAATACCACGTGTCATTCTTGAGTGTAGAGTTATACTCATCTTGCATAGCATGCATCCAATGATCATCATCATGTGCTTCCTCAAAGGAACCATGTTCCTCTTAGTACCAATGGCCTTCTTGCCATGAGGTAGATTTGTCAAATACCACGTGTCATTCTTGAGTGTAGAGTTATACTCATCCTGCATAGCATGCATCCAATGATTATCATCATGTGCTTCCTCAAAGGAACCATGTTCCTCCTCATTACATAAAGTAGAAATGAAACATGATTCACATGAGAATAATCTGAATGATGAGAACCTGCACGAGTTCTGCTAGGTAAAGGAGCTATCAACTTGCTATCCCTCAATGTCTGCACAAGCCATTTTGGCATACGCCTAGATTCTTCTATGGCTGCTCTCTCCTCATCCACTACATCCTCAATAATTGGCTCAGGCTGAGTTTGCACCTACAAAGGCTGAATTATAGCACTTGGCTGAGCATTCAATTACTCTACATATGGCTGCCCTCCATTAAACAAAGGTAGGAGCGAATCAAACATGTCTTGTGAGCATACATTCTATTGCTTTTTACATGAAAGCAAGACTGAACTGAGTTTTCGACAAAAACATCTCTACTTACCAAAATCCGCTTTGAGGCTCGATGGTAGAGTCTATATCCCTTGCTTTCTGAACTGTATCCCACAAATATGCATTTAACTGCCTTATCATGCAAGACAACCAAAAACACAAAAATGAGCCACAGAAGGCTTCTTGCCGTGCCAAGCTTCATAAGCCAAGCTTCATAAGGAGTTTTAGACTGTAAGGCCTTGGTAGTAGGACATTTGTTCAACACATAGTTTGCACACATAGTTGTCTCTAACCAAAAACCACATTGAGGTAAATCTTGGGCTTTCACCATACATCGTGCCATCTCCATGAGAGACCTGTTCTTCCTCTCAGCCACACCATTTTGCTGAGCTGTGTATGGCACTGTACATTAATGCCTTATGCCTTTTTCAGCTATATATGCATGAAATTCCTTGGACATATACTCCCCCCCCCTCAATCTGAACGAAGGGTACCAACTTTACATTCACATGCATTTGCAGCCATGGATACAAAGTGCCTAAAGCACATAAAAACCTCTAACTTCTGCTTTAATGGATACACCCAACTATATCTGGAGTAATCATCAATAAAAGTGACGAAGTAGAGATATCCCTCAATAGATAGTGTCCTCATAGGACCACATACATCACTACGTATAAGATATAATTTCTTAACAGCTCTCACAGATACAAAATGATGTCCGATGCATTTTACCAAGAATACACCCCTCACATACATGTCTAGTAGGGGTCTCAAGAGTTGGCAACTCAGACACCATATCATGCCTTTGAAGGCGTAACAAACTGCCATAATTCAAATGGCCAAATTCTGCATCACTCATAGCACGAGTCGTAAAGACTGAGCAAGCATCATGCTGGAACTTCTCAAATACATCCATCTTGTATAGGCCATGAAATAGGGTACCTAAGGCAATGATAGAATAACCATCATTTCTATCCTGAACTGCACATCTGTCATCCACAAATTTCACCGTCAAGCCTGACAAGGCTAAGGAAGAAACTGACAGCAAGTTCTTCTTAATGCCTGGCAGATATAAAACTTTAGAAAGAGTAAATGTGTCCCCATTTGCAGAGCAGTGAGCACAACTCTACCAACTCCTTTGACAGGATATGAGGAACCATTTGCACATGTGACGGTTCCTGCACTTGGGACAGATTCCAGAGATGAGAATAATTTTTTTTGTGAAGTAAGGTACTTACTAGCACCACTGTCAAAGTACCGAGCATCCGATTCTACCGCTGACATCATGAACATAAGGGTCATAACTGCAATGTACAATCCATGCCCAATCATCTTAAGCAAAACTTGCAACGTACAGTCCATGCCCAATCATCTTGAGCAAGACTTGGAGATTCCTTCTTCTCTGCACTTGGTGCAAATACATCAGCCACAACCATGCCTGATTCTTTCTTTTTCTCCTTCTCTTGGCTTTTCTTGCACTCATTTATGTAGTTCCTTGGTTTCCTACAATAGTGACACTTGCCCTTCTTTTTAGGCTTATCACGTTCTTTCTCTACATCCTTACTTGAGGATTCTGCTTTTGGCTTATAGCCACCGTGCGAAGAAGCTTTACCTTTGCCTTTCTTGATTGGCAAAACGAAAGCTTGGTCACCAACTCACATAAGAGATCTGTTTTGACTAGACTGCTCTTCTTGTTGCAAGCATACAGAAACCAGCTCATCAAATGTAAGGGCATTTAGATTTCCCTTTATCATGAGTCTAAGGGTAGAGGAAAAACTCTGTGGGCATCAATGTACTATCAGGATATATCTCATCTACACTAGCAAGCTGTTTCTTAAAATCTTTGATCTTAGTCAAGAAGTTGTCCATTGAGTCTCTCTCATTCATGTGCTCAGACTCCAACTGTTTGCGTAGATATGCACTACGTGCTTCATTCCATACCTGGTATAATGCAGCAAGTGCATCCCATACCTGTTTCGAAGTCTTACAAGACCGAATATGAGGAATAATGCTTCACTTCACAGAAAGTGCAAGCAATGCGTGTGCCTATGCATCTCTTCCACCCCATCTCGTTTGAGCAACAGTGGGAGGTATTGGTGGTGCATGTGGAGGAGCCACATCTGTATCAGATTCTACTTCAGATGTATGTGTAGCACCTGGTTACACTGGTAGTTGTGAAACAAGACGAGTTTCACTACCACTGACCACATTCCAAAGGTCTTTAGCAACCAATACATGCCTCATCATATAGGACCACAATGGGTAGTTGGTCCCATTAAGTTTGTCCTCAGCAAAACAACATGTTGAATACATCACTACTGTCAGCCATGACTTTCTACCAACAAACGCAAAATTTTTCAACACACTGCAAGTACTCAGTATTCACTGAATGCAACCCTGGATGGCTGCCAACTAACTGAATCACCTCTGCAAAGTGTATGAAAAATAACACAGAGTAGAGAATAGAGTGTTACTGGAAAGTATGATGGTCAATGTTGTTGATGAAGACATTGTAGATGTTACTGCACACCAAATCTTTGCCGCTACATAGCCCAAACACCTAGAAACACAAGGACGAACAAGCACGCCATGCTCTCCCGCTTCGAGCAGCAAAAGAGTGCATAAAAATAATGCATGCCAAGCAGACACATGTGTAGCATATAACCATTCATAAGGTTAAAGAAAGCTTCATTTTTATCCATTAATTAATTAATGATAAACGTTGAAAATATTGGTGGTGCTTATTCGCGACACTTTGCCTCGGTGACTGAGCAATTTTGCCTTGCTTCATGGGCAAAGATCAAGTGGCACATCTTGGTTGGCCTCTCCCTCTGCTTGTCTTGGTGCCATGACTGGGCCTTGCTATGGATCCCCTGAGACACCCTTGTACGCTACCTCTACTACCAAGTGGGCATTGACAACACCGTGAACACCTTGGAGAAGGAGATTACTGCACTCCGCTTGAGCATTCTAAGAAAACCTTACATGTTGGGAGTTCGGCTCTCATTTCCTTGGCAGAGAGTAGTGGTAGGTAGCTAATCAGGTGCTCCTAGGTACATCATCTCTTGTTAGGCCTTCTCACGCTCCTACGTAGTTACAAGGAGATAAATGTGGGCCTTACACTTCAACTATTAATTTTTTGATCTCTGCCACCACAACTACCTGGTCCTAGTGGCACCATGGACACCCCTTACACGCGCCCATCAGGAGCATATGGCAACCTAGCTCGTCTCACAGGCAAGATGTAGTAAGGTCATCAAGGACACCGTCAACCCGTCAGCAAAGACCATCCTGCTCAAGGGACCTCATTCATACACCTGTAGCATTTGACAAATGACTCAAAGTGGATGCAAGGTTGCTTCCTCTGCACTTACAGCTCAATCCCTTCCTCGTCCAAGGGAATGCAGGGTAATTTTTACATTATATCTCCAAGAGCAACCAGCCACAGAGGGCCCCTCCTCTCCTCTCTATCAAACCCCCTTCTGGTGTATCCTTACCTCTTGAGATCGTTGTAGTCTACTCTTGACCAAACGTACTTTCCCTACTAATGGATCCATTCGGGGAAGAAAGGACTGAAGCCTCACTTTAGGAGTTACTGAGCATATGCCTTGCTAAAAGAACATGTAAACCCCTTTCAAAGTGCAAATGTAGAGAGTATATCAGCAATTGAAAAGGGCATAGTTAGGTTTGCAAGTCTCTTGTTTGATTATGAAGAAACGTTCACCTGTTGATGCATGCCTTCCACAATAAAATCAAGGATTTTAAGAGATCATAAATTTTTAAGGGCACCTTGTCCCTACATAAATAAGGCTCTACTCCTTTGGAGCTTAGCTAGGAAAAAGTTCCCTTTGCTGCCCTCTTTGCAAACAAACAAACAATGAGGCTCTAGGACTTGTACTTTGTAGCCCACATAGTAGACGCACTACCCTTGCGAATCACTAGGGGTCAAAATTTATTTTGTAGAGAGAGCTGCACAAAGGCACAAGCTAATCTGAATCACATACAGCCAACTGCTTATTTTTCATCATATATGTGACTAAATAACATGGAAGTATACATAATCCTCAAGGTGAGTGTTTATCTGACAAACAATCGAAGGTGATGATCCAACAACACTCATAGGCACATTTGAATCCAGGACCAAACTCCGTATGTTGCTCACAAATAAAATGCCTACTAACATCACTTGACATTTAATAGAAAGCATCATATGGACTAAATCCTTTCACAGCATGATGTGAAGCATGCTTTCTGATTCAACGTTTTAAACAATGGGTGTCAGGAAAGAAAGATTTTTATTAACGTCTACGAAAGACCCAAAGGGTCTATGAGACCAGAAAGTAGTACAACTGTTCCATGAATAGACTAAAAGTTGGAACATGGAAAGAGAAAACAATCCCTAAGTAAAAGGTCCACATGCTACGTGGGCCCATCAAGTACAATCATGTAAAGCTTTGGCCAAAAACCATTGCAATTCAACCAGCCGCACCAACAATAGCCAATCCATTTGCAGCTACAGCACCATCTGTCTGGTGTTCATTGAGCTTTTGACCCTCTCCCGAAGGCTGGCATATAAGAAAAAAAGTTCAGTTCTCTCTCTCTCTCTCTCTCTCTCTCTCTCTCTCTCTCTCTCAAGGCTCTCTCTCTCTCTCTCTCTCTCTCTCTCATGGCGTGAAGCTGCGCAGGCCCCCTCCTCCTCTGTTCGCGCTGCGCGCTGGTGGCCCTGGTTGCTGCTTTTTGCCGCGCTGCGCCTTTCTTGCCCTGCTTCTGCCTCCCAGTTTCCAGCGCACAGGCGCCCTTTGCTTCCATGCTGTACACAGGCGCGCTTCCCCTCCGCCTCCCTTGCTCTACGCGCCTGTTCGTACACTGTGTGCCCGCCCTGCACCCCTGCTTCCGTGCTGTACACAGGCGCGCTTCCCCTCCGCCTCCGCCGGTGCTCTGTGCTCGTCAGGCTGCACCTGTTCGTACACTGCGTTTGCACCCTCCCTTTTCCCACCCGAATAGCACAATGAACCTACAGGAGCTGGAGGCATACATCAAGACAGTGGAGGACAACACCAAGAAATTACTGGGCGAACAAAAGAAGGTGCTGGACAGGGTTCTGAACCAACATGAAAAACAGTTGGAAGGCCTCCGCAAGGAGATACAGGGAAAAAACAACAGGATTGAAGCATCAGTAATACCTCTATTCCGAATTTTGTTAAGTATTACGAAACAAAAACCTGCATTACATGTTAACAAGCACGAAATTGATGATCCTAGCATTCACAACAGAACCAGTTATCGGTCACACATGAATATCTTGAAAGACCTGAAAATTTTAAAAGACTATGGCCTTTCTAGGAAGCATCAAACTGCTTACTTGAGAGTGACCGGAAGGCTGAGGAGAGGCTCCAACAGCAGTAGAACTCTTTGACAATTCTCTTAGGACACCCTGAGAATAAGTAAACATAGAATTCCTTTACCCATAAAATATGCATAGCTTCGATGTGATGATTGAAGTACAAGGCCACATTCAAAACCAGCCCCGGCCAAATTCAAGACACTAAGAAGTGGCAAGCTTTACCTTGTTAGCCCACATAAGTCCACAAGCATTGCAAAGTGTCCTGGGTCCACCGGGGCCTCGTCGCATCATCGGAGTGGAACGCTCTCCAATTCCACAATGCAGACAACTGACAAACATAACACGGACCAAAGAAATGAGAACATGCAACATATAACTAGAGTAAAACCAGTGACACTACATAAATCAGATGCCTAAACAATGTATATATACCTAGATGAATCCTGGAACATGCCCAAATTCACCTTATAAGAATGTGCAATTCATAACCTCATGGTAGTCATCCACAAGACAATAAACCATCAACTCCATCATGCAGAGTATGGACTGGATACGACGACATCCCCACTAACGTCATCAGTGCCCAATAGTGGGTGTAGAACTTGGTATCAATATATGCTCCGATGCACACACACACACACACACACACACACACACGCATAAGAGCATACATTCATACAAAGGTATGTGTACTAAGTTTCTGTCAGAGCTCCGGAGATAGAAGGCAGACTCAGTCATAATGAAGCCTAGCACTAAGGATCATAACAAATAGAAAGAATTACTACAACAAAAAGGTAGTTGTTACGGCATATGCACCACCAAAGATAGAAAGAATTAACACAATATCAACTCGCTGCAACTTGGACGAAAACTTCACAATGTGAAATTTGAATGTTTGCTAATACAGCATAAAGATATACCTAGATGAATCTAGGAACATGCCCAAATTCACCTTACAAGAATGTGCATTTATAACCTCATGGTAGTCATCCACAAGACAATAAACCATCAACTCCATCATGCAGAGTATGGACTAGATCCTATGACATCCCCACTAACATCATCAGTGCCCAATAGTGGGTGTAGAACTTGGTATCAATATATGCTCCCACACACCCAACCCCCCATGCACACACACACACACACACATAAGAGCATACATTCATACAAAGGCCTAAACAATGTATATTTAGGGTTGAAAATGGCTCTGCAACCAAATGGATGGATAGCACAATCTATAAGATGGGAAACAGTCTGTTCATTGAAAAAGATGGAAAGGAATATGTTCAACACGAAAAGCCTTCCCCTTTCTTTTAGTTCTGCATACTTGGCAGAGGTAGCATCAAAGCCATGAATGGCATGACACCCCATCAAAGAACACACTCTCCCACATTCCCATTCATGTACCACGTGTTCAAAAAGCCAAATAGAATTGTAATCCAGGGGCGGGACTTCGGGAAGGGTGTGCTTAGCAAGAAATGCATCTTTATGAAGTCACAGGTCCTACATCCTAAGGTGCCCATGACAATGGGCAAGCAGCTTGATTACATGTCCAGTGTTCCCTTATTGCAGTCTGCCTGCGAGTCTTGCCAAGGATGCTCCAAGCATAGTTGCAATAAAACACGTTTCATTCAGTTTGAATGAAACGAAACGTTTCGTAAACATTTCATACGAATGAAATGCGTTTCATTCGTGTCCACCTGGGAACTATACGATTTAAGCGTTTTTTACCCAAATTCTTTAGCTTTAACTTGAAAACATGTTTTAATGTGTAAATGATGCATGTTTAATATTGTTTTGCATGAAAGGCAACATATTTTTTACATATTATAAACTTATATACAAATTTTGAGGCTTGTAACCTCCCTGTTTTGTATGAACCGTTTTTGAAACGTCTGGGATTTGAAAGAAACGTTTATGAAACGCGTTTCATGAAACACCTAGCAACTATGGCTCCAAGGCAGTACTAGTTCGAGATGTTGAAAAGACTCCAGCTGATTTGTAACAGCCTCCATATGCATCGGCCCTCATATGAGATTCTCCCAGCTAAGGCCTTCCTCCGCACAAAGGCTAGTTGAAAATATAAGAAAACTTTCACGAACCTTATGATTTACACAAAGCAATGAGCTCTGCAGAGCATCAACTCGATTAGAAGTCCTTCATTGCCAGGGGGTACAGAGCAAGTTCTGCTAAATATACCAGTTACATAAATTAAAAGAGCTCCTTGATTTTGCAGGCATCAGCATATGTCAAACAGTAAAAATGTGGTTGGAACAAACTTGAGGCTGAATTGAAAAGACTACTTCATGCTATCTAGCATATAATATATTGTCGGAGGCGACGATCACCCAACACCCTTGCCGACGCATCCCAGATGCGGCCACCGGGACAGACCCATGCTTTTGCGCAAGGCTGGCACTGCTGGCCCACCCCCCTCCAAATCTTCCAAAAAAAAGGACATGGCCAAACATGGCCCAGGGGGGAGTAAATAGCCCATATGAACCTTGGCAACCTGGCCTGCACTGTGCTCCCCGCCAAGTGGGATAAGTGACGTGAATGAGTCACCCCAATCAACCTCCCTCAATCAGCATTCTACATATGCATCTGATGCCTTCAAAGTAATGTACACTCAGCAATTATTTTTTACCTAAATGCTAGAGAACATGACCAAATGCACAAAAAGAGAGAAATGACACAGTTTAGATATATATATACCTAGATGAATCCAAGAACATGGCCAAATTCACCTTTTAGGCATGTTATGTACTCATGGTAGTCAACCCACAAGACTATGTAACTATCAACTCCATTATGCATAGTATGGACTAGATACTACAACATCCCCACTAACGTCATCATTGCCCAATAGTTGGTGTAGAACTCTGCATCAAGATATGCTCTCACACACACACTCCACACACAAACACACACATAGAGTTTAGAATACATGGTATTACATGGTTTCTTGCTGAGCACCACTAGCCCCAGATTGATTATTCCAGGGCTGTGCATTCTCTGGATTTGGCAAAGCTGGAATTTCCTCTGCTGCAGGTTTAGAAGAAGCAAATTGTCCCTTCTTCCTTTGCATCCTGTACAAAGAAACACAAGCAAACGTATTTATTATTAGTTGTCAAAATATTCCAAGGGCAAACCCCAATATGTTTTGGAAAGGACCAACACCATGTCACAGGGTTAGTTGCATAAGGAGCAAAAGTGCAAGCAAAATCTAGTTGACAAATGCAGAAGATTGTAGAGCCACAAAGAATTGGTTGAAGGTGCATCACCATGGGAATGGCTCATCTTTCCTTAACAGTGACGCTCATGATCTCTTCATTGACATCTAGGTAGAACATTGCTTTCCTATGGCTACGCTTGATGAAACGTTGGTGAGGGTTGGCAAGAGGGTTCGCAATGGCTCCTCTTGTTGGGCAAAAACATGACAAAGGAACGGAGACGCACCACACACAACGTTTTTGATGCAGTTAGTGGATAGCTTCATAATCCCAGAGCTTCAAGTCTGTAAGTGTGACCGGCATACCTTAATGCAACTTCCTTCCGCACAGTATACCGGATCTTCTTTTCAAAGTTACGCTCTTTACGCTTTTCCCGAAACCTTGTCAAAGACGCGAGTCTTTGTGGCATGTTCAGTCGTTGTGGAAGATCAGGTAATGTCTGTACAAAGAAAGAGAGGGCTTTGAAATAGCTTGAATGGAGCATTGAAACAGCCACAATTACTGCTTGTAAGCACATAAATAACCGACAAACCTTGTGTTGATGATGGCCTTGCATTGAGACACCTGGCATGCCAATCGGCACCTCACGACCTCCCAATAGCAGCAATACAGCTTGCACCTGCATCAGCTTCAATACTTGAGGACCTTACCGAAAAACCAGACTTTAAAAAAATGCAAGCCAAATCTGATCAAAATTTTGAGGAGTGTTACCCTTGAGACATGAAATTGTCAGCAACCCCTTTCAAACAAAAAGAAACAGAAGTATGCCAACAAAAGCACTAGAATTCCGCAGGAGGAGTGTAAATTGCTCGGGTTGGGGCAACCAGTCCAACGACTGCAGCAGGTGCCAGCGTTGGCCTTCTCTTGGACTGTTTGATTGAATTTTTCAATCAATATCTACAGATGTGGTCACAATACAAGCACAGTCCAGCAAAGTCAAAGAAGCACCAATACACCACTAAAGTTGTTCTTAGCATCTACAGCCTTGGGTTGATTTTACTTTTAGTCATTGCTTAGAATCTTCCAATGTCTCCATAGTACCAACTGAGGACCCAATATGGCTGGCACTTTATTGGCAGGTTACAAAGACACAAGTGACAAAGGCAAACTCACAACCATGGCCAAATACTCATCACATCCTCTTTGGGCAACACCAAGCTAGAGAGCCCGATGATAAAGGGACACAAGGACACCCAACCAGGGCGCGTAGTGAGAGGCCAGCTCCCCATGCAATCCTGCTGGTAATGAATGTGGTTCCAGGAATCTTGAGAGGGCCTGCGAGATGTTCTGAGACAGTGGGTGTCTAGACGCAACAAACTGTCTGGTGGTCAAGCCTAGAAGACCAGAGACCACAAGGAGATTATGGACATGCTCCATGGACGCATGCACGGTTCATCAAATAGTACCTTGAAGGATGAGGTCCTCACCCACCTTTGAAACTCCAAGGTCTATACAAAGAGTGAACTTGCAGCCCTTGTAGAGGAGTACTTGGGTAAGGATCACAAACATTCCCATCACTTAACATGTGACCAAGCAGCTGCATTAGGGCATCATTGCCTTCCACAAAAAAATATGCATTGGCACTCGCATGGAAACGTCGTCGAAAGGAACTACTCTTCACCGACATACGTTGAAGGGGAAGTTTTTAAATTTCCAAAATTATCTTTTTTCTATTATGTTTGAGTCATGGCTTTTCTGCCCGGGAAGTCTCCCAAAATCTGAATTAAAAATTTTGTGTGTGTTTTCTTTTGTAATGCTCCATCATTCCCTCTTTAGCCCTACTTAGAGCAAGGGGGGCTTGTCTTGATAGACTAATGTAGGATGTCAAGCTCTTATATCAGGCTCGACATGAGAGTTTGGGTGTTTGCATCACTGTTCTTTTGTATCCATGATTGTAGTTTAGAGTCCATATCATTATGAATAATGAAGGTTTGTCAAGCATCACCTCCATCACTCCGAAGGTGGGTTTGTTGGTTATTTGGAGTTAGTTGCTGTGAACAACCTCTTTAGGTGTGAATAGCCCTTATTGTCACATGCACTCTACACTGTGGTGCATGGTGACAAGATGGCTCATCATCAGTGCTTCATTGTACAGCAGTAGGACCCTTTAGGATATGATATTGTCGTATGCCATGGCCCCATTGTAATCCTCAACCCAAGATATGTCAGGCACGAGCTATGTAGGTCATTCCTTAGCCTAAAGAGTGCCAGTCAGTCAGTCAAGTCCCTTAACCCACTTGGAGAGAATCATTGATGCATGTAGAGTCAATAAAAACCTTAGGGTTTGCATTAGAAAGCATTCTGCATTTGCATAGCATTCATCCCATATGCACATACATCATTGCAGAAGCATTAGATTATTATTCAGCATTATTCCACATTTTTTTCATATTTTCTAGCATTTTATACACAATATTTCAGCATTAATATCATTATTCCAGCATTTACCACATTAAGCAAGTCGTGTAGCATTAATTGCTACAGTCGGCCATATCCTTTGCACTATGGTTTTGCTGAGCACTTGGTTGTTTCCTTCCAACATCTGGTATCTGGCCTGTTGTTCTTCTACGGCCTTCAAACCTTTGAGTATGACATCTCTATGTGTAGCGTCAGCTGCAGCCATTTGTTCCTTGAGCATTTGTACTTGGTCTGACGCTTCTAGCACTTCCTTCCATAGGGTTGCATTTCTGTCATGTAGCAAGTGAGTGGTAAGTAAATGACAGTGCCAAACCCTTTGTTCTTGTTCCCAAATAGAAGCACTTGTAGAGGTTGACCCTTCTAATCCGCAGAGAGGCAATCACATCAGGCTATCGAGACCTTCCATTGTTTCCTGTAGGAAGCGGTCCGCATCCATGTTATGCAAAAAGGAATCTATTGTGACAGGACCTTCATCTTCTAGTCTTTGCCTCTTGCTTGGGCTTGGAGGTTCGTTAGCTCTCTTCCTTTTCTCGACTACTTGGCCTTCCTCCGTAGCCTCTGGATGTATAGATGTCGCTTCTTCATTCCTTTTCTCAACAGCCTTCTCTGACACAATTTCTTCTAGGACCTTCTTTGCACCAATCTCCATTGAAGTTTGCGGATTTGAGAGAACAAAATCACGGAGTGGGGAGAGGTTCTTGAATGTCGTATGTGTTGGGCTGTTGATCCACCACCTGCTGATATGACGCGATGTCTTTGGCTAGTTTTGCTTCCAGGCGCGCTGGGACTCCTCAGCAACTGCTGGTATTATGCCCCTCATTTTTCTCTCTTTTTACGTTGTCCCTTCTTCATCTCCTGCATTATCTCCTTTGTTTCCTTTAAGAGTGCTTGTCCTTCCTACAACTCTTCAGGAGTGATGGTTGGTGGTTCCAGTGGCATTGCAGCTTGTTGTACCTGTTCTTCCGGCATGCTTTCGGGAGTTGGGAGGTCAGCTGCATGACTGAGTACTTTGGTTAGCAAGTAAGGATTGCACACCTAGTGACTTTAAATAGTTCTCCATCTCTCTATGGATATACCAAGCCCAGTCTTCTTCTTTTTCTTCATGCACTTTGGCTATTCGGTTGAGTGGGACCCTGTTATATCTGTCAACTGGCTTAACCTGCATTATCATCGACATCGCTCTGCATGCTTTCTCAGTGACTTCATCACGTATATTGTCATATTCTGTTCCATTGGAGTTGTAAGAACTCCTTTTGAGCATCTCTTCCATGGGCAGCTTCTCAATACTGTGAATATGTATCTCCATCGGCGGCAATAGCTGCAGAGCCTCACGTATCAATTCTTCTAGATGAGGATCTGTTCTGTTGTGCCATCTACCTTTGTGACTCTTCCCCTCTTGGTGGCTTTATCATAAGACTTAGGTACTCTGCACATAAGTATGTGTTGATTGTGCGAGGGACTTTCGGCCATTCTTGCAAGTCCCACTTTCTCCAGCTTATGCTTGACCTCTAGATCTTCCCGTATTTGTAAGCATTCAGGGCTGTGGTACTAGAGTGTGATTTTCCCGTGTTGTGTTTAAACTTCTTTGCTGATCACTAATCCTTGGAAACTCTGTGCGTATGGCCCAAGATAACTGAACTTGGTGCTACGAGATCCTCTCTTTTTCCATTCCACGAGTTACCCTGTGGTACTAGTTTGGGTCACGGCTAGAGTCTCCTCGACTTCTGCTTCTAGTGTAACGGAGGAGACCATCTGTAACATTGGAAAGAGCGTCAATCATAATTACTGGTAGGAGCTCATGGTCCTCCCCTTAGTTTATATATATATATATATATATATATATATATATATATATATATATATATATATATTGGGTGTGTGTGTGTGTGTGTGCGCGCGCGCGCGCGCAATGAGAAGTATGTTAGTGGGGTAAGCAATAACAGATTTATGAGTGTTGGTCGGAGAGTAGTGTTAGCACGTGAGAGCTTAAGTCATGAAAGTTCAGGTGTGGGTCTTAACACGTGAAAGTTTTAATGCGTGAAAAGTCTTAACACGTGAGAGCTTAAGTCGTGAAAGTTCAGGTGCAAGAGCTTAAGACATGAAAGTGTTAACACGTGAAAGTATTAAGACATGAGAGTGTTAACATGTGAAAGTTTAGGTGTAGGTCTTTAACTCGTGAAAGTTTAGGTAATGAATCCGTGTACTGTCAGAGTTTATGTATGATATTTTTGAGTAAAACTCAGAGTGCATGTGTATTCATAACATTAAAGTGCGATTACTTGCAGTGGTTAGTCCTACCAAGTATTGGTTCGAATTCCGTGAAATAACAGACTGCTTTTTCACAGTTTTAGGGAATCCTTGCCATTGTGTGAAGATACACATATCTTTCAAGTAGACTATATACAAGGTATAGCAACTCAGAAACAAAATGATGTTCATATCCTGACTTAGTGAAATAATGTATTCGATTGTTTTCATGATGAGAAAAGAAAAGAAAAGAAAAGAAACAATCCACGTTAAGGGATCCAGCTCCTACCTAGAAGCAAGATCGCAAGCAATGACAATGGCGACGATCACGAGTGCAAGCGAAGAATGTAGAGTAGGCGAGCACGACAAGGCAAATGCACAAAAAAGGAAAAAAGAAGCTTTTATGTTCTACCCAGTCTCGGTGGCTAACTTAAATGGGCAAACCACGTGTCAACGCACGATTTGTCCACGGTTTATGACCGTTTCACGGCGTGAAGCGGTAGGGCGGTTCACGATGTGAACCATTTTGAAATGTTGCACGGCATGAAGCACTAAGATTGTTCATGGCGTGAAACTTTCTGGACTGGTTCACGACATGAAGCTGATTGATCCTTAATGCGTGCAAGTTGTCGATACCTTACGGTTGCCTATATGCTCAAACACCCAAAGCCACCAATTATGCATTCAGAGAAGAACTGAATACACATGAAAGGAATGAACATGTTTCGCGGCATAAAAGTGATACTCTTTTACCTCGTACCCATTTACTGGGAAATGGATACCTCTTGCAATCTTCTCTGTTTTTATTGCCATAGAAACCAATGTGGTACTTTGAAACTTGTGGGAATTTGTTGTTTCAACTGCTTCACTTCAGAGTGGGAGCTTCTCATTTTGCCTTCCATCCAATTGAAGAGTGCATCCACTGAGTCCTATGGAACCCGTTTTGTTTCTTGTGCGTGTGAGTGCACACCTTCCTTTCCCTTCTCCCCGACTCTGTTTAGCATGTTCTCCTTGGTGAATGACATTGGCAATGTCGTACTTCTCTGTTCATTTGGTTGAACAAGCTTCTTTCTCCAAACCAATCTTTGTACCATCGTATCACTTGGTTTATATCGAAATTGGTCCTGTTTTTGTTTATGGTCCTTTCCAGTTCTCCGGAAGGTACATGCAGTATTGGAGCTTGGGTTGAATTTGCATACCCATACTGCTGTATTGCCTTGATAATAACCCTGTTGTAACATGTAAAAGCTTCAGGGGAGATCGGTAACTTCAATGCTCAAAAATCAGCACACTGTTCACAACGAGAATAACGCACAAAACTGAATATAGATGTGCAAAAAATAGAGAGAGAGAGAGAGAGAGGGAGGGAGAAGAGGACATAGTATTGGGTCCGGAATACCCTCTGTAGGGCCCCCACCACAGATGGTGTATTTGTTTTTATTAGAATGATGCAAATCTGAAATAAAAGACTGAACCTGAACCTTCTTGGCTGAGGAGAATCCTCTACCCTTGACCTTCAATCCTTCACCCTTGCATTAGCTTCTCCTTGGCTGTCCTGGCCCCTTGATTGGCCTCGGCACTTGGTGAAATATGAGATAGATAGGATTGATTTATGCGTTGGGTATTTATACCCCAACTAGATGCTGGTCGGCTGGTTTTATCCAGGTTGGTTTGCTGAAATAAGCCCCACGACCTGTTTAAAGTAGCATTAAATGCTTTTAAATCATGTGTTCACACCTAAACTGCCTGGCCACTTTGCGCAGGCTGCTGGGCAGCTTTCTGGGCTCTGGCCACCTGCAGTTCTGGCCGCCCTATTGGCTAGCCGACTGGCTGGGTTGGCCCAAGGCAAGTCGACTGCCTAGCCAAGCCCTCTTGAGCTGGCCAACAGCCTGCCCAGCACCTCCTAGGCTGGTGGGCAAGGGCCATGGGCCCCTTGGTGTGGCCTAAGGCCTACCCCCTACCCAAACATGGGGTATAATACCCCTTTTTGGGGTAGCCTAATGGATGGCCCCTTCTACATGCAACCTACACAACTGTCTGGCATCTGGCCACAGACCAAACACACAGAGCAACTGACATCATTCTAGAGGGAGACTCACAGCGCGGACTGGCACTGTTTCATGTGCAGGACAATGCACACCTGACCTTGGACGCATGTGCAGGACAATGCACACCTGACCTCGGATGAATGGAGTGAAACCCTAGCTGACTCGTCCCGGATTGGGCTCACATGGGACCAGTTTCCCACCCCAGGTCCTACACCTTCTTGTTTAGATATGTCTACGTGGCATCCAAGTGCGGGATGCACGTGACATCCCCTTCTGCTTAACTTGACGGAAGCTGCATAGCCTCCAAATAATCCGTCAATAACGCCGGATAGTCGTCGAAGAACTCTTTGTCAAGCTATAACGCTTCGTGGGTCCCTCGGTCCTGAAACTTTGTGAGGAACTGTCTTTGTCTTCGGCTTGAGCCATGCTTGAAGCGGTGCAAAAGGATTTGTTCTAGAACCATCACTTCAGCTTCATCAATGATATCTGGTTCCGCTTCATCTTTCAATTCTGAAGAGATCAGACCTACATATGGTTTTAACCAACTGACATGGAACACATCGTGCATAGTCCAACTCGGAGGTAGCTTCAACTTCATTGAAACCTCCTTAATCTTTCTCTGGATGGGAAAAGGTCCGAAGCTCCAGAATGACAACTTTGGACATCGCTTGCCCATTTGATTCAACCTTTGCTTTATAATCCGAAGATACACCTAATCACCTTCTGAAAACTTCATATCCCTTCAGTCTTTGTTGGCCTGTCAAGTGTAGGCCTCCTACGCTTTAGCCAACCTGTCTTTTACTGACTCCAAAATCTCCTAGTAAGACTCCGTCAATCTATTCGCTTCAGATACTGAAGATGAGGTTCTGGACAATAGCGACCGGAATGGTCTCCCAAACGCTGCCTCATATGGAGTCCTACCAATAGCTCAAGAAAAAGAATCATTCAAAACAGCTTGAACTAAAGGTAAATAAGATTCCCACTTACCTTGCTGATCGTGGACATAATACTTCAGCACATCAAAGGCCAACTGGTTGTAGATTTCTGTCTGGTCGTTCGTCTGTGGGTGAAATACATTGGAAAAATTCAATTTAGTACCAAAGTTATCAAACAATGCCATCCAAAAATGACTGGTAAACTTGGCATCTTGGTCTGACACTATGGTCCTAGGGATCCCGCCAATCGGGTACCAATGCTGAATGAACAAATGGGTAACATCCTCGGCGGTCACATTGGCCCTGCATGGAATAAGTATAACAAATTTGCTAGATCTATCAACTATACTCAAGCACTGAGTATTACGCTTACCCGGACTGGGAGGTAGATTCGTGATAAAATCCATTGAAATATCTTGGAAAGGTCCCTCAGGAATTAGCAAGAGCTGTAACAACCCGATTTTCTTCTCACGAGGAGCTTTCACCTTTTGACAAATATATCAGTGTTGTATATATAAAAACACATCTCGCCTCATCTTTGACCAATAATATTGCCGTTCCAACTTCTCCAAAGTCGAATTCATGCCCCTACGACAACCAGTAATGGCATCATGGCCATCATGGAGAAGAGCTGCCCTGAACGACTTCATGACACTTAGTCGGCCTTTGTAGAAAAGCCAACCATCGCGTATCAAAAAGTGGCATGGTCCTGTGGCATCCAATGCCTGTTCCCGCTGTGTACAGAGTTCCTCGGAATCCACCTACGTGTGCTTCATGTCATCTAGTCTCGTACCAACAAGGTCGAGTTGTCACCAGAGCCTGGACATTTTCCAGTATTATGAAAGGGATCTGGTGGACTCTAGGATGTCTAAATATTTGGAAAGTACAAGCTTTGGGAATGGGGGATTATCCTAGAATACAAAGGACCACACTCCTAAAATTTGGGAGAGTTGCTATTTTTGGCCCGACTCCGATGGAAATTCTGTTCGCGTCATTACATCTGGAATTGAGTAGATACCAAGAGTTGGCAAAGTGTCTATGACAGAATGTCTACCAGTTGGGATATTTTTAGAGAGAAAGTTTATGGAAGGACCCATCTCTTAGATTGGGACACGTGGCAAGAAAGTGGACCAAAGTGAGACAAGTGACCTGACACTTGTTAGAAAGTAGATCAAAGCGAGACAAGTGGCTTCACACTTGTCACTTCAGCTATTGTGTGGCTCTCCACTTGTCATTGTAGCCTTCTCTTGCCATTTTAGCTCATGTATGGCCCAAATCTATAAATTGGAGTCCTCTCTCTTCATTAATAGAGGCTCTCTTGTTGCACACTAGCCTATACCACCGTTACAGGCTGCCCTAATGATGGCTACTCTCTTTCTCTCTCTCTTGAAGGCTGCCCATGAAGAATACCGGCTGTTGGGGACTGTTTTGGAGGCTTCCATCGCGAAGAAATACTGAAGGCAAGGGTATTTAATCATTTATTATGATTTCTAGCCATTGTACTTGTACTTGTTGTACCAACCACCGTACCTGTTGTACCAGCCACCGTACCTAATGTACCAACCATCGTACCGGCTGTACCAACCATTGTACCTGCTGTACCGGCTGAATGGAGAGTTGTACTTGCTGTACCAGCTCTATTGCATGAAGACCCGTGGTTTTTGGGGAAGAATCAGTACCCACACGGAGGTATATGGATTATGTTGTTGGCTCAACATTTCTACTGCCTATGTTCTGGCTTGGTAGCCTCGTGTTGGGCTATGTTATGGCATTTGTATATGGATAATCCGGCATCTCCCGTGGGGAGAGTAAGGCCCTCAAAGCTTGTACATGATATTATTCTCCTTGGGTAATAAAATACTCCAAGGAGGGGGGGGGGGGTTCCGCCCATTCCGGCCTCTATGTGGTGTCACATGTGCAAGCTCCATTTTCAGCATTTGTGGATGATTTGTCCAGCTTTATGTTTTATGCAAAGTGATGATGGATGTGTTAAGGCTATGGCCATGTTTGAGTGTTTTAATATGCATTGATGGTATCAATAAGTGTGTCAAAGGCCCTAGTCCCCCGGGCACCGCCGCAAGTTACATCGGTATCAGAGCATAGGCTTTCTTGGAAGCGGAGGCTTCCTTCTATCAATAAGGAAGAGAAAAGATCTCAAGTGGGGACCACACTTACCATCATTGCTATTAAGCATGGCCAACCACTTCATAGCCTATGAAGCAAGAGCAAGAGCATGAGCATGAGCAGTAGACAGCTTGTTGATCTAAGGATTTATGAATTCACAAAATTTTATCTTGGAAGTATGGAATTGGCTTTATGCGCACACATTTAGCACTCTTTCCATATGGATATTGTGGATTATATTATCAAGCTTACAAGCAAGCTATATGGAGATATATCTCAGGATATCTTAAGGATATGGTGACGAGATATTTCTTTTGGCTTCATGACCAACCTGGCAAAGAAAAGCTAAGTATACTTTGAGTTTGCAAAGTTGGTGCTTTTGCTATTTACTATTAAGTGTTTTTGATATTCACTAACCCTTGTATAGCTATGCAAGGAGAAAGGTTGCTGTTTGCCTTGAGATGGTTTCAAGGAAACATTGTTTAATCTTGCGTCCAAAGCCGCAAGGTATCGCTCATGTTCCACGCGTCGCATGGCTTCGCCTTCATGTTGTCGGATCTGCAATGCACGCATCAGCAACTCAAGCATCAAACTCGGCTGCGCTCGTGACCCTTCGAGAGGGTCCCTGTGTAGAGGATCTGGAATCTAGGAAATGGAAGGAGAGGGAGAAGAGGACACAGTATTGGGTCCCGAATACCCTCTGTAGGGCCCCCACCATGGATGGTGTATTTGCTTTTATTAGAATGATGCAAATCTGAAATAAAAGACTGAACCTGAACCTTCTTGGCTAAGGAGAATCCTCTGCCCTTGACCTTCAATCCTTCACCCTTGCGTTAGCTTCCCCTTGGCTGTCCTGGCCCCTTGATTGGCTTCAGCACTTGGTGAAATATGAGATAGATAGGACTGATTTATGAGCTGGGTATTTATACCCCAAGTAGATGCTGGTCAGCTGGTTTTATCCAGGTCGGTTTGCTGAAATAAGCCCCACGACCTGTTTAAAGTAGCATTAAATGCCAATAAATCATGTGTTCACACCTAAACTGCCTGGCCACTTTGAGCAGGTTGCTGGGAAGCCTTCTGGGCTCTGGCCGCCTGCAGTTCTGGCTGCCCTATGGGCTAGCCGACTGGCTGGGCTGGCCCAAGGCAAGTCGACTGCGTGGCCAAGCCCTCTTGGGCTGGCTGACAGCCTGCCCAGCCCCTCCTCGGCTCGTGTTCAAGGGCCATGGGCCCCTTGGGGTGGCATAAGGACTACCCCCTGCCCAAACATGGGGTATAATACCCCTTTCTGGGGTAGCCCTAATGGATGCCTCCTTCTACATGCAACCTACACAGCTGACTGGCATCTGGCCACAGAGCAACTGACATCATTCTAGAGGGAGACTCACAGCGTGGACCGACACTGTTTCATGTGCAAGACAATGCACATCTGACCTCGAACGAATGGAGTGGAACCCTGGCTAACTCGTCCCGGACTGGGCTCACATGGGACCAGTTTTCCATCCCAAGTCCTACACCTTCTTGTTCAGATATGTCTACGTGGCATCCAAATGCGGGATGCACGTGACACTTGTGCAGCTAGTAAATCCTTTGAACCCATTGCTTTTGAATACCTTGAGGATTGCGGTTCTAACTGGAATACTGCTTTCTGTCTTTGGTTAGCTTTCTTGGTCCCATGTCTATAGTTTGCCCTTTTGGCTTTAATCCCCATGAGACCTTATTTGTATCATAGTATCCTTGTGCTTTAAGTTGGGTTTTCGAGACCCCTTGTTGACGTACTCGATACTTTTGCTGCTGTTTCTGTGGTGTTCTCGTATGGGGGTGAGGTTGCGACGTGGATGCCTTTTCTGGTACGACCTCTGCTTTCTGTGGCATTGGTGGTTCCATGTCACTTACCATTGCCTGTTTTTCCTTGTTTAAGGAGCTCCATAATGGCACAATAATGGTATCCTTGCCATCATTTAGTTGTGCTATTCTTTCTTCCCATTGGATATGACAATTACTGGCGCAAATCCAGAATCGCCCAAGAATCATCTCTTCTTCCATGGATCCTGCAGGCATAACAAACATTTTTCCCGCCAAGGGATTATTTCTTTAGAAATATTAACATTTAAAAATCCCACACCATTTGTAGTTGATAAATGCACACTTCGGACTTGTGCATTTGTGGCTTCTAGGTGACGTTTGTCTAGAGCTACCCATGTTTCATAAGAGATCAAGTTATGACTTGATCCCGTATCAATTAATGCAATGCTCTTTGCATGACTCTCTTTTTTAGAGACATTTACACTGAGACGTGCCGGCTCAATGTCCAAGTCATCCTCATCAAGAAGTGTGAGTGAAGCCATGTTCACATGCAATATTCTCTCCTGGAGTCTCAATTTGGTCTTGGCTTCCCTTGCCTTGGCTTCCCTTGCCTTGGCTTCTTTTTGAGCTTGTTTGCTTTTTTCTTTGGCCAACTCTTTCTTTTGTTTTAGTAAATGCTCTTGTGTGAGCATCTCTTGGGTCAGTGGTCCATAATACTTTTTGAGTTTGCTCCCATTGATGTATCCTTCCATTTGCACTCCCTCGATGGTTTCAACTCGGACCAACCCTTGAGAGGTGATTTCGGGCACTCTAAAAGGTCCTAACCCTCTGTATTTAAGTTTATTTTTCTTAGTGCTTCTGACACCATGCACGAGGACGAGGTTCCCCGTTTCAAGTTCCGTTTGTTTCAAGTTATGGTCAAACCAACGCTTCCTCCGTAATTTCTCAACCATAAGCCCATGTGATGCAATTAGCCGGGTTTCGTCAAGTTTCTCTAAATCAATCAATCTCTCAGCTAATGCATTTTTTGTAAGTCTTTCTTGTACTGCAATTCGTAGGCTTGGAACTAAGTATTCCATAAGCATCACCGCATTAACACCATAAGCTAGACGGAAGGGAGTATATCCCGTCGCTACTTATAGGATATACGATACGCCCAAAGTGCTGCAGTCAGCTTATATTCCCAGTCCGTTCGACTGGCTTCTAATGTTTTAGTAAAGATAGCACATAGAATCTTATTTGTACTCTCTGCTTGACCATTTGCTTGTGCATAATAAGGTAATGATTTTTGATGGACTACAAGAAATCCAGCAAGTAAGTGTTCAATCACCTCATTAATAAAATGTGAATCCCAGTCACTGACTAGTTCAAGTGGACAGCCAAATCTCGAAATGATATGTTCGTATAAGAACTTGGCCGTGGTGCATGCATCAGCTCGCTTAGAGGCTCTTACGTCTGCACATTTTGTGAAATAGTCTGTGGCTACGATCACATATCTTGCTTGCAACGGGTGCATTGCTAGACGTCCAACAAAATCAATCCCCCACTTCTCAAAGTGGTTGTCTTACAATCACAAGGGTGAGTGTCATCCTGTCTCTTTGTTGTGGAATAGCAAATCTTTGACACTCCTCACATCTTTTCACAAACTCTATGGCAACCCTAAATAATATCGGCCACCATAGTCCTGCTTGGAGCACTTTGCAAGCTGTAACTTCTGCAGCAAAGTGTCCTCCGGCTATTCTTGAGTGTGCTTCCTCTAGTATTGTGACAAATTCATCTTCTCGCGCACATCTTCTAAGGAGATCATCCTTGCCTAGCTTATATAATTCTCTAGTAATTAATTTATAATTTGCGGCCAACTTAATAAGCCGACGCATTTTGTCCTTGTTCAAGGGTCGTTCTTGCACAAAACCATGAGCCAGATAGTCAGATATTTCCTCACTCCACTCAGGCACCATGTCCAATTTGAACAGACAAGCATCTGGAAGGTCATCATCCACACCAGTTGCAGGTTCTCCATTCGGAATTCTAGACATATGGTCAACCAACACATGTTGTGTCCTTTTTCTTACTGTGACCGTAAAGTCGAATTCCAAGAGAAAGTAACTATCGTGTGATTCTCCCCATGGTGCAAGGCTTGTTCACCAAATATAATAGGGCCTGATGGTCCACAAAGAATACAAATTTGTTGGCCAGTAAGTAATGTTGATATTTCTTTACAGCATAAACCATGGCCAATCCTTCACGCTCTATGGTAGTGTAATTTATCTCTGCATCCTTTAGTTGACGACTGGCAAAGCACACTGGGTAATCCAATTTGAATTGCCTAGGTTGTGCTAATACACAACCTATTGCGAAGTTTGATGCATCGATGTGCACATGGAATATAAGATCCCAGTTCGATGGTCTCGGGATGGATGCACTGGCTAGTGCTTTCTTCAACTTATTGTATGCTTCTTGGCATTCCTCAGTCCATTCAAAGACGATGAGTAGTCTATACAATGGTCTGACGATTTCAGCATAGAAAATGATGAAACGACGATAATTCCTAACGTGGCTCATAAACCTCTATACACCTTTGTAGTTGGTGGGTGGGGGTAATTCCAAGATTAGTTTTACCTTGCTCTCATATGTGGAAATACCGTTTTTAGACACAATGTGTCCTAAGATTACACCATGTTTGACCTAGAATTGGCATTTCAAAGGATTTAAAGATATACGATACAATCAACAACTCTCAAATACCTTCCTTAAGCAAGCCAAATGTTCAGTCCAGCAAGAGTGTGCACACTAATCATCAATGAATACATCCAGCCACTTTTGCAAGTAGTCCTTGAAGGCTGTGCACATCAACCATTGGAAAGTTGTGGGGGCATTGGTGAGGCCAAAAGGCATAACCTCATAAGCATGTGTTCCCTACATCGTATTAAAGGTTGTTTTATGCTGGTCATCTGGTGCTATGAACACCTGATTATAGTCTGAAAACCCGTCTAAGAAGCTATAAGCTTCTTTACCTGCTACCCGTTCCAACACATGTTCGGTATATGCAATGGGTAGTGGTCTTTCCTAGTGGCTGCATTGACCTTTTTGAGATCAACACAGACTCTCAATTTCCCGTTCTTCTTCGGCACAATCACAATTGGTGAGAGCCAATCTGTGAACTCAATATCATAGATAAAATCTGTAGCGATGAGTTTGTCAATTTCCTCTTTTACGATTGCTGCATATTTTGGGTTCATCAGGTATGCCTTCTGCTTGGATGGTCTTGATGCTTGCATGATCGGAATCGTGTGTTATACTACTTCAGGCGGTACACCTTTCATCTCTGTGTATTTCCACGCAAAGCAATCCTTGAAATCTTTGAGAAGAGATATTAGCTCTTCTTCCTCAGCTGCAGTTAAGTCTTTAGCAATGTAGACATGTTGGGGTTCCTCCCCTGGCTCTACAATATTAATTTCCTTAACTTCAACTGGACCATCGTATGACGTGGATAGACCATCTTTCTTTACCCTTTTAGCCATCAACTGGACCACCTTCCGTTCGTCAATGGTGTATGTTTTGAAATGGTCCGGTACTAAGAGTAGGTCTAGTTTATCTTCATCCTCATTTTTTGTTTGAGCCATTGCCTTTCTAGCCTCACGCTTGACTTCAACTAGAGCCTTATTGGGTTCCTCTGGGTTGCAACACATCTATAGTGGCAAGCACATGCATCCAGTTTTCACTGAAATCTGGAGGTGGAAGCGACGCATACATTGCAGCCTCTTCCTCTTCTCTTGAACTCTCTACCATTGGTTGGCAGACTTGTAAGAACGTGGTTCGCTCCATGGTGAAACAATTGCCCTTCCATTGGATGTGCCTTCCACGTTTGTAGATCAATTTTTAGCATTTGCGAGTCCTTTCGAACATACACGTGGTCTAATACCCAGTCATGCACCAATTGGATTTCCTCATGAAAGATCTGCCCAAGATGATGTCGTATGAATCCGGTTGGCGCAAAAAGTCCATCACAACAAATGTATGACGATAGCGGAACGAAAAGAGCTTAAGTCTTACGTTTTTCAACAGCCCCATAGGTCTTGAAGATGCTCCGTCTGCCATTTTGACAATTAGATCTGCTCTTTCCAAATCTAGTTTACCCCAATTTTCCCAACATCACTTCGTAATGATGCTCACTCCCGCTCCTCCATCCAAGATAGCCAATGCTTGGTATCCATTATGATGGATTGGGACTGTAGCATTTATGTCATCACTCTCATAATATCGGCCTAATTGGTTGACCAGTATTTTGAGGAATTTGGGAGTTTTCACCTCTGCATGCTTTAGGTCTTTCTCAACTAAAGGTGACTAGGTCTCCTCTGCCATAGACAGTTTAATCTTCCATCTATCCAATCCTTTATGTTTGCCCACAATGCTGGTGTATTGCGTAACAAGGGTCCCAATGGCATTTGGACGGTGGTAGACAGTACGGCTGCGAGACTGCCTATGTCTCTTGGCTCCCTGGCAAATGAGGGCTCCTTCCATGTGTTTGTCTCATATTCACCCCTAGGGAATGAATGAATGGAAAAGTCTTGCTCTGCTTCCTCAAACATGCTTGCCATGAGGTCACTGTGTGAGTCCTTCCTTCGGATGCTTTTGGAATTGGAGTAGGCACATCCAATTTCCTTTCTCTTATCAGCTCATATCTTGGATACATTGTATCCCTGACCCTGTTAGCCCTTGATTTGGCTTCGTGAATTCATTGCCACTCCTAGCTTCTTCAAGCTTCCTTATCTCTTCTTCAGCGTTTGGATATTCACCAATCCCCTTAGGGGTTGCTGGTCTCTCCTTTTGTGTTTCTTGGGTATTCTCATTTGGTTTCGGCGCTTGGTCGCTCCCTTCCTTTGATTGGGTTGATTGGGTGGATTCGGTGTCAATCGTATCTTCTTTGGATCCATCCTGGATTGTGACCATGGTGTCACCTTTGACTACTTTGTTCACTCTTCTCCGTCTCCCAGTTTTAGAGGTTGTAACACCTACTGGGTTTTTCCCTTTGTCCCCTTGTTTTGCTTGTGCTCGTGTCAGGACATTTAGTGGCGTGATGTTACCCGGTTGCACACTTATGGTCCTAATAGTAGCATGGTTAGAAGTAGAAGCAAAGCCACTAGCACGATATGGACAATCTTTAATCAAATGATCAATCCCACACTTAACACAAGTGTTGGCATGTCATTAGGCTATGCTGCCATTGGCTGAGCTTGGTGCGCATGAACCACACTCTTATTAGGACAGTCTGCTATTCAGTGAGGTCCACCACAACCAAAACATTGTAGTGGCCCCCTTCTCAAAGTTGAGTTTATGTCTTTGCCTTTCCATTGTACTGTGGTTTGGAACACTGGTACGGGCGTGTTATTCTATAAAACATAAAACTCTAGCGCAATCTCTGCGACCTCCTCATAGTAATCATTATTGATTTCTATCTCACGCATGACTTCACCCTCGTCCAAGGGCTCATGTCACCAGGAGGTGAAACTTTTTGCAGTTGTTTTCTTTATTTACATTTCTTTATAAATATATATATTTTTCTTTTCTTTCTCTTTGGTTGCTGTTGTTTTCCCTCGGGATCTCTTGGATAGGGGAGTCACACACTCATGCTATTGATGAGTTGACTTATCCCCACAACTCTCTCTCTCTCTCTCCCTTGTTCTCTCTGTGTATGTCTCACACACATGAATTAACCTAACCCTAATTCCTGTTTCTCCCACACAACTGGTATCAGAGCAGGTGTCCTTCGAATCTCTGAAGCAGGCAGGCAGCAGCTCGACTCTCCATTAGCCTGTGTGTGAAGAGGCCAGAAGCGAACTACTAGACAGCAATCAGGTGGGCGGAAGGGTGGCGGGCAGCCACTTCTGCATCTGAGCGTGGAGCGAAGAAGCGTTGGGTAGCTGGCTGCTAAGCGTGAGCAACGCATATAGCTCTACGTAGCGAAAGCCGTTTAGCTCTGGCGGGCGGCGCCACTGGCAGCAGCGCTCGCAGCAGCGACCAGATACAAGCAAGCAGCGCCATCGTGAGCAAGCATCTAGCAACTCGCGTTACTTGTACCTGTGCGAGCACATGGAGGAGAGGTGCTTCCGCCTTGTCAACACCCACCGCGTGATCGTGAAGAAGCGGAGCAAGCTGCGTGGCCGCCTCACCTACCTTCTCTCGCTCACGTAACTGTAGGTGTTGGACTGCAGTGGGTGATCTTAACCTATGGACTCGTTAGCCTCGTGCTTCAATGGAATGCTGTAGAAGAAGAGGCTGTAGTGGTGATGCCCACATTTGGTGTACAGCTCGAGACGTCCTATTACAGAGCATCAGATTTCTGCAGCAGCACCAAATACAACAGACCCTTTCCTGCAACCAAAAAAAAATCAGAAATTACAAGGTATCTTGCTTCAATTTTTTTTTGGGGACTTGCAATTGAGCAAGTACAATCATCAATTGAGCAGGTACAGGTGCCGAATTGCTCAATTTTTGAGCAAAATTGGCAAAATTGGGTGACATTGGTCACAATCAGGATCAATTTGCAGGAAATTGGATGTCGAAATTTGGGGCTTTTGATGTAATTGTGCAATTAAGCACTCATACATGCTGTATGATGTGAGAAATCGCACATTTGGGCAAAATTGCAGCAAATTGCAGTGCAAATCAAGGGGCTTTTGTGCCGATTTGGTTGATTTGCATGCAGGCAATCGCATTTGATGCTGTGGATAATGTGTTGATGCCTTACAAGCACTCAATGTGCCTGTAAATCAAGGGGCTTTCATGTATTTGATGTATATGTGGCCAGGGGGAAGCATCGTGAACACTCTGGATGCCTTCATGTGCGTCAATGTACCATGTATGATCAGAAATTGATCTTAAATCAAGGGGCTTTTCAAGTTTGTATGCTTGTTGAGCTTGGCAAAGCAGCAGGCAAGACATTTATGCCTTGAATCCTCAAAAATCAGCTTGCAGTCAAGGGGCTTTTGCCCAATTTCTGTTCGGAACTGTTGTATGCAGTGTTCGGGACTGTAAAAGTCTGATTTTCACTCATTTGGACAGCCAGGAGAGCATTTATTGCTATTGTACCTGCTGGTACAGATTTGGCACAGCTTTGTGCATGTTTTGGCATGGCTGTACACTGTTTTGAGTGACCAAAAGGTTCAATTTCAGCTGCTGTACTTGCCGGTACAGGTTTGGTACATTACAGGTGAGCACTTAGTACTGTTGTACAGTACTTTGGAAGGGCAATAGAGCACATTTAAGGTGCTGTCCAAAATCTGCAGCAACCAGATTTTGCTGATTTCATCACATAAAGTGGGAGAAAAGTTGCATTTGTGCTTCCGCAGTGGGAGATAAAGCTTGGGAGAAAAACTGTGAGCACTTTGTGTGCTTTTGGTGCAGTGTTTGCACATTTTTGCAGGGAGTCAGGCATCGACAGGTTGCATATTGCTATGGCAACCACAGGTGAGAGCTCTTCATTGCTTCACATCAAGAAGCTTGAAGGCTCGCATAATTATGATATTTGGCAAACCCAGTGCTACAATGTGTTGCTCCAGAAAAAGCAGCACAAGCCTATCAAAGAAAAGGGTGTGATGCCCGCTTCTCTTACTGCTGAAGAGTGGGAAGATATGGATGAGCTGGCAAGATCTACTATCATGTTGTCTGTGTCAGACTCATTACTTTTCAGCATTCGTGAA
Source organism: Cibotium barometz (assembly GCF_041138505.1). NCBI lineage: Eukaryota > Viridiplantae > Streptophyta > Polypodiopsida > Cyatheales > Cibotiaceae > Cibotium > Cibotium barometz. Next base: position 31,649,345 of record NC_141077.1, on the reverse strand, counting down.
GAGAAGACAGCTTGGGGAATGTGGCAGAGATTGCAGGACTTGTATGCCCAACAAAGTGCCTCAAGCAAAGTGTATTGGTTGAAGAAACTCATAGGTCTTTAGATGAAGGAAGGGGCGTCTATGACAGCCCATCTAAATGAGTTTAATGGTATTGTCAGCCAGGTCATTAATCAAAAGTTGGCAATGGACGATGAGTTCAAAGCCACTTTTTTGTTATGCACTTTGCCAGAGAGTTGGGACACATTCAGGACAGCCACTAGCAATTCGCATGCTATGCTGTCATATGCAGATGTTGAGGGTGCTCTTCTTCAAGAAGAGATGAACAGGAAAAACAACTCTGTTGGAAAGTCCAATGCAATGAATGCACGTGGGAGATCCCAGCAAAGGGGGAAAAGCCAAGAAAGGGGAAGGAGCAAGTCTCGCTCCAAAAAGGATTTGGAATGCCATTATTGTGGCAAGAAGGGACACATTAAAAAGCAATGCTACAAATGGAAAAATGATCAAAAGGAAAAGGGAAAAGGCAAAGACAAAGAGAAAGATGAAGCCAAAGATGTAAAGCCAAAGGGCAAAAGTGGAGTCAAGATTGAAGAAATCAATGTGTCACATGCAGGTGGCAGTGAGGATGAGGTCCTATTTACTTCTTCACTTGATGCCCATTCACTTCTTACAGGTGGTCATGGTATGCACTCATGGATCATTGATTCAGGTGCCTCCTTTCATGTCACAGGTTGCAGAGACTTGTTTGTCAGGTATACTGCTGGCAATGAAGGAGTGGTTTATTTGGGTGATAACCATGCATGCAAGATTCTTGGCAGAGGTGATGTGAGGCTTGTGTTTTCAGATGGCTCACAGCTTATGCTCCATGATGTCAGGCATGTGCCTGAGATCAAGAAAAATCTGCTTTCTACTGGACAGCTTGATGATGCTGATTATATTACCACATTTGGTAGTGGAAAGTGGAAAATTAGTAAGGGCTCACTGGTTGTTGCCAGAGGCTCTAAGGTGGACACTCTTTACTTCATACATGCAGGTGTTTGTCACCATGCTAATGTAAATGCAACCGAGCTGCCGGAAATCTCTATGTGGCATAGCCGGTTGGGACACATGAGTGTCAAAGGAATGGAGCAATTGTCTCGTTTGGGTTACTTGCCTTCTCTAAAGTTTTCAAGTTTTCAGTTTTGTGAGCATTGTATATATGGTAGGCAACTACAGTGCCCCCACAAGAAAGCTCTTGGACAGAAAGATGCTCAGTTAGAGCTTGTGCATACAGATGTATGTGAGATGCCTCAGCTTTCTTTGGGAGGGGCAAAATACTGTGTGTCTTTTATTGATGATGCCACACGTAAGGTGTGGGTTTATCCTCTTCGTTTGAAGAGTGATACATTCTCAGTGTTTGAGAAGTTTGTTGCTCTTGTTGAGAATCAAACTTGCAAAACACTGAAGGCTTTGCGTTCCGACAATGGTGGAGAGTATATGTCCAAACAGTTTCAGGACTTTTGTGATGCTAAAGGCATCAAGAGGGAGCTCTCTACTCCTTATGATCCTCCACAAAACGGGACAGCAGAGAGGATGAACAGGACCATACAGGAGAAGGTCCGTTCTATGTTGTCACATGCTGCATTACCTCATGGTTTTTGGGCTAAAGCTGTTATGACAGCCGTTCACCTTATAAACAGGTCACCTAACACAAGGCTTGGTGGGAAAGTGCCAGAGGAAGTATGGACAGGGAAGCCTCCGTCATACAAGCACTTGAGAGTGTTTGGTTGCGTTGCGTACGTGCACATACACAAGGAAATGCGCACCAAACTTGATCCTAAGTCTCACAAATGCATATTCCTAGGATATGGTGACAGAGGTGAAATGGGGTATAGACTTTGGGATCCCATGAATAGAAAGATTATACGCAGCAATGATGTCATTTTTGATGAAACATGCATGTATAAGGAGCCTGCAAGGCAACAGGAGCCTGGCAGAGTCATCTTTGATGACGATGGACATCATGGACAACAACAAAGGGCTGTAAATCAGCCATTACAGCAGGAAAACCAGCCCTTAAATGGTGCTGAAAATGGTCCAAATGAACAGCCAGATATGGCAGAAGATATCCCTATGGATATACCACAGTTAGAGGAGATACCGGGCATGATTTTTCAGCCTTATGGCATGGAACAGGAGCCACCAATGGGTGATATGCAGGCTGGACAGCAACCTGCAAATGATGGTCATTGGGTACGGAGGTCCACTAGACCCTCCAGAGCCCCTGACAGGTTTGTTCCAGGGGTTGACTACTTGATGCTCACTGACTGTGGGGAGCCCTCATGTTATAAGGAGGCTTTACAGAGGGCAGACAAAGCTCTATGGGAGCGTGCCATGAAGTCAGAGATGGATTCTCTGCATAAAAATGGAACTTGGAAGTTGGTGCATTTGCCTGCAGGCAAGAAGGTTTTGCCATGCAAGTGGGTATACAGGCTCAAAGTTGCACCAGATGCAAAGCCAAGATACAAAGCCAGGTTAGTGGCTAAGGGCTTCAAGCAGGAATATGGTGTGGACTTTGAGATCTTCTCTCCAGTGGTCAAAATGACCACACTTAGAGCTGTGTTAGCTTTGGTTACACATGATGATCTGGACTTGATTCAGATGGATGTGAAGATTGCTTTTCTTCACGGTGATCTCCATGAGGAGATATGTATGCAGCAGCCAGAGGGTTATGCAGTGAGTGGAAAGGAGAAGCTTGTATGCAAGCTGAAAAAGAGTCTTTATGGGCTCAAACAGGCACCAAGGGAATGGTATCATAAATTTGATACATTCATGAAATCTCAGAAATTCAGGAGAAGTGACATAGATCACTGCTTGTACACCAAGAAAGCTTTGGATGGCAGTCTATTGATCCTCATCTTGTATGTTGATGATATGTTGATTGCCGGAAAATCTCGTAAGGAGATGGATGCCTTGAAGCAGAGGCTGCATCAAACCTTTGATATGAAGGATTTGGGTGATGCAAATCACATTTTGGGTACGCGGATACTTCGGGACAGAAATCAGCATGTGTTGTATTTGTCTCAGAAGGAATACATTGGCAAAGTCTTGCAGAGGTTCAATATGGACGGGGGGAAGAAGACTAGTACTCCTTTGCCTCCATATGTGAAACTCAGTGCTATGGACAACCCACAGTCAGATAGAGACAGGGCTGATATGGCCAAGATTCCGTATGTTTCAGCTTGTGGCAGTCTCATGTATGCCATGGTTGCTACTAGGCCGGACATTGCATTTGCAGTGGGAGTGGTTTCTAGATACATGGCCAACCCTGGCAAGAAGCATTGGGAAGCAGTGAAAGGTGTCATGAGATACCTGAAGGGCACACAGGATATGTGCATTTGCTTTGGCAAACAGGATGCATTAGTGCATGGTTACACGGATTCGGATTATGCCGGTCATCCAGATAACCGGAAGTCTACTACCGGTTATGTGTTTACATTCACAGGAGGTGCTGTGTCATGGATATCCAGGATGCAGAAGTGCACTGCCTTATCTACTACAGAGGCCGAGTATATTGCAGCCACAGAGGCTTGCAAGGAGGCATTATGGCTATCTCGGTTAGTGGTTGATTTGGGTTATACAGGGGATATTCTACTGTTGCATTGTGACAGTCAGAGTGCCATCCAGTTGGCAAAGAACCCTGTCTTTCATGCAAAGACGAAGCATGTGGATGTGAAGTATCACTTCATCAGAGAGGTGATAGAGAACAAGCAAATTCAGCTTGTTAAGATTCATACAGATGACAACCCAGCTGATCTGTTGACAAAGAGTTTGCCTCCGGAGCGGTTTGCTCATTGCAGACACTTGATGGGCATTGAATGAGGCCATTTTCAGCCTTGATATGGCCTTGTATATTATCATGTACATGCTGATTTTTCTTTTCCTTCATTTAAGGGCACTTTGCCTTTAAGTGGGAGGTTGTTGGGGTAAAGGCATAATGCCCACCCTTATAGTGTGTACAAGCCCATAAGTTATAGTACATAGTACACTTAGTACTTTTAATGTACTAAGTGCACTATGTGTACTAGTGCAATATACATGTGTGATAGGGGAGTCACACACTCATGCTATTGATGAGTTGACTTATCCCCACAACTCTCTCTCTCTCTCTCCCTTGTTCTCTCTGTGTATGTCTCACACACATGAATTAACCTAACCCTAATTCCTGTTTCTCCCACACACTGAGCATCGTTGGTACCTTTGAACAACTGGTGAAGAATCCCAGGATGAAGAGATACTTGCAGTCAAGGACAGGGGATTCCCAGGCTGAATCATCTCAGCATGCAGTAGAGAGGGCACAGGAACAAGTGCCAAGGATGCCACAGCATGTAGAGCAGACACCAGCAGTGGCAGCTGATCCAGTGCAGCATGTTACACAGGTACAGGATTAGGTAGTTAATGGTCAGGGCAGTAATGCACAAATGGTTCTGCCGACCATTCCTCCTTTGGTTGCTGCCCAACCTGGTTATTTTGGTGGTGGGTCTATTTTCCAGGCCATGGCTAGACTGCCCACAGCTTTGCTAGGTTTGATGCCAAGAGGGTCACCAAGACTGATGCCTACAGAATTTGTGAACCCTCTTTATGCCAACATAGGTGTGCAGCCTGGACTTCAGACACATTTCAGTCCAGTTTTGATGCCTGCAGCACCTGTTAATGTGGCTGAATTTTCTCAGCCTAGTGGACAAAGGGCAGCAAGGACTGGTGCAGAGAAAGTGCAGAAGGATTTACCATTCTTACAACCGCCAGTCTATGATTACTTGACCCCCAAGAGCAGTAAGCAAAAGGATTACAAAGAAGGTGGTCAAGCAGTGAAGTTTGAGACTTTCAGTGGGATGCAGGAAAAATTGAAAGCGCTGACTTTTATTCAGCAGTTTGATGCAGCATACACTGGGGGTAACTTTACAGAGTCTTCTAAGGTGCGGAAGGCTGCTACTTTCTTGAAAGCTAATGCATTGCAGTGGTGGACCTCACTGTTGATGCAAGGACAAGCACCTACTACATGGGTTCAGTTTAAGCAGCAGATCTCTTTTGCCTGGTTTACAAATACTTTTGAAGTGGATGTTATGACAGCATGGCACAAACTTGATGCAGCCAACTGTAAATTTGGAAGAGTATAATAAGAAGTTTTGGGATGCACTCTTGCCAATAACTTCCTACAGGACAGTGCCATTGTCAGAGCAAATAGAGAAGTACTACTGTGGTTTGCCCAAAGAGATCAGGGACTACTGTATTAAGACCAATGTTTCCAACATGACTCAACTAATTGAGAATGCAAACATGGCTAATGCACTGCTTCAGGGAGGTTTAGGTGGTTTCAAGAGCACAGTGAAGAAGGAACCTCAAGGCAAAGGACAGAAGAGGCCACTGTATGGCAAGATTTTTGAAGAGAGAAAGGCATTGATGCAAGCTGGGAAATGTTTCATCTGTGAACAAAAAGGGCATATGGCTGCAAAATGTCCACAACAGCCAGCAAAAGATGCAGAGGATAAACAAGGGCCACCCAAGAAGAAGACAATGCCGAGTGCAGGATTGATACCTGACATGGTTGGTGACCAGCCATGTGATGATGCGACAGAATTGTGCAGAGCATGGGATAAAATCAGAGATGCTACAGTGCTGATTTTCTTTGACCCTGGTGCTCGAGCCAACTTTATTTCACCAGCATTGGCAGCCAAGTTGGGAATTCGTGCTGAAGAGATGGGACTAGTTGGACACGCTGATTTGGCATGCCCTGGGCATTCAGTTCCTATCACTCCTATACTTGGCAAACTTCGCATGCATATACAGAGTTATGTCGACACAGACGAGTTTCTTATCATGCCCTTGGAAGGATGTGATGTCCTGTTGGGAATTCCATGGTGTCATAGGAAACATGCAGTGTTGGATGCTTTCAACAAGAAAATCACAATTGTACATAGAGACAAGACTCATGTTCTGGATGTGAAGCTGAAAGGAGAGTCTGTCCCAGTTATTTCTGCTTTTTGAACCTGAATTTTGAATGACCTGTACATTTGTATTATATGTTTGGCAATGTACAGTTTTGACATTTGTTGTCAATGACTTAATCAATGAATGAACTTTCAGTGCTTTGAAGTTGTATTTGTTACACTTCAATGAATGATTATACGTGTTGTGACACTAATAGTGCGGGGACACGTGCTATCGCCCTATGTTGCATCCGGAAACATGTATTTGAAAGGCTTGAACCTGCGATGACACAAATGGTAGTGGGGAATTCCAATCATCGCCTCGTGTCATCTGTTGGCAGGAGATACATGCGAGGACACTAATCACCTGGGGAATCTTGTGATCGTCTTGTGTCATCCGTTTGCATGTGAACTTGCTATCGAGGTCGCTTGCTTCTTTCAAGAGGGGAGTATGTCACCAGGAGGTGAAACTTTTTGCAGTTGTTTTCTTTATTTACATTTCTTTATAAATATATATATTTTTCTTTTCTTTCTCTTTGGTTGTTGTTGTTTTCCCCTGGGATCTCTTGGAAGGACTTTTTTTTTTTTTTCGAGAAAAGATCCTTTCATTAGTTATGTAGAAAACGCCCGTAGGGCTACAAAAGAGATCTCTCCTGCTCCTAACAGAGAGAAGAGCAGTGAATACATCATGGCAGCCCGGGAGACTCTCCCTAGGTGCTGCAAAATACAAGCATCAGTCTAAAGAACTGAGCGGCTAAATCATACAATAGGGGGGGGGAAGAGCCAAACAGGTGGCCTGTAGTGCCAACGGGGGGATCCCGTGTGTAGGGTGTAGAAAGGGCCGCAGCGCCAAGTGGTGTGAAAGGTCTGGCGCCGTAAGATCGCCTCATCCGAGTCTCCCCGGATGCGGTCGTACTGTCCTCGCAGGGTGTGGATCAACTCCTGCCAAATCCCCCGAACAGTCTCTGCTGGTGGCTCTAATCTCCCCTCAAAGGCCGTAAAGCACCGGGCCCTCCAGGTGAACCAGATGGTGAGGCTGCTGAGGAGCTCCCATCGTAAATCCCTCTCCTGTGTCCAGCTGGCGGACGAGAAATCCGATGCCGGAACCAGGCGAGGCTGGCCCCTAATAAATCTGATGGCCTGACTGCCCTGCTCCATCTCATAGCCCATAGCAGGCCCTGACGAAGTCGACCAAGCAACGGCACCCCACGTAAACATACCCTCTGGAGAGAGGGGGGCCAGAATACGCAGCATCCGCAGCCAAATCTGCTGTGCCTGAGGGCAGTCCCAAAGGCAATGTCTCTGTGTCTCCATAGGGTGGCCGCATCGGACGCAGGCCACCGGAAGACCGCTGTAAACAAGCCAAGTGCCAACTGCTGAGCCCCTGTGGGCGACCAGCCACTGAAAAGCCGAGATCCTGCGGGCCTGTCAACTAGCCCAGAGCCGAGCCCAGAAATCCTCCAGGAACTCCTGTGATAGTCCCTGCAATCGCCAATGCCCCGCTGCCGCTGGAGAAACCGTCCTCCTCGCCGTCAAAATGTGCCGTCCCAGCCGAACAGTATACTGGAAAAAGGTGATCTCTGTGGCCTCAAGGGATGCATAAGGATCATGCCACTCGTACTCCCCGGGGTCCCACTGTAGCCGGGCCAAGGGGCGCGCTGCATATGCCCATATGCGCCAATCCGGGAGCACGTCAGCAGGGTCGGGGTCAATATGCCACTTCCGAGAAGCGGCAGCCACTACCCGAATCCTCTGAAAGGTGCACTCTGCAACCAAAGGCGACTCCACCTCCACTCTCTGGAGTCTGCCCTCATCCTGAATCTCATAATAGAGGCATCTGCCATCCTCAGTGCTAGCTCTGACAGCAATCAGGATCTCCAACTGTGTAAAGGCTCCCATCCACCGTGGGGCCACTGGCTCGAGAGGTGTGAACCACTCCTCTGTAAGTGCCTCCTGAATATCATCCCTCATAATCAACCCCCCTCTGAAGTGACTCAGCCTCTCCACCTGGGTCTCCTCTGGTAGACTGCAGAAAGCCTGCCAGTCTCCAAAACTACGAGCTGGGCGCTAAAGGTCCCCAGGCTAGACGAGGCCGAGAACCCAGCATATGACCCTGCTCTGTACGAACCGCTGGGCTCCAGATGAGCGGCTGCCTGGCCCGCTCCTCAACACAAGAAGGAGGCCGCTGAGAGAGCCCCGGTCTCAGCAGCTCCCAAGCTCTCAGGATACTCAAAGCAAATCTGTCCTCCCATCCTCTACTGAGGCCTGTCCTCCTCATCTCTATGAAGATCCAGCGAATCTCTGGTGCCCAAGTACCCCCTGCAGGAGGAGCCCCGGGCCTGCAGTCGCTGCAAGAGGAGCTCTTTCCAAGGCTCAGCGCCTGGAAGCAACCCCCGAACAATAAGCTTCCCCAATAAGGCTCTACTCTGATCGACTGGATCTATAATGCCCAAACCGCCCTGAGCCAGCGGAAGTGTAATCACTGCCCATGCAACCTTTGCCCGAGCTGGCTGACCGTCCCGCCCAGACCACAGAAAGTTCCTGATCAGCCTCTGTACCTGGCTGATGCAAGAGCTCGAGAAAATCCAGCAAGACGTAATGTACCACATAGTCGCTAACAGCACCTGATTTGCCACCACCACCCTCCCTGCCAAGGATAGTCGAGCTGTACTCCAATACAATAGCTTCTTCCGAATGCTCAGAAGAAGCGGGGCAATCTGCTGCTCAGGTGACAAATCGAGGCCAATCTGGCATCCCAAATACCGCACTGTTGTGCCTGGAGGGATCCATCTAAAACCGGGGTCCGGGCTCCATGCCGGAGTGGGAGCACTACTGATCCAAAAGGCCACTGTCTTGCGCCAATTGATCAATGCTCTCGAAGCTGCACTAAAAACCTGGAGCGACTGCTCTGCCCGAATAAGATTGGCCTCTTGGCCATGCAAAAATAAGCCCGTGTCGTCTGCAAACTCAGCATCAAGCAAATCCTCCCCCCGGACTGGGAGCTGGAGTCCTCTCAAACCAACCTCCTCTGCCGTCAAATACATACTCATAGCCTCCGCAAAGAAGAGAAAAAGGAAAGGGGCGAGAGGACACCCCTGACGGACTGATCTGGTCAGCTCAAAACTGGGCCCCCGACCTCCTGCAATCAGCACCTGGCTGCGAGCTGTGGAATACAAAGCTGCCACCCCTCTGATCCATCCTGGCTCAAAGCCCAGGCGTAGCATAGTGCCCTCTAAGAATCCCCAATCAACTCTATCGTATGCCTTCTCAAAATCGAGAAGCATCACGACCAAGTCCTTGCCAAGAAACCTAGCTCGGGCCGTCGCCTCCCAGAAAGTAAAGATGTTGTCAAGGATACTGCGCTCCTTGACAAATCCTGTCTGAGTAGCATGAATCAACTCCCCCAGGAAGGGCTGGATCCTCAAACTCAAGGCCTTTGCTAAGACCTTGTAGACAGTATTGAGAATCGTAATAGGCCTCCAATGCCGAATGTCATCCGATACTCCCTCCCCCTTGGGGATAAGATAGATCAAGCCCTCTGAAAAGCTCTGCGGCATCACCCCAGTGTCCAAAACATGCTGAAAGCCCCTGCGGAGGCCTGGCCCCAAAAGGTCCCAATAGCGCATAAAAAAGGCCGGCGTCAGTCCGTCCTCCCCTGGGCAACTATGTCGCGGCAGGACCCTCAAGGCCTCGGCAAGCTCAATCTCTGACAGAGGCGCACCTAGAACTGTGCGCATATGGTCTGTGACCCTCCTCTGCACATGGGCCCACACAGTCTGTCTGCACACATCTCGATCCTCAGTGGCTGGCTCCGCTGAAAGCAGGTCACTATAAAAAGCAGTGGCAATGGCTCTGATCTCCCCGAGCTCAGTAGCTATCGATCCATCCGGTCTACCAAGCTGGCGAACTCCTGCTCGCGCATGACGGGGTCCAGTGATCTCAAAAAACTCCCCAGTCACTCTATCACCAAGCTGCGTCCACTGAGAGGCCTGACGACGATAGTAAAACTCATGTCTCTGCTCCTCTACCTCTCTAGCCTCCTGGCGTGCCTGGCTCAGCTGGGACGCCACCCACTCACATGCAGGCTGCTGCTCCTGAAGGCGCTGTAGCGAAGCAAGGCTGCGTCTCAGCCGTTGCTCCCGCTCGCGAATCTCTCCCAGTCGTGTCAAAGCTGCAGCATGTAGAAAAGAGCTAAGATCAATGAGTCCTTGGGCACACTGGCCCGCTGCATCCTGGTCAGAGCACTGACTATCATGCTAGATCCTCTCAATGTCCTCAGCGAGACTGGGATCTGCAAGTACCCTCTATGGGATCCTCAACTGCAAGCTGGGCTCCCGTGTCCCCTCCTCCAATGTCAATATAACTGGCGCATGATCTGAAAATGAGGTGCCAGCAAGAATGCCGACGGAGCCCCCTCGCTCCCCTAACCAATCGCCCACATAAAAGCGATCAATCCGAGATAGATTAGTCCCTCCCTGCCGGCGATCCGACCGAGAGAAACTAAGACTGTCCTGAGACCGGGAGAAAGCCCCATGCTGCCATGCATCAGTGATCCTCAGTGACATGCAAAACCGGTCCCAAGCTGCAAGCTCCGTGCCATGCACTGTAACATGACTGCCTCCCACCCTATCTGCCGGGTCCTCGAGCATGTTGAAGTCTCCCCCAACACACCAATGTGCGGCCTCTGGCAATGCATCTGTAACCTGAGTCCAAAACTCTGCTCTGGCACTAGCATGATTGGGCGCATAGATGTTGAGCACACCCAATAGCTCATCATGCATCCTCAGAATGACATACTGTGCTCTACTAGGCACAATGATCCCTCGATCCACAATGGCCTGCCGCCATACATCTGCAATAACCATGCATACTCCTCCCTGTCCACCCAAAGGACCAAACCCTGCAGACCAAAAAGTGTCCCATCTACCAGGCATCACCGAACCATATCTCCGGATCTTGCTCTCACCCAAGTGGTGCTCCTGCATCATCAAAATGTCAATGCTGCCACCAACTAGGCATCTCTGAAGCTCCTGCCTCAAGCAACCTCGATAGCGTATAAAGTGTGCTCCGCCAAGGCCCTGTACATTCCATGAGATGATCCTCATGGATGCCCTGCTGAGGTGGATGCTGTCTCAGCCGTACGGCGGGCCTTCGCAAGCGGCTTGGATGGAGAGTAGTCCCCATCCGAACGGCTGCGAATCTGCCCACCCGGTGTACTGCAAGAATCCCGGATCAGGCGCCAGTGGCTGTGGCCCATGGCGACTGCCTCCTGCTCTGACAGAGAAACCTCGTGTATACTCACATATCCAGGGTCGCGCGCCAAGTCTGCCACTATGCGCACGACCAAATGCCGAATCCCTGAGGTATCCACACTCCCGGGATCCAAGAAAAAATGAGCCAACTCCCAAAGTCGGCCTATCACATCAGTCACCTCCAGATCGCTCATGTGGTGAGAAAACTCAACTGCTTGAGTCTTCAAAGTGCTGAGAGCGAGCTCTAGAGTCCACTCCCGATCACAAGGTCCACATAGAGGGAACGAGAAGGCCACCGCTGAGTCTAGTGCCTCCTCCCCGCGGGCCGGAGGTATCACTACATGAACTCGAATGGGTGCTGGCTCATGGGGGCCCTCTGCTCCAAAAAGCCATGTAAAGGTATAATCAAAGGCCTCCGAGCGCTGTCTAATGCCAAGGCGACTCAGCCGACTGCGGATAGATGAAATCCGTGAGGCCCTAATCGGCATAGGTCTCCTCTGTGATGCTCGAGCGAGGTCAGTGCTCAGCGCTCTCCGGACTGCAGGTGAGCGCCAGGGAACTGCCAGGGTCTCCCGGGAAGGTGAGGCGGGCGGAGGGGGAGGAGGGGGAGGCGAGGGAGGTGGAGAGGGAGCCGCTGCCGAAACCGGAGCGGAGGCGGGAGGAGGCGAAGGTGGAGACGAGGCGGTGGGAGGGGACGGGGGTGGGGGGGGTGAAGAAGGGGGAGCTGGCATCTCCTGGTCCTCAGTCGCTGCAGGGGTCTCCTCCTAAAGGGGAGCAAAGCTGTTCCTCACGGGAACCCAGTGAGGCTGAGACTGTGGCTGCTGCTGCAGCGGTCTCTGGGCGTGCTGTTGTGGCTGTCTCCCTCGGCGGCGCCCCTGTCCAGGCTGCCACTCCGAGGTCTCTGTGGCCTGAGCAGGTGTCCCGGAGGCAGCCTGCCGAGCCGAATCTGTGGGCGGGCCATCAGTAGCCTGCTGCTGTGGTGGTGAGGGTCGGGGTCTCCTGCGAGGGCAGGCCTTGGCCAGATGACCGACCTGCCTGCAAATGAAGCACTGGTTCGGGAGCCCCGAGAACTCCACTCTCTGATCTATCCACCCCCCCCCCCCCCCCCTATCCTAGGTAGCTGAATGACCTTAGGAAGGGAGGAGATGTCAGATACCAACACTCTGACCGAAGGTAGCCCAGCTGCTCTGGCCACCACTGAAGCTGCTGAGGGGCCCATCTCAAGAACCGAGCCCACCAATGCTCCGAGCCTGGAGAGGAGCGGAAGATACTCCCGGCGGAGACCAGGGAAACAAACTGTAATATGGAAGAGGCGCTCTCCCTGCTCCGCCGCAGCTGGGTCAAATCCATGCTGCCAAGGCCTGAAGAAAGCCCGAGCACCCCTGATGTCCAGAGGACTCATGGCAAGGACCTTGGCAACGCTCTGGGCGGCCTCGAACTCGATCTGATAATGTCCCCGGCCCAAGAGCTGTTCATCCAGGATCTTGCCCACATCTGCTAGAAGGCGGGCCTGAAGAAGATCCCTGATCTCCCCTCTGCTGGGGCGAGTGCCGACTATACGGCAGATGGTGGAATGAGCCTGGAGGCGTTCCACCTCTGCGGTGAGGCTCGCTTCCTCTTCCGGCGAAAGAGAAAGCCTGATGGGGATGTCCTCGGGGGCGGGCGAGGGGGCTGCGGATGAGTCCCTCTGAGGCGAGGCGGGAGGAGTCTCCATCAGAGTCTGAAGCTCAGGCGAAGGCGAGGCGAAAACGGGAAACCTGCAAGAAACGGGGCTGCACACGAAGAGGCGGAAGACCGGAAGAAGAGGGGAAAAAAAAAACAGAAACCCCCCTGGGGGTGAAGAAAGGCACGAAAGAGCAGGGAGGGGGCGAAAAAACCCCAAGGAGAAGCCCTGGGGGGGGCGGCAGCAACGAGAAGGGGGGGGGGCGGGGCACTGCTGAGAGGAGGCGGGCGCGAGCAGGTGGAGAGGGGGGGGGACGAATCAGGCGAAAAAGGGGAGGGAGGGCGAATAGGCGAAGAGGGAGGGGGGGGTGAGTCGGCGCGAAGAGGCTAGGAGGGGGGGGGATGAGATGGCGAGAAGGGGGGAGGCGCAGCAGCAGCGAGGAGGGGGGGGCGCAAGCAGGCAAGACCGCGAGAAGAAGGGGGGGGGGCGCAACGGCGAGTAGAAGGGGGGGGAGCAAGAAACGAAGGCGGCGGCGATGGGCGAGCAGCGCAGGGGGGCGAAGGCGGGAGCTTCAGCGAGCTTTGTCAAGCAAAAGTGTGTCTTCTTATAGAGCATCTGAAATCTATTGGCTTGAATCCTCTTGGAAGGACTTGGGCCATTGCAATGTCAGAATGGGTCAGCCAGTGGGACTTTGGACCAGTGGTTGGCTAAGCCTGAGAACTGCACTGAAAGATGAATGACAGTGTCCAGGACATGGACACTGAATGAGGCCATAGGCCGGTTTACACTAGTAAGTGGCCGCCACCGAAATGTGAATGTATCTTGAATTCTAAGCAAATTCTGAAGTGACCATAGTGGTCAAAGATGGTCAGGAGACCAAAAGGAATGCAGATGACATCATCCCTAAAATCTAGGGAACTACTATTTTGGGCAGTGTCAGAATTGAAAAGTGTTCGCGTCAGTTTGTGCAGAATGTCAAGGGGACCAAAAGCTGGCAAAGGACCATAGTGGTCAAAGATGGTCAGGAGACCAGAAGGAATGCAGATGACATCATCCCTAAAATCTAGGAAACTGCTATTTTGGGCAGTGTCAGAATTGAAAAGTGTTCGCGTCAGTTTGTGCGGAATGTCAAGGGGACCAAAAGCTGGCAAAGGATTGTTGTGAGAATGTGAACCAGTCAGGAGATTTTTAGCTTGGAAGATTGCATGTGGAAAAGGCTTAAAAATGTGCCAAGTGTCAAATTTATGTGCATTTTCCACACTGGGAAGAGGGAAGCGTGGGATTTTGGGCTGAATGAGGTTCATTTGCAGCCATTATGGTGGATTGTTGCAGGTTAAGAGCTATTGTGGTGCACTCCCTTGCCTTGCAACTCATGTATTGAGGGTTGAGCTTGCTCCCCACAGTCTCTCTCTCTCTCTCTCTCTCTCTCTCTCTCTCTCTCTCTTGCAGACTATGGTCATGCTCTCATCAGATAAAATCAGGTACAGTTGTGTGAATTTCATGCTTATATGCAGAGGCTAGTTGCCTCCTTGAACAGGAACCGGTGTAGTTAGTTCCTACACCAAAGCAGGGACGGACGAGGGTAATAACCTCTTCAATACAACGCTGTTTCAGCACTGTTTAGGTGCTGTTTTTGGGCTGTTATGTTGCCCGGTTGATGCCAGAATGTAGTAGGACTTTGCTAAAGTCTTCCAAGACAGTACAAGGGTTAATTTGGGCTGAAAACAGAGCTGAAAACAGGCCTGTGCATAAAATTACAGCAAGCTGAATTGTGATGTTTTCCCTATCGTCTTTCCAAGACTTTCAAGGGCAAGGTAGAACAGCAATCAGTACTTAAACATTTGAAACCTGTTCCTTATGGACGAGTTTTCACAGTCAACACAAACCACCAAGCACTTAAGTGGCTCCCGACGATGCCAAGTGCCCAGTGGAGTGATCAGCACACTACATAGGGTCAGCTCTTCCACCAGTTTGGACGAATGAACAAGTACATCCCTGGTCAACTTAACCCAGTAGCAAATGTTCTTAGTAGAAAGATCAGTATCCAGACCATTCAAGAGTCTACCATTCTCAACATCTCTGGAAAAGACTTACATAGCATAGAAGATCAGTATGTCAATTCCGCACAGTTTGATACTCAACCCAGTTTGACCCTCAATTTTGAGTCTGGCCATTATTCAGTTCACAGACATGCAAGTAAGTTTAGACGAGATATCCACTTCAAGAAAGGGAATAGGGTCTATCTCTGCATCATGAAACAGAGATTGAAACAAGTAGACAAACGTTGTCCCAAGCTTTCTTTCCGTAGTTTTGGACCTTTCCCAATAGTTAAAAAGATAAGTGATATCTCCATGAAATTGAAGTTGTCTAACAATTGGACAATGTATGATGTTTTCCATGTTTCTTGGCTAAAACCATATGTTGGACCAGAAGTTTTTGAAGTTTCAGATGAACAGCAGCCAGACGTGGTGGACGAAGTAGAAGTCATTGAGGTTGAGCAGATCCTTCTTTATCGTTGGAAGCATGGTTCCGGTCGACGAATACATCAATTCAATACGAAGTTCCAAGATCAAGGTACCCATGAAGCCGTTTGGCTAGACGAGTTCTTTCATCAAGAGTACCCCCAGTTGTTGGCGGACTACTTGGAAGCCATGAACCTGTTGCCAACCTAAGCAGAAGGGAATGTCACATGCACTCTGCACTATAGTGCTTGGTGACAAGATGGCTCATCATCATCAGTGCAACATTGTATATTATTAGTACCTTTTAGGATGATATTTGTTGTACGCCGTGACCCCATTGTAATCCTCAGTCCACGTAAGTCAGGCTCAAGCTACGTAGGTCATTCTCAGCCTTAGACAGTCAGTCAATCAGTCCAAGTCCCTTAACCCACTTGAAGCGATAAATTCATGCATGTAGAGTCGGTAGAAGCCTTAGGGTTTGCATTAGAAAGCACTCTGCATAATGCATAGCATTCATCCACTGCATTTAGACCATGGCAAAAGCCTTCAAATACCATCTAACATTCATTAGAATTCATCCAATATTATTCCCATAATTTACAACATTTATTGGGCATTTTTACATCATTTATATATTGTCCTTCAGTGGGTAATTCGGGACCCCATACGGTGTACAATTTCTCTCTCTCTCCCCCAAATCTCTTAAAGTTTGAAGTAACAAAGTGCATTGCGAAACTCGCGAAATTCAGGATACAGAAGACGGTGTGAGCATTTGTGTGACAGGATCCATAATTACGAAACATCTGCTGCATGTTACATTGGTATTAGATTCAACTTGTCCTTACACACGGTATCCTAGCGTGATGGTGAAACCGGCCTCTGATAGAAAACCAGAGTGCGGTAGGAGCAATCACCCGTCCACTTGTAGTCTAGATGAGAAACAAAACACAGATTGGAGCTAGAGTGCCCAAATCTGAAAACACAGCGACACCTGTTGGCCCCAAAGCTTGGCGCCCCTTGCGGTATTTCTTTATTCAATTATAATAAAATGAATGGCTGAGTACAACACAAAGACCAGCCAAGAGTTTACACCTGTAAGTCCAATCTGACGGCCCACAAATCCTTCTCAGCACAGAGGATCTATGCACACAGATCTGTGTCTTCAAACAACACACTGTGCCTCCCTCTGATCAGCCAAGATCACTAAGCAGGCCAGCCATGGGCATACATCTGGCATAACTCAAGTGCATGATACATCTTCTCAGCTCAAACATACATGTGCTGTCCAATCTCTGTCTTAATCCCTTGTCAATCTGCCATACCCCTCCTCTCACAAGGGGCCAGATAACACATATCTGCAACAGACATCAAGCAGTAGAAAGAGAGATAGATGAACAGAAACAGAGCTTACCAAGTTCAGCTCGTGAAACAACACTGGAGGAAGCAACAGCACCAATCTGTGCTTGCAGGCACTTGTATCCGCAATCCTGCTTCACACGTGTGCTTGTACTTGCCTGTATCCTCCTCCTGATGTCCACTCTTATGCTGTCCTTGAAAAATACAGATCTGAAAATCAGCACAGTACCCGTCTGTACCGCCTCGGGATACGTGCCAAGAGTTGTACTTGCATAAACAGCCTGCTGTCCACTCCTGTACCAACCTGAACCTGTGTATTCAGGTCTGTCCAGCCACCTGACAAGCACCGCCTGCAGCTACAGCACTCAGAAAAGCGTGCGTCAGCCCTGTCCGTACACTGTACGGCTGTCGTACAGGGCTGTACGGGCTGTGTACTTGCTGGTACAGCCTGTACTGGCCTGTGCGCAGAGAATTCCAGCAGAGAAGAAGAACACTTGCAGCAGATTTCAGCAGCAGCCTGTACTTGCAGTCGTACAGTGCTGTACGGACTGCACACGTGGGAAGTACAGCTGGTTATACAGAAGAAATCAGCAGCAAACACTCAGAAAACAGCAGCCGCCTTGCTTCTCATGTGCTTTTCCACGCTTGTCAACATGCGCATCAAGAACTCCTCCACTTTTACTCCACGACTCCCAAAAAGGGAAGAGAGAGAGAGAGGAGAGAGAAACACTCCTCCCCAAATTAATCCCTAGGGCCCCAAAACTTTAATAAGTTCCTAGGGCCACTAAGGCCTAGGGGCAAACTTTAATAAACATTAGAACTTAATGTTTCTAGTTCCCCCCTTCACACCTAGGGATGTCCACACATCTTAAACTCTGTCCGGGCACCCCCCATGTGAATCATAAAATATTCTGACTCTGCAACCACCATGCCCACACTTGTCCTGCTCCATTTTCACAGGGCCATGACAGATGGCATCCTTGGATGGTCAGATTGCGTTCCGGCACGACCACCGACTTCAGCATCATGTCTACAGAGGAGAGTACCCATCAGCCGGAACACGTATCCCCCGAAGGAGACCTTGCTCTTCCGACTACGGCAGACACCATAGCTCTACTCCGAGCTCAGAACCAGCTTCTCATGGAACGTCTCCAACTCTTGGAGGCAACAGCAGCATGTCCTCCTCCGCCTCCAGCAACCCCCAACTACATGTCCCTCTTCTTTCAGATGGAACAACAAAGAATAGAAGACGAGGCTAGACGGAGAGAAGAAAAAGTAGAAGCTGAAGCAAGCAAGCAGCAAGAAAAAGCAGATAGACGCGACTATGAGGAAGCCCAATGCAGGATCGAAGAAGACCGGCGTCAGGCTAAACTCGCCACTCGGGAGCACCAACGAGAGCTCGATCAAGAACGTATGTTACTCGAGCACCAAAGGGAAAAGGAGGCCATGCATCTTAAATACCAGCACCTCTCTTCAGTTTCCCTAGCCTCAGGTGCCACCAACCACAAGCCCGCGACATCGACTACCGTCATTTGAAGTCAACCGAATTTTAGTAAGTATGATGGTAAGTGTGATCATTTAGCAGTTAATTAGTTTATTCATTAATTTACCAGCTCATTTTCCATTAGCTAGGATTAAAGATCCTCAGGACGACAGAGTCCACGTAGCGGCTCCCCATCTTACGAGTGAGGCAATCACTTGGTGGCAGCGTTGGTCTAGCCTTCATACAGACCACACCGCAAGTGTCACAACTTTTAGCTAGGATACATTTGTTCATGACCTTAAGACCAGATTCCTCCCGCCCCACTATATGACCGGCCTGGCAGATGAGTTTCATGGACTCAAAACACAACGGGCCAGCAGTGCTTTAGTTTTCTGGAAAGGTTATCACTTTAGCACAACATTTAGGGTTATTTGAGTAGGCCAAGATGGATCAATTTATTTGTGGATTAGATCCCAACATCCGGTTCACAGCTCGCAACTTTCAACCCAGTACATATGACTGACTCTTGCTCAAAATGAAGAAATGAGGATAAACGGAGGCAAGCCCAAACAAACGCAGTCTAGTACCAAACCCCAACCAAGGAAGGGTAATTCGTCTTCTAAAGACACTAAGACAGACAACAGTCCTAGCTCTACTTCGGAGAGTAAGGAACCCAAGCCTAAGAAAACCCCCGAGGAAAAGTCTAAAGTAGGCATCACTGGAGGCTATCTTCCTCCAGAGGAGCAAAGACAGTATCAGAAAACCAATGTTTTTTTTGTCATACCATTGGGCATGGTAAGAAGGATTGTCCAAAAAGGCAAGCCGAGCAGGCCTCCAAAGAGGCTTCTGCCACAATTGCCGCAATATCCCCCGCTTCTCCAGACCCGTTTGCTACCACCAATGCGGTTCAGATCTTACCTTCTATCCATCCCATGACATCCGTGGTGCTTGATGCTAAGCAAGAGAGTGAGGTGACACCCACACAGAAAAGCCTGATCCGAGCTTATGGCTCTGCCAAGGGCCACCAATTCATCATCCTTTTTGACATGGGCAATTTTGAGGATGCCATCTCTCCCCAGTTGACTACCAACATGAGCTGTACCTTAGTAGCTTATCATTTGGAGGTAGACGGGTTTACACCTGGTCTCCGCACCCACATATCTCAACGGGCACAACAGTTTTCTTTTCACATTCAAAAGGCCTCATTCCAGCGAGATTTCATTGTCTCTCCTCTTTTGGGGTGTGACGTGATCTTAGGAATCAAGTGGTTTCGTCAGTATGAACCTATTCCCAATTGGGAACAGAACACCTTTATTATCTCTAAAGGTTTTCTTGAGCTATCATGATTCAGGGGGATAGGAGTATTCTTGGCATTCCTATGATTTCTCATCTCCAGGCCCGACGAGCTATCCGCAAGGGAGCAAAAGGAGCATTGGTTTATGCTCAGACAGCTTCTACTCATCGATAACCGCTGTCTCACCTTCTTCAGTCCCTCGGTTGGCAGATCTGCTTTCTCACTCAGACATTTTCAAGGATTATCTCCCACCCAGTATCCCACCCTCTCGTCCTGTGGATCATCATATCAATTTGGTCCCTAGGGCAAAACCTCCTAGCAAGTTTCCCTATCGTCTTTCCAAGACTTTCAAGGCCAAGCTAGAACAGCAGTCAGTACTCAAACATTTGAAACCTGTTCCTTATGAACGAGTTTTCACAGTCAACACAAACCACCAAGCACTTAAGTGGCTCCCGACGATGCCAAGTGCCCAGTGGAGTGATCAGCACACTACACAGAGTCAGCTCTTCCACCAGTTTGGAGGAATGACCAAGTACATCCCTGGTTAACATAACCCAGTAGCAAATGTTCTTCATAGAAAGATCAACATCCAGACCATTCAGGAGTCTACCATTCTTAACATCTCTGGAAAAGACTTACATAGCATAGAAGATCAGTATGTGGATTCCGCAGAGTTTGATACTCAATCCAGTTTGGCCCTCAATTTTGAGCCTGGCCATTATTCAGTTCACAGACAGGCAAGTAAGTTTAGACGAGATATCCACTTCAAGAAAGGGGATAGGGTCTATCTGTGCATCATGAAACAAAGATTGAAACAAGTAGGCAAACGTTGTCCCAAGCTTTCTTTCCGTAGTTTTGGACCTTTCCCAATAGTTAAAAAGATAAGTGATGTCTCCATGAAATTGAAGTTGCCTAACAATTGGACAATGCATGATGTTTTCCATGTTTCTTGGCTAAAACCATATGTTGGACCAGAAGTTTTTTATGTTTTAGATGAACAACAGCCAGACGTGGTAGACGAAGCAGAAGTCATCGAGCATGAGCAGATCCTTCTTCATCGTTGGAAGCATGGTTCCGGTCGACGGATACGTTAGGTCTATACAAAGATCCGAGATCGAGGTACCCACGAAGCCGTTTGGCTAGACGAGGAGTTCTTTCAAGAGTACCCCCAGTTGTTGGCGGACTACTTGGAAGCCATGAACCTGCCACCAAGCTAAGGAGGGGGGAATGTCACATGCACTCTCCACTGTAGTGCATGGTGACAAGATGGCTCATCATCATCAGTGCAACATTGTACATTATTAGTACCTTTTAAGATGATATTTGTCGTATGCCATGACCCCATTGTAATCCTCAGTCCAGGATAAGTCAGGCACGAGCTACGTAGGTCATTCTCAGCCTTAGACAGTCAGTCGGTCAGTCCAAGTCCCTTAACCTACTTGAAGAGATGCATTCATGCATGTAGAGTCAGTAGAAGCCTTAGGGTTTGCATTAGAAAGCACTCTGCATAATGCATAGCATTCATCCACTGCATTTAGACCATGGCAAAAGCCTTCAGATACCATCTAACATTCATTAGAATTCATCCAGTATTATTTCCATGATTTACAGCATTTATTGGGCATTTTTATATCATTTATATATTTTATCCAGGACAGATGCAATCGGCCAGCTCTGCAGCCAGCCAACCAGCATCCTTTGTCCATATATTTTATATCATTTATATATTTTATCCAGGACAGATGCAATCGGCCAGCTCTGCAGCCAGCCAACCAGCATCCTTTGTCCATATAAATAGCTGAGCATATAATCCATTCATCATTCATATCATATTCAGCATTGAAGAACTCAGACGCTTGGAACCTTCAGCACAAGGAGCATGAGCAATTGCAGGATTCAGCACCTCAGCCTTCAGTGTTTTCCTCATCAGCATATAGGAGCATCAACGCTTGAGCAATTCGGCCTTCCTTCAGTAAAACGCAGCAGCTACAGCATTCAGCCTACAGTTCCTCTTGCGTTTTCAGCATTCATACAGTTTTCAACATCCTCATATGCATCATTTTGCTACAGCCACTTGGTGAAGGTAAAACTCAGCATTCATACTCATTTTCAGCATTCATACATAGCCTAGAACAGTCCCCAATCAGCCCCTTCTCTCAACCTCAAATTTGCAGCCTTCCTACATCCATTGGGAAGACTACATAGGCTCGAGATTGGACATCATTGGTGCTTCCAGTACCAGAGGTGTAACATGCAGCGGAAGTATTCGTAATTATGGATCTTGTCACACACATGCTCACATCCATTGGGAAGACTGCATAGGCTCGAGATTGGACATCATTGGTGCTTCCAGTACCAGAGGTGTAACATGCAGCGGAAGTATTCGTAATTATGGATCTTGTCACACACATGCTCACACCGTCTTCTGTATCCTGAGTTTCGCGAGTTTAGCAATCCACTTTATGACTTCAAACTTTAAGAGATTTGCGAGAGAGAGAGAGAGAGAGAGATTGTACACCGTATGGGGTCCCGAATTACCCACTGAAGGGCCCCCTATCCCGTTACCAGAATAGTATTTGCTGTATTACTTTGAAGAGGCTGACGGTGGACTGACGATAAGCCAAACGCAAGATCTCGGAGGACCAAGAGTCAGGCTGAACTGTACACGGCATGATGCAGAGATCTTTGATGTAAAGCTCTTGCTTAGACAGAAGTTTGAGATGAAGGATTTGGGGGAGCTCAGATATTTCTTAGGCATTGAGGTGATTAGGTCACCGCATGGTATTGGATTACTGCAGAGGCAGTATTGCTTGGACATGTTGTCCAAGTATGGGTTATAGGCTGTAAGCCTATCTCAGTGCCATTGGATCAGAATGGCAAGTTGAGTGCTGATTCATGAGAGATTTTAGAGGATCCTACTATGTATAGGCGCATAGTAGGAAGCTTGATCTACATGACGATCACCAGGCCAGATTTGAGCTATGCTGTTGGATTGGTGAGTCAATTTATGCAGGTTCCTCAGAAGCCGCATTTGAATGCATTGAGACGCATACTGAGCTATGTGAGGTCTACTTTGCATTGTGGACTATTTTATGAAACTGGGACAGAGATATGTGTACATGGGTACATAGATGCTGATTGGGCTGGTAGTATCTCAGATAGAAGATCTACTAGTGGCTCCATGTTTTCTTTGGGGAGTGCTGATGTGACTTGGAGTAGCAAGAAGCAGCCTACGGTTACTCTATCCAATACAGAGGCCAAGTACATAGGCGCTGCTATGGCAGCATGTGAGGTAGCTTGGTTGAGAAAGCTACTTGCAGATTTGGGTGTATCAGTGGTGGATAGACAAGGTGTCATTTTCTATGACAACATTAGCAGTATACAGTTGGCCAGGAACCCAGTTTTTCATGCTCGCACACGAAGCATATAGAGATCCACTACCATTTTGTAAGAGAGAAGGTTTTGGTAGGAGACGTTGACCTTGTTTATGTCAGCACACAGGATCAGGTCACTAACATCTTCACCAAAGCATTGGGTACGGAGAAGCTCCGCAAATTCAGGGCTTCGCTTGGTGTACATGAGATGGAGTTGAGCTCGAGGGGAAGTGTTGAGATATCGAGCTCATCTAGTGAGGCGGTGGACACTGATGACCCGCCTGGAGGATAGGCCCCACACTTACACCACTGGCATGGTTGGTGAGATCATGGGTGATATGCGGCCAGTGGGATGACAAGCTGTGTGACAGTCATTCTAGAGACTGGCATAGTTATAGCCCCAGCTCATTTAGTTGGGTTCACACTATAGAGAACCCTAGTATGTATTTGGTTGAGTACCTTTTCATATTGTGTATACTCTTATCTTTGTATAGGCGCCCAAAACTTACTAAGGCCTTAGGTGGCCAATATCTCATAATGTACAACTTTTATAGTGCCTTTTGCATGACACTTATTAATGTCCTCAAATGGAGGAGCATATTTGTTAATCCAAAATGGGATTAACAATCGACGCGCAAAACCTAGCTTTTTCTCACCTCCGGGATTAGGTTGGCTCTGATCCGTGATGCCATTGAGCGAGGGGAATCAAACTCCACTTGGGAGCAACTGTGCCTAAGAAAATGAATGTAAGATTTTTCTCGCTCGCCAATGAGGACTGCCTGGAGCAAATCCCGAATCTAACCATGTGCTGGGCGGCTCCCTACAATCTTGCAAGCCAATGAAGAGGCCACTAGGGGGGAGACTGTATATGCCAAGAGATGGAGGTCCGCTTCAGAGAATAGGCCAAGGGGTGGCAGCCTCAGTTGAGGATGACGTGTGAGGGCAAAAGGACCAAAGGACCAAATGTGTGAGAGATCATAGCAAATCAACAAAGCATGAAATGGATGAATGAGTGTATGTATGATGGTGAATGAAATCATATACAAGAGGCCCTCTGATGTGAGGTGACTTTCAGTAGTAGACCAGCAAAGAAGCAAAGATGAAGTTGGAGCTGAAGCACGGTCGGTGACGAAGGCTTGCGTCGATGTGAGGCAAAGGCACTCCGAGAGGTGGTCGGTGACAAAGGCTCGCATCGGTGGATACAGAGGCATTCCGAGGTGGTAGATATCAGTAGTGGGCAGCAGAAGGTGTAGTGGTGCAGGCTCTAGTGATAAGGGTGCTGCGGTACCTAAGGGGCGGTGAAGAGCAAAGAGGACTGCTGTCCCGAGTCGATGTCGAATGAAGATGAGCAGAGAGGGCTGCTATCCCGATGTCGAATGAAGATGAGCAGAGAGGGCCAATGTCCCAATGTCGAATGAAGATGAGCAGAGAGGGCTGCTATCACGTGCACACCCATCACGTGTACAAGTGACATGGCATCATCTAAGCATCATAAACATTTATCAAGTATTATTCAGGATCATTAAGCATCATCCAAAGCATTTAAGCATTAATCCAAGCATTTCCAGCATGTATGGGGCTGGTTCAGCCCCCTCTTCAGCACATGAGCATTAGGGCATTGTAGTCATCCTAGCAATCAGTCTAAGCATCTTGCATCTGCAAGACATACAAGTTTTACCCATGAGTTTTCTGGGAAAGAATGAGATCCATCATCAAAGGAGTAAATGGAGTTTTGAGCTTCAATTGGCAACAGCAGGGACTTCTCTTCCACATAAGAAGACGGAAGTTTGCTCCAACATCGCCTTAGGAGGTTCAGAGGTTCAGGAACGACGAAGATGGTGTGTGAAAGGATTCCACAGATGGGTCAGGGGTGAGTCAGGTATTTCCAAGTAATTTTAGCAACATTTGCCATTCAATTCCCGCAATAGACAAGTCTTTCGCTCAAAGGATTAACTCCTGCAGTCGACTTCAATCCCAGCAGAAGAAGTCAAAAGGGGGCAGTGGTTTTAGTGGAGGAGGATCAGCAGAGGAGTCGAAAGGTTGCCAAGTATACCACCCAGCAAAACAGTTTAGCAGAGGGGAATGTCACATGCACACCCATCATGTGTACAAGTGACATGGCATCATCTAAGCATCATAAACATTTATCAAGTATTATTCACGATCATTACGCATCATCCAAGGCATTTAAGCATTAATCCAAGCATTTCCAGCATGTATGGGACTGGTTCAGCCCCATCTTCAGCACATGAGCATTAGGGCATTTAATAGCATCAGGTTGGAGCAGTTTATCCATAGCCGACAGCAGTTTATCCAGCTGACCTCAGTTTATCCACAGCCGACAGCATTTAATAAGTATTTATTGCAGTCGTGAAGGTACAGATGGCAGCCGACTACAGTTGGGATAACCGACCAGCATCAGCATCTCATATATAAGCAGATCGCATCATTCCAATAGGGATCATCTGAGCATCTCATCTCTCCTCAGCGTTTTCCATCCATGGAGCAAGGGAGAAGCAGATCAGCAGTATAGCCAGCATATTCAGCACATAGTTCATCTTCCTACCTCCTACATAGAGGAAATCTGGCATTCAAGTGGTGGACCTCAGCATTGGAGCAACGAACAAGTCCTCATCATCAGCATTCAGCCTATCCCTAACGGGCGGTGAAACAAACACTCGCACACAAAACACTTCATCACCCATGGGAACCTGGAAAAGGAAAACAAACAGGGGAGCTAGAGTGCTTCTACAAATAGTACAAGGACACCAATTGGCCCCAAAACGCAGTGGCGCCCCTTGCGGTATTTCTTTACGTGAACAAAAATTTGAGTGCAAAGTACAACTCGTCGAATCCTTTACCAATAGGATCCCTTATAGCTTTTCACCCAGTACTTCCAAATAAGAACTCTCATTATTACAGCAAAGCATTCCATAGAGAAGGCACACATGTACGACACCTCCCTGCTTGAAAAGGTCTTCTCCATCGCTATCATGGATCCCACAACCCTTTCCCAAACAGCAGTAGGGCTGTACCAAACCACATGTCCTTCCCTATAGTCACAGCTTGCATGTAACCTCGAGAAAACTAGAACCTGTTCACATGAATCCAGAGACATGCTTTCCACTTGAAAACAAAGACCTGTATCTGATAAACCATAGACCTGTATCCATAAACCATAGGCCTGTTTCCTCGATACCAAAGTCCTGTTTCTTCTCGAAAAACCAATGCCCTGTTTCCATGACAGATAAACCCACATATGCACCATCCAATCACGGTGCCAAAAATCTAGAGAGAGAAAGATAGAGGACATGTCAAGCAATCCCTGAATACACATAGGTCCAAGTCGAAGAGCAACACACATCTCTTCCAAGAACATCATCCTGTGCATATGTAGCTTGATCCTCTGCATCCTAATCTCGTAAACAAAACCTGCTTGCGAAGAGAGAGAGAGAGAGAGAGAGAGAAAGACCCCTTGGCTGTTAGCCCCTCGGTGCCTCCTTCAGCTCGCCTTCTTCAAGAGAGATAGAGAGAGACCTGCGCTGGCTGCTTCCACACATGCAGCCCGCCTGACTGCCCAGCTGCCTATAGTGAGTCTCCTGTCTGACTCTCGCCTAGCTGCCCATTGCTGCCTCGTCTTCCATACGTAAGGCCTCCCACCAGAAGCCTGCCTGGCTGCCCGACTGGCAACAGCCCATAGGTGCAGTCGCCTGGTCGCTTGCCTGTAGTCCATGCGCAACTGCACCCGCCTGGAGCCCTTGCGCAGCAGCAGCAACAGCCGCCTGGAGCCTTATGTGTGCAATAGCAGCAGCAGCAACCGCCGCCGCCTGGAGCCCTATGTGTGCAGCAGCACCTGCCGTGGCCCATGCACAGCAACAGTACACGCCGCCTGTAGCTCTTGCGCAGCAGCCTGGACACCCACCTGGTAGCCCACCTATACCACGCGTAGCCACTTGGTAGCCGCCTGTACCACACAGCGACCCCTTGATGACTCCACATGGCGACGATCGACGATGATCCACGCGTCAACCTGCCTGTCTTCAGGTCGCCACCCTTCACCTTATATAGATACGTTGCGCTTTTCTCAAAAATGCCAAAAGCAATCAGCAAAACGTATGCTTAAAAATAATAATACTTTTAAATCATCAAAGGTTTAAAAAAAACCTTATAAATTTTAAAGTCCCTTTTTGTCCCCTTGCACACTTGGGCTGGCCACACTTATGAATTTCCTTTTCATATCCAACTGATGCCTGTCCACACTGTCCATCCCGTGCATGTGCCCACCTGCTTGTTGTCCAGAGGGAAAAACACACGGTCGTAACATACCCCCCTCTTGAAAAATAGCAAGCGTCCTTGATTGCACCCAATAACACAGTAAGCATCCAAAAGATTTCCCATATGACCAAAGCAATGCCCCTCCAGTGCATCTAGGTGATGAATCAATCATCCTGAACAATAAGGCCACATTGTCACGTCGAAGTGACATACAACTCTTGCTTGTTCCTTCAAAACCTGTAGCAAAAGTCTAAAACCAAGTGGAAACACGTAACCTGCATCATTCTACATATGACAAACATATGCATGACACATATGCATTCGCAACAAACAATATGCTCCTCAAGATGCTTTACCCACTCTAAAATATAACAGTCTCAGGGTTGCTCGCAAGCCTTACACCCATGGATATCCACGACTGGAGGTACAACATGAGCATATGAAAGTACTCAATGCATCCAAACTATACATCCACTAAGTACTTCCCACCTATGTCCCTCTTGATGCTTTACCCACCCTGCACATGGCCATCCCGCACGAGCCACACTCAGTGATACACCATGAACATGGTAAAGTACCTGATGTATCATACCTGAAAGCGGCCTCTGGTAGAAACCAAAGTGCGGTAGACTAGCAGTCACCCTTCCAATTGTAGTCCAAATAAATAACAAATTTAACAGGAGCTAGAATGCTCCAGAACTGAAAGGAAATCGACACCTGTTGGCCCCAAAGCTTGGCGCCTCTTTCGGTATTTCTTTATTCAAATTCAATGAAATGTATAACTGAGTACAACAAAGCTAGTCCAGGAGAGTAAACCTGCATGTCCAATCTGGCAGCCCTCAAGACCTCTTAGCACAGAGGATTCACACACAAATCTATGTCCCACAAAAGCAACACACTGTGCTTCCCTCTAGTCAACCAAGACAATTCAGCAGGGCAGCCTTGAGCACACATCTGGTTGTTCCATGAACATGGTTTCAACTCAGTTCAAATACACATCCACTGTCCAATCTCTGTTTCCACCCTTCAAACTGCCATACCCCTCCTCTCACAAGGGGCCAGATGACAACTCTGCAGCAGACATAAGCCAGTGGAAAGAAAGAAAGATTGACAAGTTCAGAGCTTAGCAATTCAATGCGTGGTTCTGCACCAAAGGGACTGACTATACCAATCTGTACTTGCAACAGGTTGCCTGTACTGTTCTCCCCGTAGCCACCTGACTGATGCACCACCTAGACTCTGATAAAACGCCGCCTGCAACTGTTCGGGATTGAACAGTACTGTAGCAGCCCGTACCAGTCCGTACAGGTTTGTAATACCCGGCTGTACCAGTCCGTACAGGATTGTACTTGAACCTGCAGCCAAGGGTTGTCCATACCCTGGTCGCCTGCGTCGCCTGAACCAGTCTGTGCGCAGCAGCCTGTACCTGCTATCGTACAGCAACCACCGCCTGCACTAGCTGTACGGAACTGCAATCACCTGCTCTATCCGTACAGTACTATCTGTACTGTTTCCGCCGCCTGTACCTGCTGCTGGACAGGGTAGTCCTTGTCAACCTGCTCTGTACGGCCAACAACCACCAGCTTTGAACGGCTTGTTTTGTACGCAACAAAACCAGCCCACCACCTCTATGCAGCTAGTCGACAGAGTTTCTCTTCTCCTCCACGCACGTAGCTTGCGCGATTTCCCAAAAGCAAGAGAGAGAGAGAGAGAGATGAGAGAGTCATGTAACTCCCAAAAGTACATCTCTTCTCAAGGTTGGCCAATAAAAGAAAGTTTCAATTGCTTTTACCGTGGCGTCAATTCCTCTATGACCTGCATACGGTGGAGCATGACTTTCAATCATTACCTTGAGTCGCAATTGCCTGGTAACACACAGTCTACCATGCATCAATACAAACCCATCTCTGAGAGTATAATGATCATGCCGCTGACCCTCAGACATCTGATCATACAACCTTCCAAAGTCCTTATCATGGGCATACTACTCTTTCATTTCATCAAGCTCATGATGATAAGCAAGTGAAACTGCTGAGACCTGTGGCTTGCGTGACAAAGCATCTGCCACAACATTCTTTTTGCCTTCCACATGCACAATCTGGAAGTGGAACATAGACAAAAAGTTTGCCCATTGCATATGCTTCTCAAAAAGTTTAGTTTGCGTGAGGAAATAACGCAAGGTCTGATGATCTGTCTGCACAGTGAAATCAACCCCAAGCAAATAGTGTTTCCATGTAGAAAGAGCATGAATTACAGCCAACATCTCTTTCTCATAAACCTGTAAATGCTTCTCGGTATGCTGCAATATTCGACTCTCATAGGCTATCACATGTCCTTCCCGCATGAGAACTGTCCCAATGTTGTTTCCACATGCATCACACTGGACAACAAAAGCCTTTCGGAGGTCCAGTAATACCAATATTGGATCCGAAGTAAGGTTTTCTTTAAGCTTTTTAAAGGCTGTAATTTCCTGATCAGCCCATCTAAATGGAGTTGTCTTCTTTGTTAAGGCATGAAGAGGCGAAGCAATTTCAGCAAAATATCGTATGTACCGCCTGTAATAGGAACACAATCCCAAAAAGCTGCGTACATCATGCACGGTCCTCAAATCTGGCTAATTAAGAATTGCTTCCACCTTCAATGGATCCATACGGACTCCATGCTTAGACACAATATGCCCCAAGAAGTGTATCTCTTGCAAGAAGAACTCACTCTTCTTGCCATTAATGACCAGCCTATGCTTCCGGAGTTCGTCAAACACAATGGCCAAATGCCTTCTATGCTCCTCCTCAGTGTGTGAATGCACAATCATATCATCAAAGAATGTGCCCACAAACGCTCTATGAGGCTGGAAAATCCTGTCCATCATTCTGTTAAATGTGGCAGGTGCATTTGTCAAACCAAAGGGCATAACCAAGAACTCATATAACCCAAAAGTGGTTCGAAATGCTGTCTTGTACACTTCCTCGGGTCTAATACGTATCTGATGATACCCGCTTTTCAAGTCAATCCGACTAAAGACTGTGGAGCCCTGTAAGCGGTCCAAAATGTCATCAATCCTCGGAATAGGGAATCGATTCTTGATGGTATTCTTGTTCAGTGCCCTGTAATCAATACACATGCGCCAAGAACCATCTTTCTTTTGCACTAAGAGTACAGGTGAGCAAAAGGGTGATGAGCTAGGCTGTATCAACCCTTTATTCAACAGCTCCTATACCTGACTCATAATTTCTTCTTGTTGGGCTGCACTAACACGGTACGGCGGTCTATTTGGTGGAGTACCACCCGGAATTAGATCAATGGCATGATCTTCTGGTCTTTCCGGAGGAAGTTCTCCTGGCAATGACTCGGAAAAACAATCTTGGAACTCAGATAAGAAATCAGTCCTGTCCTTATCTAACATAAACAAATTAGATTTAGACTCATCATCTGTTGCATCCTTTACAAAAATCAAGTACGCGGAAAGATACTTTTTCATTACTGATGAAATTGCCGAAGCTGGTATTGTATGTATCTACCACCGCATGTACTCTATGGTACCATGGCATACCCAACAAAACATCACATCCATCAAGAGGCATGATGAAAAACTCCTCGCTGTCCACATAACCCTGCAAATGAAGCCTGAGCTTCCCAATAATAGGAGTGACGGGTTCTGCATACCTAGGACAAGCCATGTTAGCCTCATATAAAGGCCCCATCTCCTCTGCACGAATCCCCAATCGGTCAGCCAAATCCGGTGAAATAAAGTTGGCTCTAGCACCTGTGTCAAAGAAAATCAAGGCATTTTGATCTCTCACTTTGCCCCATGCCCTGCACAACTTAGTCTCTTCACCACCTGGCTGTTCCCCAACAAGATCAGGAACTAACCCCGCAGAAGGTTTTGGTTTCTTTGACTTGGACTCCCCTTTAGTGTCAGAGTCCTTTTGGGACTTACGCTTGGGACAATTAAAAGACATATGTCCCTCTTCTGTACATTAAAAACATTTCCGAGCATCCATCAAAGCCTGTCTCTCCTCAGGAGTTCTCTTGGGCATTGGTAACTTCTTATACCGCTTCTCTCCAGATGAGACTCCAGTGAGTAACGCATTTGCTATCATAGCATTCTCTATCATCTGTGACATATTTGATACTCGAGTCTTTATGCAATAGTCACGCACTTCCTTGGGCAGCCCACAACAATACTTCTCCACCTACTCAGACAAAGGCACTGCACGATAAGAAGTAACTGGGAGTAAAGCTTCCCAAAACTTCTTATTATAATCCTCAAGATTTTCACACTTTGATGCATCCAATTTGTGCCATGTTGTCATTACATCCACCTCAAAAGTAGATGTGAGCCATACGAAGAGAATACCTCCTTAAACTGTACCCAAGTGGATGGTGCTATGCCCTGTAAAAGAAGAGTGGACCACCACTGCAATGCATTGCCTTTGAGAAAAGTCGCAGCTTTTCTCACCTTAGAGGACTCCGTGTAATTACCACCAGAAAAAGCAGCATCAAACTGCTGTAAAAAGGTAAGTGCCTTTAGCTTATCTTTGGCCCCACTAAATGTGTCAAATTTCACAGCAGCTTCCCCTTCCTTATAATCCTTCGCCTTACCCATAGGCGTTAGATTATCGTAAGGAAGTGGCTTCACAAGATTGCTACCCCCAGCATTCATGCCCATCATAGGGTCAGCATTACCAATTCCCACACCTGGCATGCCATACATTCTAGCCATGTTTCGAAACATACTATTACGCCCATGGTCCTGCAACAAGCTATGTCCATATAGGTGAACGGGTGGGGCGGATAAAGTGAGAGCTCACCTCTTGCATGAGCCCGGTCATGAGGTCCGATTTTGTGATCAGGTCACACCGGAGACGAGAAGGAGGCTTCTTGAACGTGTTGCCGCACATGAGGCCTTGCTTTCAAGGAGGAGAGTGCCGCATGTGGCCGTGGATACCGCAACACTAGTGAGACCATCCCAAGGTTCGGCATCCACATCGGCATCCCCATGTGCATCCACTTCATCGGCACCCGCGGGCGCATCACCCGCCCCACAAGAATGGGCCCCAACACCATCCTTCTCCATGCCGACCGCATCCACACACTCACGCCGGCAAAGTACTCTTGAGGCTTGTTGACATATGTACTACTCTAGTTATAGTCTCTTTTTTGTATGCCACTTACGTGGTTAGGGCCTAGGCCTTTGCCCTTGTCCTTTGCTTTAGCCTTTGGCGACTGGGTCCTGGGTGTCCGATCTCCTTTTTTGTAACACCCATTTTTTGCTAGTATGACTTAATATTGATGCTTTGGAAGTGTAAAGTGACTTTGTTTTAGTATTGTTACGTTTCTTAAATGAGTGCTTACTTAAAATTGCATATTTTGTATGCCGTTCCATGCCGTCCCCCGTCCCGGTTCCCAGGAATCCCCGTCCCCGTCCCATGTTACTATGGTGCTGTCAACCTAAGTACCTCGGGTGAATACAAAGATATCACCAAGTGACTTCTAGATGAAAAACTGAGCTTGTCTGTAACAAGGGAGTGGAGGTGCTACCCCCCTCTTGAGCATCAAGCAATGCTCCAGACCCATGCTCTGCTGAATCTGAATGAGTCGTCACAAGAGTCGGCTCCAACTCAAAGGCATCAAGATAAAGCTGCAATTTCTCAGGTGAATCTGCTAAGTCACCCTCCTCCATCCACTTCGCATCCATCAATGAATAGTTCTTTAAACTTCACAAGATAACGACGGGAAACTTTACCTCGTACCTTTCTTTCCTTATGTACCAGTATCTACTCAGGAATAAGAACCTCATCAAGTTCCTCCATTTCTAGCTGAGCCTCATCTGATACATCCTCAAGCACCCAAAACCTGCTTGCACTCGTTGAAGCTTTTGATGTGACAACCACGAGCTCGCCTCCTTGAGAAAGTCAACGATATCCCGGCGATGGAACCATGAAACCGGCCATCAGAAATCTGACGGGCAGTGAAACAAACACTCGCATACAAAACACTTCATCACCCATGGAAACCTGGAAAAGGAAAGCAAACAGAGGAGCTAGAGTGCTCCTACAAATAGTACAAGGACACCGATTGGCCCCAAAACGCAGTGGCGCCCCTTGTAGTATTTCTTTACTTGAATAAAAATTTGAGTACAAAGTACAACTCGTTGAATCCTTTACCAATAGGATCCCTTATAGCTTTTCACCCAAGACTTCCAAATAAGAACTCTCGTTATTACAGCAAAGCATTCCATAGAGAAGGCACACCTGTATGACACCTCCCTGCTTGAAAAGATCTTCTCCATCGCTATCATGGATCCCACAACCCTTTCCCAAACAGCAGTAGGGCTGTACCAAACCACATGTCCTTCCCTATAGTCACAGATTGCATGTAACCTCGAGAAAACTAGAACCTATTCACATGAATCCAAAGACATGCTTTCCACCTGAAACCAAAGACATGTATCTGATAAACCATAGACTTGTATACATAAACCTGTTTCCTCGATACCAAAGTCCTGTTTCTTCTCGAAAAACCAATGCTCTGTTTCCATGACAGATAAACCCACATATGCACCATCCAATCACGGTGCCAAAAATCTAGAGAGAAAGATGGAGGACGTGTCAAGCAATCCCTGAATACACATAGGTCCAAGTCAAAGAGCAACACACATCTCTTCCAAGAACATCATCCTGTGCATATGTAGCTTGATCCTCTGCATCCTAATCTCGTACCTGCTTGCGAAGAGAGAGAGAGAGAGAGAGAGAGAGAGAGACCCCTTGGCTGTTAGCCCCTCGGTCATAGTCACAAGGGACGGTTGCTCCAAGCAAGAGGAGCTAACGGCCTGGCTAAGTATGCGGATGGCAAGCTGCTGTAGCTCCGGTCCATCTGAACCAAAGTCC
This sequence comes from Cibotium barometz, assembly GCF_041138505.1. Classification (NCBI taxonomy): domain Eukaryota; kingdom Viridiplantae; phylum Streptophyta; class Polypodiopsida; order Cyatheales; family Cibotiaceae; genus Cibotium; species Cibotium barometz. Next base: position 31,615,333 of record NC_141077.1, on the reverse strand, counting down.
TCCCACCATAGAGCAGCACCAACTTTGGAGCGACCTGTGCATCATGACAGCCATAGGAGCCATGAAATGACCTGTACATCGAAAGCTGGTCCCTGATCTTGTGCCTAACCGATGCATCAGGCACAAGACGATCCAAGATGATCCTCCATCCAGCGCTCACCTCCCAGTCGCTCTCCTGCTTGTTGCCTTGGAATTCTGGGTCCACCACATAAGCTGCTGCATGCAATGGAGAGTAGTAGGAATTCCACCTTCCTAGACACAAGGCATGGATCTCCTCGTATCTGTCTTCATCAGGCACGAAGTCTTTCAACTTCTCTATCATGCGATCCATGGCCTCGTAGACCTTGCCTATGCATGGTTGCAAAGCGTCTACAATCCTCAATGGGTGGACTATGGGCCTCACCATAGCATCTGTGGTCTTCAGACGCTCCCCCCAAGGAGCGTCATCCGCCCGTAGCCTACACTCTTGGCCAGTGTTTGTATGGGACTCTTGCATGGCGACAAACTCGTCGCTAAGAAAAAGCCCCCTCAAAGCACCGCTACAATCCTTCAACCGGCCCAACATGAGAAAGTTGTAGGCAAACCGGGTGTCGGAATATTTGAGGAGAGAGAGACAGGACCTCTTGTTGAACTCGTGCCGAAGTCTTTGGTGGTTGAGGACAAAGGAGACCATGGTGTTGGCCTCCTCAATGAGCGGGCTGATCCATGGTAATGCCCCGATGTCCTTGAGGAGGTTGTTTAGGCAATGAGCCATACAAAAGGACAACGTGACATGTCCATACATACCCTGGAGAATAGCTCCCGCCGCCCTATTGGAAGGCTCCCCATCCGCAACAAAGCCCACTACATGCTCAAGGCCAACGATCTCCATGGTGGTAGCCCACTCCGCCGCAAGCACATCCGCGCTCTTACCAGTGCTGGATGCATCATGAGGTGAGATGAAGTACATCTCTCCGCGGGAATATGCAACCATGCCGTGAATACTCCTCTTGCGGGTGTCACTCCATCCATCCACAATGAGGAAGACTCTGTTCCTCTCCCATTGCCGCTTGGTGTTGTCGGTCGCTTGCTCTACAATGCGCTTCTCCTTCTCGAGCAAAGTAGTCCGCAAGCTCTCGGATGAGGGGGGCGTTTAGGTTGAGCCATACTCCCCAATCTTCTTAACCATGACCTTGAAGTATTCCGACCTATTCAAGAAAGTAATTTACTAATGAGAAGGGGACTAGGATGATGAAAACATGAATGATGAATTGGCAATGATCAATTGCACTTACCTAGCTGCTTGAAAGGGAATGTGCCCATGGAAGAAGAAGTGAGCCACCGCCATATCCACCTCCTCCTTCAACTTGGGGTTCCAATTCTCCTCAAGTGTAGATTGTCGTCGTGGGCCACGTAATGGTTGAGAGGCCGTGGAGATGGAGGGTGCCGGCGTCGTGGATGGAGTAACATTCCGACTTGATGGTGAAGGTGATGGTGTGCATGATCCCGATCCACCACATGACTCCATTGTAGAGGCTTGAGTTCCTCTCCCCATCATCGCGGGATCCACGGCCACTCGTGGTGTCCTTCTTGTCGCTTCGACCGCCTCGTAGACGCTAAGCTTGTCAAGAAGTTCCCGTCTCTTCTCGGCCGGTACGGGCAAAGCTTGCATACCCATGGCCGAGAACTGCCTCCATGAGCGGATGGGGTGTAGTTAACCTCCTCCCACCATGTCCATCCTATTGTCCTTCTACGGGAAGCCCCGGCACGTGAGGAGGATGCCATGGTTGAAGATGGCTTGACTCTTGAGCCTTGAGGAATGAGAGAGAGAGAGAGAGAGAGAGAGAGAGAGAGGCCTAGAGCCTAGAGGCTTGGAAGTTGGAAGACTCAAGACTCAAGAGGCTTGAGGGAGAGGTGTGTGTGTGTGTGTGTGTGTGTGTGTGTGTGTGAGAGAGAGAGAGAGAGAGAGAGAGAGAGAGTCTAGATAGTAGGGCGGCGGCCCGCGGGCCTTGTGTGAGAGGCTTGGAACTTGGAAGTTGGCTTGTTCTTATATAGATAGGCAAGAGAGAGAGGCAAGCCTCAAGGGCAAGAGAGAGAGAGAGAGGGCCAAGCCTCAAAGGCTCAAGGGCCAAGGCCCAAGCAAGCGGCGACTGCAACGGCTTGAAACGGCGACTGCAACGGCTGGAAACGACGGGCGCAACGGTAGAAAAATGCACAAACGGCTCCCTGTCGTCCCCCACCCCTGTCCCCGTCCCCGTCCCCTGTGAGTGACGCTTCTTAGGGGACATCCGTCCGTCCCCTACCGGTCCATCCCATTTCAGCGTCCCTCCGTTCCGAGCACTCGTCCCTTCCGTCCCCTGTGACTATGCCCTCGGTGCCTCCTTCAGCTTGCCTTCTTCAAGAGAGATAGAGAGAGACCCGCGCTAGCTGCTTCCACACATGCAGCCCGCCTGACTGCCCGGCTGGCTATAGTGAGTCTCCTGTCTGACTCCCGCCTGGCTGCCCGTTGCTGCCTGGTCTTCCACACGTGAGGCCCCCCACCAGAAGCCTGCCTGGCAGCAGCCCATAGGTGGTGTCGCCTGGTCGCTTGCCTGTAGTCCATGCGCAGCTGCACCCGCCTGGAGCCCTTGCGCAGCAGCAACAGCCGTCTGGAGCCTTATGTGCACAGCAGCCGCCGCCTGGAGCCCTATGTGCACAGCAACACCTACCGTGGCCCACGCGCAGCAGCAGTACACGCCGCCTGTAGCTCTTGCGCAGCAGGCTGGACACCTGCCTAGTGGCCCACCTATACCACGCGTAACCACTTGGCAGCCGCCTGTACCACACGGCGACGATCAACGATGATCCACGCGTCAACATGCCTATCTTCAGCTCGCCACCCTTCACCTTATATAGATACGTTGCGCTTTTCTCAAAAACGCCAAAAGCAAATCAGTAAAACGCATGCTTAAAAATAATAATACTTTTAAATCATCAAAGGTTTTTAAAAAAACCTTATAAATTTTAAAGTCCCTTTTTGTCCCCTTTCACACTTGGGCTGGCCACACTTATGAATTTCCTTTTCATATCCAATTGATGCCTGTCCACACTGTCCATCCCGTGCCCATGCCCACCTGCTTGTTGTCCAGAGGGAAAAACACCGGGTCATAATAATGGTGGTGTTGTTTTATGATGTGGTTGTTCTGCTGAATATGAAACAATGCATATGTATGTGGGTAGGGCTGCTGGTCAGCCCAGAGATGGTGGGCTGTCGGCCAGCAGCACAAGACCAAAAAACCCTAAATAAACCCCTTTTAGGGCTGGTTAAAATACCATTTTCACATGACGTAGCGGCTGCCATGGAGTCCTCCTGGATGGGTGAATACCAGAGAAGCCAACCATCACCAAGTGAACAGCAGCCCGAGTGCTAAACCCATTAAGGTGGGAGCAGGAGAAAAAAGAGGGGACAACGGTCAGGTGAGGCGGGCAGGTCACGATGTACAACTGGTTTGCCAATTCATTACCATTAAGCTTTTCAATTACAACTACCCTTACTATAAAGTTGTTGTGAGCTTAGACTCCGAATCAGTGTTGAGCCTCAATAATCTTTGTCAATATCAAAATAAGAACCTTTTTGGTACTCTCTGATTGGCCATTTGCCTATGGATAATATGGTGTTGACTTGGGTTATGCAATCATCAATGTGTTAGTGATATTTTTTATAATATCATTGATGAAATGCTTACCTTGATCACTCACTGGCTCAAATGGATATCCAAAGTGGGTAAACTTAGCAGTGACATCAATTTTTTGTGAATCTTTTGCTTCAATCCATTTGGTTACATAAGTTATGGCAACAATGATGAGGCGTGCTTGTGTGCCATGTGCGCACAACTAATAGGGCCAATGAAATCTTACTCTCATTCCACATCAATAGGAAGGACTTCATTTTGATTCCTCATATTCAAAGTTTCTTCAACTTTAGGGAGGAGGACTACTTCTTATCCATTATTGCACAGGGATGTGAGTCTGTTTCAAGGCTTATTCATGTGGAGAATGAATCTTTGAAGGAGTTTATTTCTCTAGGAATAGAGACATCCAATGACAAGTGCATAGATGCATCTTTAGCTCTAGCTTTATGTTTGAGAAGGGCTCGAGATTGGTGATATTGGAAGAGAGAAGGTAGAATATGTAGAGCCTAAAGAGGACAACCATGAAATCTAAGCCCCATTTTTCAAAAGGCTAGTCGACTTTGACAAGATGCAGTGGCATCATGTACTTCTTCTGTGGCTTGGCACAATGTTGGTACTCATCACAACCTTTTACAAATAGTGCATAATCCTTAAAAAGAATTGGCCACCAGTGGCCTCAGTGGAATATTTTCCTAGCGTGAGGATGGCTCACGGCAAGGAAGAGGTGGATGGGGGAGGAAAACAAAGAGGCGAAGGATAAGGAGGGTGCAGCAGAGGTGTGCACACAGGAGAAAGGGGGAGAGCAAAGGGGAGGAGGAGGGGAAAATAGACAAACATCCCCTCAGTTACAAACGCAACTGTGCTAATAGTCATAGGCTGCTTCTGCAATAGCAAGTAAGTATAATCACAAAATATGTTCCCTGGAGCACATGCCACAATGCTTAAGCAAGAGGGCTAGAAAAAACCTTTTCCGGTGGGACTGTGTCAAAAACATAGACCTCTCCTTGGTACGAAAGAGTGAGCTGATTTGTGCCTTGCACTCGAGCTGTTAGACTTGATTGTGGGTCACCTGGATGGCCTCCATCTGAATGCATCTCTGCTTCCTCCAACCCTTCATCACCAGCCTCATCCTCTGCCTCATCCCCTAAACCATTCTCATCACGATGCATTGCATGTCCATGTGCATGGGGATGGACATAGCGGAGATGCATTTGCCCATGGTCACCAATGTGACCCTGTGCTTCAGTCTGAACATCGCCTTCCACATGAGTATGAATATGCATGTCATGCATGTGAGCATGAGGAAGGCTACTCATATGTGCATGAGGCAAAGCATGGGCATGCCCATGGGTATAAAGCGAGGGATGCTGATGACCGTGAAGGACTTGCTGTTCGGATGTATGATCTGTGTCAGACATTTTGTTCTAGAAGCTCAAAGAAACCTGTCTTTGGTTCACCAATTCGGTCATCGAGTCATGTAATGTCTATCACCTAACTTCATCTGTCACCAACCAAGCACTCTATTTCCTCTGACCAGCCAGTGGTTTGTTGATGTGTCCTGCAGCAAGGCAACCAAAACAGCATGGTTAATGAGCCATAAGGCATCCTCCTACAGTCAAACCAAAGAAATCAGAAGACAGGTGAAATAAATGTGTTTTCAGACACAGGCAAAGGAATCGATAACAAGTCAAAAGGGTTGGAAATTCAGTCCAAAAATGGCCTTTCTAGAGGATTGACTCCCAAAGGACCAACTCCTGCCCCTGCACCAACGACTTACAAGCTATTCACATTCGAATGATAGCAAGATTTCATGGATGCACCATGCTTTGACTGACTGATGCCTGAAGTCCATCCATATTCATAGAACAATAGTGATCTCCATTCAATAGAGAGCATTGTGTTTACTGTCATTATAGGAAACAAGAAGTTTTGGGCAAAAACGGATGGTTCGGAAAATCTATAGGTCAGAAACGCCACGTCTTGCCATTTTCAATTTCCAAAGCTACGAATTTTGGCTGCTTTGCTGCCTTTTTCTGCCATTTTTATGACAACAGCTGCTGTTTCCTTTTCAAAACCCATAATTTCAGGCCAATATTAGCATTTCCTTTGTGCTTTCTCCCCACTGATCTCCTTTCCCCTCCCTACTCTCCCTTTATTTACTCTCCTATTTTGTTACATCTCCCATGTGTTTCTCCTGTCCCTCCCCCCCCCCTTTCTTATTTTGCAACTTGCTTGCTGACAGGGCGACTCCCCATTTCAGTCCCTCAAAAAGGCCCTTTCCATTTCCATTTCTCTTTCTGAATCCGCAGTTCCAATAAATATGATGTAATATATCCTGCTAATGGATTTGAAAACCTGATTTAGCACATCAGCATTTGTATATTACATGGATGTGACAAAAATATGAAAACCCAGGTGCCAATGATCTATGATAGCAGTTCTGTTGTAAGGCAAAATCCTCCCCATCACAAGCAGTTCTATTGTCACACAATGTGTGTTTGTAGGGGGACTGTAAATGGACTGCATATGATAACAAACTCCTACGCACTTGTATAATATTCAATGATTTGTGCACTCTGCATGCACCTGTGTACAATGTCATCACCCCTTCAAAAACATCCACCCCTTCTGCACAAAGATAACCTCTTTTGGTGGTTTATCAAATATTTTTTCCTGATTTTCAAGTACCACTTTTATCCATTGACTGAGCTATTTTATTCTGATTTCCTACTTTTTATTTTTATTGACTCCCCTTGCCTAGCACTCCTATAGTACTCTGTTTTGATTTTTCAAGTGGTACTTTTCTTTAATTTTTCTAAGTTTCAGTCAAATTGATCTCAATACTTCTGTGTAATCCTATGCAATGTGGTACGATTTTCCTTAATTTGAATTTTAAACAGTCTACCTTACTGAATTATATGTTAACAGGAAGCCCTAGCAGAAAAAAAAAAGCAGGTAGTATGGAAATCAAAGAGAAAATCCCTGTGCAGCTAGGGTTTTGGCATGTGCAGATGGTTAAACAAGCATAAAACACTGCAACACACGTTGCAAAACAAAGTTTTCGCTCTATGGAAGCAATCCAACATGCTGCAGACGAAAAAGGAAAAAGCAAAGAAAATCCATTTTCCTTTTCAAGTATACAGAAAAAACATGAAGAAGAAGAAACACAGAGTTGACAGACAGAAAGGGTTTTGCGGAAGAAAACCTGGAAAGAAGAAACACAGAGTTGACAGACAGAAAGGGTTTTGCGGAAGAAAACCTGGAAAGAAGACGTTCGTCCATAAGCGAGAAGGAGGTTTTGGCTATGGCGATGGTGATTAAAGGTGGATCAAGTCCACTAAATGCGTGAAATTTAGAAGACACTGTTACGCTAGAGAGAGAAAGAACATACTAAGGTATCTATCGTCTAGATGGATGTGTGCACCCAAAAGCTCATCCTAGAAATTTCAAAAGCCTCATTTAATGTGAACTCAAAAAAAAAATTTGCCTGCAGTAATTATAGTATAAATAGAGTAATTTTGATTAATTGTAAGCATTGTAATTATAGTATAAATAGAGTAATTTTGATTAATTGTAAGCATTCCATTGATACCTCAGGAAAAAATGTGTATGATTATTGCAAAAGACTTTCCCTAATGCTAGATGTGCGTGAGGGTACAACATGCCTACAAGTGTATTTTTTTTTGCCTCCCTTTATTGTAGGAAGTTCTTAACAGTATTCCAAACTTCTAATAGCTAAATGAAAAAAAACTAGTGATGACAAGGATTTTTATGTAACTTGCTACCAAGAATAATTATAAACACTAGATTCGGAAAAGATTTGTGACTAATTTATACATTATTTTAATTAAGATCTGCTTACACAATGAAAGAATAAAATCAACACTCACCAAAATGAGGACATGACTCAATGCGTCAAAATGACTCATTGTACCTCTTTAAAATTGTAGGGGGTAGCAATTCCATCGAGAACTTTAAAAAGTACAATATTGAAAAAAAATCTAACACTCTAATATACTTCTAAATGCTTTTATCCATAAATACAATTTAACTTCAACTTTTTAATTATTAAAAGAATTGTGCATTCAAATAAGCATGCTACCAAAAAATAGCAAATATTTTAAAGACCAACCTATGGTTTTTGCTGTTTGAAATTGTTTTCCATATCGTCGCGTACATGCACATAACAAGAAAAAGGTATGATTTCAAGCTATTGAAACTTAAGATAAAGTGGATGATAAATTTGGATTGATACATAGAAGATTGGCATGGGTTATTGTAAAAGTAAGATCACAGTTTTAAATGTTCCTTGGTCCATCTATGGGAATATCTAGTGTGGGAGATTTGGTGCACTTCCTATGCAAAATTTATAGAATCCAAGAACATGTCCTTTCTTTTTTATATATAAGGAATAATTTTAGTAACAATTTGAGAGCAATGATTTTATAAATTATTAATGTGTGCCTTTTTTGTATTGAATAATTGTACTTTGATCGTTTGATTTTAGAAAAAGAAAACCTTTTCTTAAACTCAGAGTTTTCTTATTCCCATTTAAACTTGTGCTTTGTGAAGGAGTGCACCAACAAATGGATACAACAATGTCTTCACGTGTACCCATGCCGGCCCTGAAGCTAAGGCATGCATGTCCATGCTTGGCATAGGAAAGCCACATCCTCCCCTCGCTCAACAAACAAAATAACCAACTGAAGAGACAAATAAATAAAAGAGAGAAAGCTTCTCCATAGTAATGTGTTTTTTTTAATGGTGCAATCTTTAATGTGTGTGTGTGTGTGTGAGAGAGAGAGAGAGAGAGAGAGAGAGAAAGAGAGAGAGAGAGGGACTACTAACATAGAGGTACTAAGGCACCAAAACCCGGTAGAAAGAATTTATTTATTTGAAGCCATTGTATGAGATAGCCTTCTCTTGCTAGAGCGGCAAGCCGGAGGAGATGAGTATCCTCCCCTTTTGTACATCTTGACTCTCGTTTCCCATTTAAGGACGAATTTTTAAAAAAAAGAAGGTGTAATCTTTTATAATTGTGTTTGTGTTTCACTTTTAAAAAAAGAAGGGGTATGTGAGAAAAAAGGTAAGTGTGTGTGTAATTGATATGCTAGGGTAGAAAAATGGCCAGAAAGGGTAGGGGGGTTGGTAGCGGGTCAGCACAAACTTGCCGTTTTCAACGATGAAGAGAAGCTTCTTGGTTAGTATGATAGCTGGGATTTGACCACTCCCCCAAGGGATCATGATGCTCTGTGGTCAGGAAGGCTGCCAACAGCAGCTGCTAGGCTCAATCATAAAAGGTACCTTAAAAAGACAACCGACTCGGTTGTGGTGGACAATGGATGATCCCTCACTCTTCTGTTAACTCTAGCTCTACAAAAGGGGCAACGTCATGCAAGCTTAGGGCCCACAACTCTCTTTCTCTCCAGATATACATTCCAAGTAGACTAGTAGTCATGGAAGGTCTATGAGAATGGACTGGGTGGATCTCTCCCTTTTTTCAAGATTATAGAAAACAATGCATCGAAAAATGTGTGTTTCTCTGTAATGGATGCAGGCGCCTGTATGATGATACATATGGGGATAACCTTTCATGCTTTATCATGGGTGCATGTGTGTGTAAACATGCACGAAGCCAAAGATGGCAATATTTAAAGATGGCTTCTAGATGTTTGTGTGTATTGCGAGTTTAAGAATGCCAAAAGGATGATAGAGTGTAGACTCATGTGCCTATGCATCTCTTCCATCCCATCTCATTTGAGCAGTAGTGGGAGATACTGGTGGTGCATGTGGAGGAGCCACATCTGTATCAGATTCTACTTTAGATGTACCTACAGCACCTGGTTGCACTGGTAGTTGTGAAACAGGATGAGTTTCACTACCACTGACCACATTGCAAAGGCCTTTAGCAACAACCAGTACATGCCTCATCATATAGGACCACAATGGGTAGTTAGTCCCATCAGTTTGTCCTCACAGCAGACAACTACCGCCAGCCATGACTTTCTACCAAATGTAAAATCTTTTAACATACTACAAGTACTCAGTATTCACTGAATGCAACCCTAGATGGCTGCCAATTGACTGAATCACCTGCAAAGTGTGTGAAAAATAACACAAAGTAGAGAATAGAGTGTTATTGGCAAAAGTATGATGACCGATGTTGTCGAAGACACCGTAGATGTTGCTGTATACCAAATCTTTGCCATTACACAGCCCAAACACCCAAAATTGAGCAGAACCAATCCAAAATAATGCCTCTCCAGAATGTCTGCAGAAACCTTGCGGTGCCCAAAATGCGCCACAGACCCCGAAAAATTTGTATACTTTGTATACATCACACTACAGTATACACCTTCTTCTCCTAAGAGGGTATCTCAATCAGAGATAGAAAAATAGGGTCGTGAGGAGGGAGGTAGACTACTAGATCAAGCGTCAAGGAAGCTAGCTCTGATACCAATTGTTGGAATTAGGGTTAGGGTTTCAACAATGCACACACACAAGATAGAGAAGCTTGAGAGCACGCAAACTCACTAGAATAGAATGAACAAATGTGTGCCAGATACAAAAGATAAGTACACACCCCAAAATGAGTAGATAAGAGGGTGTACATACGCATGGGGGAAAAAACCTCCTAGTGAGGGAAAAAGTGCCTCGGTGGTCCTAAGTGTGTTCACACACATCACTACCATATAATGCTACAATGCTTAGTCTCTAGGATGCAGGCAAACCATTTGATGCATCACTTTATTATTGCGTGCCTTATCTATCTATGTAATACAAGGCTAGACATTTAGTTTGGGATCTCTCAATTTAGCAGGTTTATACACATAGTCCTAGAAGTACACATTGGGAGCCTCCTAAAAGCGAGTATTTAGATACCTACATGGGAGTGATATTTAGCTGCATGCTTTCAGTGATTCTAATTAGGTAGATGTTATAACATGCGAGTGTCCACTAGTGGATTTTACTTTCACCTTAATGATTCATGTATATCGTAGCTCAACAAGAAGCAGACAGTGGCCACTTTGGTGTCCACTTCAAGCTATGAAGCTGAGTATACGGTAACTTTTAGAGCGATTGTGAGTGTGTATGGCTTAGACGTCTTTTGGTGGGCAGATCTTGGTGTGAACAACAATTCTCTAACTCCATCCTGTGGCTAGCAACCTAGTGTTTCATGCTCGTACAAAGCACATTGAGTTGTATTATCACTATATTAGAGAGAGGATCATTTTTGCGAGAGAGATTAACATGGTTTACGTCTCTACACATGACAATGTGGTAGATATATTCATGAACAAAGGCTCTCTCATGACAAATTTGAAGCTTTTCGTAAAGCCTTGGGATTATTGCTATTTGGGGATTGATAAGCCACATAATTCCTGTACATGTTCTTAATGGGGATTTGTAGCCATTTATTTTGGTAGTGATGTGTGGTCGTAATAATGGTCCGAGAACTTTTTCCCTCTTTAAGAGGTTTTTTCCCTCGAGCGTATGTACACACTCTTATGAGTGTGTGTAAGTGACCTTATTATACTTCACTAATTCTAATCAATTTATTTTGAGTGTTGTGCTTCCATCTATCTCTCCTTGCTTGCTGCATCTATGTATGTGGTGCTACATCCATCTCTACTAGCCTTAATGTCCTCATCCTTGGCCTCATCCTCTGGCTTTTCCATCACCAATATATATAGAGCAGCAGCTCACAGCTAAGAAGGAGTCTTGAGGTGAGGGTGGTATAGATTTGAAGCCCCCACTGAGTACTTGCTTCCATCAGGAGACTGGGGGACGTGGGCTTTTGGAAGAGTGTCACAACAGGGACTTTTAAGCTGTTTTGGTGGATTTATTTTGGATTCTAGGTATAGAAGAGGGCTAGAAGTGGACTGTTTTTGGAGTTAGATCTTGGAGTCTGGAAAAGTGAGTCTAGATAGGGGTTGTACTTAGTTGTGGTGTCCTTAGAAGAGTGGATAAGAGTGGTGAGGACCTGTGTAGGGGCTATAGAGGCAGGCTTCCTAGTCTCATCAGCGTCTGCTCTCTAGTGAGTATATCATATGACTCAAGAAATATCTTGATCTTGAACCTCCAAGCTTGATAATTTTTCTTTTCAAGCTTTTCAATAGTGTTAGTTTGTACTTCTGCCATGATGACGATGATAGAGTATGGATGTAGAGGGATTTAGAAGTGAAAGGTTAGAAAAGAAGCTTAAAGGGTGTGAAAGGTCAAAGGAGAAGCTTATAGGGTAGAAGAGAGTTTTGATGAGGATAAATGGAAAATATTAGTTTAAACTGCTTACCTATAAATCTCTCAAAAAATAGTTGATTGCTTACTTGTGCTTTTCGTTGCTTTTTAAAGTAGGATGACCTACTTTTGCTTTTTTTAACAGCCAAAAAATAACTTCTTTTATTTAAAAAATAACCAAGAAATAAAAATAGCCCTGCACATCCGTGCTAAACGGCCAGACCTAGCCGATTTTTGATCGTTGAATATCCACCTAGCATGGCGTGTGAACAGCCCGAAGAAGGAAGCTGGTGTACTTAGTTGTGGTGTCCTTAGAAGAGTGGATAAGAGTGGTGAGGACCTGTGCAGGGGCTATAGAGGTAGGCTTCCTGGTCTCATCAGTGTCTGCTCTCTAGTGAGTATATCCTATGACTCAAGAAATATCTTGATCTTGAACCTCCAAGCTTGATAATTTTTCTTTTCAAGCTTTTCAATAGTGTTAGTTTGTACTTCTGCCATGATGACGAAGATAGAGTGTGGATGTAGAGGGATTTAGAAGTGAAAGGTTAGAGAAGAAGCTTAAAGGGTAGATAAGAGATTTAAAAGTGAAATGTCAAAGGAGAAGCTTATAGGGTAGAAGAGAGTTTCGACGAGGATAAATGGAAAATATTAGTTTAAACTGCTTACCTATGAATCTCTCAAAAAATATTAGTTTATAATGCTTACCTATGAATCTCTCAAAAAATAGTTGATTGCTTACTTGTGCTTTTCGTTGCTTTTTAAAGTAGGATGACCTACTTTTGCTTTTTTTAACAGCAAAAAAATAACTTATTTTATTTAAAAAATAACCAAGAAATAAAAATAGCCCTGCACATCCGTGCTAAACGGCCAGACCTAGCCGATTTTTGATCGTTGAATATCCACCTAGCATGGCGTGTGAACAGCCCAAAGAAGGAAGTTGGTGTACTTAGTTGTGGTGTCCTTAGAAGAGTGGATAAGAGTGGTGAGGACCTGTGCAGGGGCTATAGAGGTAGGCTTCCTGGTCTTATCTGCTCTCTAGTGAGTATATTCTATGACTCAAGAAATATCTTGATCTTGAACCTCCAAGCTTGATAATTTTTCTTTTCAAGCTTTTCAATAGTGTTAGTTTGTACTTTTGCCATGATGACGATGATAGAGTGTGGATGTAGAGGGATTTAGAAGTGAAAGGTTAGAGAAGAAGCTTAAAGGGTAGATAAGAGATTTAAAAGTGAAATGTCAAAGGAGAAGCTTATAGGGTAGAAGAGAGTTTCGATGAGGATAAATGGAAAATATTAGTTTAAACTGCTTACCTATGAATCTCTCAAAATATTAGTTTAAACTGCTTACCTATGAATCTCTCAAAAAATTAGTTTAAACTGCTTACCTATGAATCTCTCAAAAAATAGTTGATTGCTTACTTGTGCTTTTCGTTGCTTTTTAAAGTAGGATGACCTACTTTTGCTTTTTGTAACAGCCAAAAAATAACTACTTTTATTTAAAAAATAACCAAGAAATAAAAATAGCCCTGCACATCCGTGCTAAACGGCCAAACCTAGCCGATTTTTGATCGTTGAATATCCACCTAGCATGGCGTGTGAAGAGCCCGAAGAAGGAAGCTGGTGTACTTAGTTGTGGTGTCCTTAGAAGAGTGGATAAGAGTGGTGAGGACCTGTGCAGGGGCTATAGAGGCAGGCTTCCTGGTGTCATCAGCGTCGTCTGCTCTCTAGTGAGTATATCCTATGACTCAAGAAATATCTTGATCTTGAACCTCCAAGCTTGATAATTTTTCTTTTCAAGCTTTTTAATAGTGTTAGTTTGTACTTCTGCCATGATGACGATGATAGAGTGTGGATGTAGAGGGATTTAGAAGTGAAAGGTTAGAGAAGAAGCTTAAAGGTTAGATGAGAGATTTAAAAGTGAAATGTCAAAGGAGAAGCTTATAGGGTAGAAGAGAGTTTCGACGAGGATAAATGGAAAATATTAGTTTAAACTGCTTACTTTTATGAATCTCTCAAAAAATAGTTGATTGCTTACTTTTGCTTTTTGAAGTAGGATGACCTACTTTTGCTTTTTTTAACAGCCAAAAAATAACTTCTTTTATTGAAAAAATAACCAAGAAATAAAAATAGCCCTGCACATCCGTGCTAAACAGCCAGACCTAGCCGATTTTTGATCGTTGAATATCCACCTAGCATGGCGTGTGAACAGCCCGAAGAAGGAAGCTGGTGTACTTAGTTGTGGTGTCCTTAGAAGAGTGGATAAGAGTGGTGAGGACCTGTGCAGGGGCTATAGAGGCAGGCTTCCTGGTCTTATCAGCGTCTGCTCTCTAGTGAGTATATTCTATGACTTAAGAAATATCTTGATCTTGAACCTCCAAGCTTGATAATTTTTCTTTTCAAGCTTTTCAATAGTGTTAGTTTGTACTTTTGCCATGATGACGATGATAGAGTGTGGATGTAGAGGGATTTAGAAGTGAAAGGTTAGAGAAGAAGCTTAAAGGGTAGATAAGAGATTTAAAAGTGAAATGTCAAAGGAGAAGCTTATAGGGTAGAAGAGAGTTTCGATGAGGATAAATGGAAAATATTAGTTTAAACTGCTTACCTATGAATCTCTCAAAATATTAGTTTAAACTGCTTACCTATGAATCTCTCAAAAAATTAGTTTAAACTGCTTACCTATGAATCTCTCAAAAAATAGTTGATTGCTTACTTGTGCTTTTCGTTGCTTTTTAAAGTAGGATGACCTACTTTTGCTTTTTTTAACAGCCAAAAAATAACTTCTTTTATTTAAAAAATAACCAAGAAATAAAAATAGCCCTGCACATCCGTGCTAAACGGCCAAACCTAGCCGATTTTTGATCGTTGAATATCCACCTAGCATGGCGTGTGAACAGCCCGAAGAAGGAAGCTGGTGTACTTAGTTGTGGTGTCCTTAGAAGAGTGGATAAGAGTGGTGAGGACCTGTGCAGGGGCTATAGAGGCAGGCTTCCTGGTGTCATCAACGTCGTTTGCTCTCTAGTGAGTATATCCTATGACTCAAGAAATATCTTGATCTTGAACCTCCAAGCTTGATAATTTTTCTTTTCAAGCTTTTCAATAGTGTTAGTTTGTACTTCTGCCATGATGACGATGATAGAGTGTGAATGTAGAGGGATTTAGAAGTTAAAGGTTAGAGAAGAAGCTTAAAGGTTAGATAAGAGATTTAAAAGTGAAATGTCAAAGGAGAAGCTTATAGGGTAGAAGAGAGTCTCGACGAGGATAAATGGAAAATATTAGTTTAAACTGCTTACTTTTATGAATCTCTCAAAAAATAGTTGAATGCTTACTTTTGCTTTTTGAAGTAGGATGACCTACTTTTGCTTTTTTTAACAGCCAAAAATAACTTCTTTTATTTAAAAAATAACCAAGAAATAAAAATAGCCCTGCACATCCGTGCTAAACGGCCAGACCTAGCCGATTTTTGATCGTTGAATATCCACCTAGCATGGCGTGTGAACAGCCCGAAGAAGGAAGCTGGTGTACTTAGTTGTGGTGTCCTTAGAAGAGTGGATAAGAGTGGTGAGGACCTGTGCAGGGGCTATAGAGGCAGGCTTCCTGGTCTCATCAACGTCTGCTCTCTAGTGAGTATGTCCTATGACTCAAGAAATATCTTGATCTTGAACCGCCAAGCTTGATAATTTTTCTTTTCAAGCTTTTCAATAGTGTTAGTTTGTACTTTTGCCATGATGACAATGATAGAGTGTGGATGTAGAGGGATTTAGAAGTGAAAGGTTAGAGAAGAAGCTTAAAGGGTAGATAAGAGATTTAAAAGTGAAATGTCAAAGGAGAAGCTTATAGGGTAGAAGCGAGTTTCGACGAGGATAAATGGAAAATATTAGTTTAAACTGCTTACCTATGAATCTCTCAAAAAATAGTTGATTGCTTACTTGTGCTTTTCGTTGCTTTTTAAAGTAGGATGACCTACTTTTGCTATTTTTAACAGCCAAAAAATAACTTCTTTTATTTAAAAAATAACCAAGAAATAAAAATAGCCCTGCACATCCGTGCTAAACGGCCAGACCTAGCCGATTTTTGATCGTTGAATATCCACCTAGCATGGCGTGTGAACAGCCCGAAGAAGGAAGCTAGTGTACTTCGTTGTGGTGTCCTTAGAAGAGTGGATAAGAGTGGTGAGGACCTGTGCAGGGGCTATAGAGGTAGGCTTCCTGGTCTGCTCTCTAGTGAGTATATCCTATGACTCAAGAAATATCTTGATCTTGAACCTCCAAGCTTGATAATTTTTCTTTTCAAGCTTTTCAATAGTGTTAGTTTGTACTTCTGCCATGATGACGATGATAGAGTGTGGATGTAGAGGGATTTAGAAGTGAAAGGTTAGAGAAGAAGCTTAAAGGGTAGATAAGAGATTTAAAAGTGAAATGTCAAAGGAGAAGCTTATAGGGTAGAAGAGAGTTTCAACGAGGATAAATGGAAAATATTAGTTTAAACCGCTTACTTATGAATCTCTCAAAAAATAGTTGATTGCTTACTTTTGCTTTTTAAAGTAGGATGACCTACTTTTGCTTTTTTTAACAGCCAAAAAATAACTTCTTTTATTTAAAAATAACCAAGAAATAAAAATAGCCCTGCACATCCGTGCTAAATGGCCAAACCTAGCCGATTTTTGATCGTTGAATATCCACCTAGCATGGCGTGTGAACAGCCTGAAGAAGGAAGCTGGTGTACTTAGTTGTGGTGTCCTTAGAAGAGTGGATAAGAGTGGTGAGGACCTGTGCAGGGGCTATAGAGGCAGGCTTCCTGATCTCATCAGCGTCTGCTCTCTAGTGAGTATATCCTATGACTCAAGAAATATCTTGATCTTGAACCTCCAAGCTTGATAATTTTTCTTTTCAAGCTTTTCAATAGTGTTAGTTTGTACTTCTGCCATGATGACGACGATGATAGAGTGTGGATGTAGAGGGATTTAGAAGTGAAAGGTTAGAGAAGAAGCTTAAAGGGTAGATAAGAGATTTAAAAGTGAAATGTCAAAGGAGAAGCTTATAGGGTAGAAGAGAGTTTCGACAAGGATAAATGGAAAATATTAGTTAAAAGTGCTTACCTATGAATCTCTCAAAAAATAGTTTAAACTGCTTACCTATGAATCTCTCAAAAAATAGTTGATTGCTTACTTGTGCTTTTCGTTGCTTTTTAAAGTAGGATGACCTACTTTTGCTTTTTTTTTAACAACCAAAAAATAACTTCTTTTATTTAAAAAATAACCAAGAAATAAAAATAGCCCTACACATCCGTGCTAAACAGCCAGACCTAGCCATTTTTTATCGTTGAATATCCACCTAGCATGGCGTGTGAAAATAGCCCGAAGAAGGAAGCTGGTGTACTTAGTTGTGGTGTCCTTAGAAGAGTGGATAAGAGTGGTGAGGACCTATGCAGGGGCTATAGAGGCAGGCTTCCTGGTCTCATCAGCGTCTGCTCTCTAGTGAGTATATCCTATGACTCAAGAAATATCTTGATCTTGAACCTCCAAGCTTGATAATTTTTCTTTTCAAGCTTTTCAATAGTGTTATTTTGTACTTCTGCCATGATGACGATGATAGAGTGTGGATGTAGAGGGATTTAGAAGTGAAAGGTTAGAGAAGAAGCTTAAAGGGTAGATAAGAGATTTAAAAGTGAAATGTCAAAGGAGAAGCTTATAGGGTAGAAGAGAGTTTCGAGACGAGGATAAATGGAAAATATTAGTTTAAACTGCTTACCTATGAATCTCTCAAAAAATAGTTGATTGCTTACTTGTGCTTTTCGTTGCTTTTTAAAGTAGGATGACCTACTTTTGCTTTTTTTAACAGCCAAAAAATAACTTCTTTTATTTAAAAAATAACCAAGAAATAAAAATAGCCCTGCACATCCGTGCTAAACGGCCAGACCTAGCCGATTTTTGATCGTTGAATATCCACCTAGCATGGCGTGTGAACAGCCCGAAGAAGGAAGCTGGTGTACTTAGTTGTGGTGTCCTTAGAAGAGTGGATAAGAGTGGTGAGGACCTGTGCAGGGGCTATAGAGGCAAGCTTGCTGGTCTCATCAGCGTCTGCTCTCTAGTGAGTATGTCCTATGACTCAAGAAATATCTTGATCTTGAACCTCCAAGCTTGATAATTTTTCTTTTCAAGCTTTTCAATAGTGTTAGTTTGTACTTCTGCCATGATGACGATGATAGAGTGTGGAAGTAGAGGGATTTAGAAGTGAAAGGTTAGAGAAGAAGCTTAAAGGGTAGATAAGAGATTTAAAAGTGAAATGTCAAAGGAGAAGCTTATAGGGTAGAAGAGAGTTTCGACGAGGATAAATGGAAAATATTAGTTTAAACTGCTTACCTATGAATCTCTCAAAAAATAGTTGATTGCTTACTTTTGCTTTTTAATTATTTTTCACATCTTGCACCTCATGGCACGAATGAACACATACACATGTAACCTCATCAACACCAACCCTCCAAGTACATCTTTGGATTGGGGGACCATAGCGAGTGCAAGCTTATGGTACAAGCCTTACCATCGATCTACCAAGATAAGTCTATCTAAGAAGATAATTGCTTCAGGCTGTTGTTGTCAACAATGGGAAGAATGTGAAGCTATAATCCAAGCTCAAGAAAGCATAAAAATAAATCCATAGGCTTCAGAATGAGCTTATTGCTACCAAGGCCATCCAAGAGAAGCTATCTAAAATTCACAAGAAGGACATGGATGCCTTTTGACTATAATACCCAAGCACGAGAAACATCCACGATTACAGTAGCCCAAGCACATGACGCCCAAAGGGACTAACTTCTAGATGAGGTCATGCAAGCTATCATTAAAGAAGCCCCAGCCCTCCTTGTGGCTACTAACCAGTTTTTTGTAAAGAAGTGTGAAGATGCCCTTGTGCAGTAATCGAAATCCTCACCAGTCTCCACAAAGAGTATAACCAAACCATGACCAAATGGGCAGCTTGAGAAGTGGCCTACCAAGAACTCCTCCACCATAAAGAAGCCCTAATTATGCAACCACACACAAAAATCCATAAGCTAGAAACCATTTCCTCAGATGATACCCCTTTGGAAGGGCACGACGACTAAAAGAAGTTGGACATGAGTCTCGCATAGGCTATGCATCTCTCATAGGCCAGTGACCTCGATACCTTGCCAACCCATGAGTTGGCCCCATGGATACCCTTACCCTCATCAACTATACCCTGGCCCTTTACTTGCTTTAATTTAATACCTTTTTATCAAATCCTCTCTTAACCCCCACCTTCCACACCATTTTAGCTTGCATCAGCACCGCACCATACGACGTCTACCAACCCCCACCTTCCACACTATTTTAGCCCGCATCAACACCATGCAGAGACCCATGCCACCATTTTGACCAAGCCATCTCCTTCTTGGACACCACACTTTTTGACTCTACTGAGTCACAAGAGGTTATGTCTAACCTTGCCATGTGGTCCACTTGTTCATTAATTCTACACTCTTTATCGAGGAAGATATAACCTTCCTCAAACTCACATCACCACCCGGCCTATCAATGAAGATTGCTTCACTTGGCCATGCTAGCCATGAAGATCCACATTCTCACTAAGGAGAGAAGTCCACCTACCTCTAGCTTCTTCCCTTGCCTTAGGCTATACTTACCTCAAGAAAGACCTTGCCAGCGACGATGCCACCATTCACCATTTATGCGGCTTACGTGCAAGATATCTTATCAATGAGGCACAAGAGGCTTATGCCTTTTTCCAAAGCCACAAGCCTTCAGATGAAGAGGATGACTTTGAATACTCCTCAAAAGGAAACAGGGCAGGAATGAGCCTTCTAGAAGAAGCTCCACAAGTCAATAAGGCACTGATGAGGCACACTCTTTTGGTAGTTTAGGTGACAAAGAAAATACCCAAGAGCCACATCTAGCCCAGCTATGAGAGATCCCGAATCTACCCCACCAACCACTCCACCAAGTCCAACTCTACACCCCACCCATAACCCTCCCGTCAATCCATCTACATCATCCTCCAGGGGATTACCTACTTTGTCCACAGTTCAATCCCCCTGAAGCCTAGAGCTTCTCTCACAATGTAAACACCTCATCAACCACATCCATGGGCACCTCATCATTAAATCAATCCATGAGGGGGAAGATCTCAATTCGGCACCACCATCAACTACTCAAGAAGAAGCTAGTGAAGACGATAGGAAGGACCCAAGGGTGTCCTTACCTGTCCCCATGAACAGCAACTTATATACCCGCCCAAGGGTATGCTAGTGAAGATGATGGGAAGGACCCAAGGTGTCCTTGCCTATCCATGAACAACAACTCACATACCCACCCAATGTGTAGACCACAGTGTGGGATCTCACATTCCAAGGAAACTTACAACCTTGATACACCCTTCGACATGGCTGAAATTTGTCTAGTGAATCAACACATGGACCATGTGTTTCATAAATATGTGACACACCAGAGGAGGCTAGCACGTAGTTGATCCCAGGGACTACCCAACAATAGGTCACATAGGAGTCCAACATGTGTGGCCTCAAGTGGTCTTGGCACAAGTTCTTGTGCATGGAAAGCAAAGTGCACATCTATAACTTACCATACATTAACGGACCCACACCACCCACAACCATGTAGATGTAGCTTCAAATGAAGAACTTTAATGAACTCTACTACACCAAGGTCCCCAACCAAGCTATAATAGCCATATGAAGGTTCTTTCAACTCATCATCCTCATCCTTGAGGAGGTGCCCAAGAACCAATGGAGCAAAGAGCATATGGTCTTGTTTTTCCTTAATGAATATCCCAACTTTCACCACCAAATAGATCTTCACAACATCGTTAAACACTTCCATGGTGGCTAGAGGGTGGTCACTTTCATACTAGATATTGGGTTCTAGAAACCTGTTGATATCATGTAATATTTCAATCGTTGGCTTTCCCGCACGCCCTTCATCACATCTTTCTATGAGACCGATGGTATCTTTGGAACCAATCTAAGTTGGTAAGTCTCACCTCCATGCTGGGTCCCGCTTATTACTTTTTAATTGTTTATGGTCCCAAAGTCGGTACAAAACCATCATCCAGAGATGCCGCAATAAACACATGTTGCATGGAAACACCTTTAGCCTCATGTGTGTACGACACCTATAATTTACACATAGGCTTTGCATTTAGTAGACACATCTAGCATGAATAAACACTAATAGCTTAAGAACCTACATTAAGCCTCATCGTGCAGAGCTGTATATGTACATTTCTAGATAGGGGGCCATGGGCAGCTGGCCCCCCATGGTATGACCATCACTTGGATTCTCCTCAAATTAGCAAGAACTTCTTCTTCGACCACACCCACCATTGTTGCTCTAAATAGTCTATACCCCCAATTTTTAATAATGCAAAATCCCTTGTGCAAGAGGCCACCCAACTCCATTGTAGTTATGGGCAAAGACCACATTGCCCTGCATCAACATCCCATGAACTTGACTCCCAAAGAGAAAAGGGATATCGAGTAAATGTCGAGGAAAGAAGTAAGGTGAAAATCTCAATTCTACCGAGCCCTTGAATTTCCCATTGGTTGAGCATAACGTCACTAGGGATGTCTTCATTTTTATAGTTAACTTGCTTTGGGAAGATTGTGGATTCCAATATATGTGGTTGTTCCAAGCTATGAGTGTCATATGCCACAGTATTGGTTGAGTTCGGATCATGCACTCTTAGCACATCTACACACTACATAGAGATCACATCCCACGACTCGCCTCGGAGTCCTCTAGATAGTTGGTACAGGAGGGCCATAGCAATTGTTGGTATGCACACATCATTAGTTCGTTTGAGTCACATGGCTTTGGAATGGACCACCTCCTCGCCTTTGAGTGCATCTTGGACTCCCCCTTCTCTCGCCATGAGATCAACCACATCATCCGTCTACATCTGACTAGACTTCATAAACAAGACATGGATGTCACCGACTGAGATTTCCTC
The DNA here is from genome assembly GCF_041138505.1 of Cibotium barometz. NCBI lineage: Eukaryota > Viridiplantae > Streptophyta > Polypodiopsida > Cyatheales > Cibotiaceae > Cibotium > Cibotium barometz. The sequence goes on along the minus strand of NC_141077.1, from coordinate 31,593,451 downwards.
AAAGCTTCAATCCTACACACAACATTTCTTGAGGGTCATTGGGGATGATCCCATTGAGAGGCCAAGTTATCTCCATGTCTAAAGGCATGAGGATTGCATAGGCTATGAGTATTCGAGAGGTCGAGTCTTAGGAGCATTACATACTTAGATGCCTAGTTTACTATTTAGGGAGGGATTCGGGTCCTTATCATGGGTGATGCATTACAGAGATTAGAGATGCTTGGGACTACGTCTACTGGAGTTGAGACACCACAAAGACAAGACTATTGAGGCAACAACCCACCAGAGAACCCCAGCACTCAACATGTATGAGATTCCTTGAGACACGTGGAGAGGTGGACATCCCCATGGTGTGAGCACCCTCCAAACCCATGATATAGGCTAGCGTCACACACCTGAGGAGTCCTCTCCAAGAGACCTCCAAAGAGCCAAATGCCCCCCACTCCCGATCTATGGGATATAGATTCCCTAGCCAATGCAAATCCTCTATTGATGACTAGTCCAATCTATCTATCACAAATCTTTACAATTTGATGATAGTCCATGGTTACATGGAGCTTTGTGGTTTACGGCAGATGTGTCATAGGAATTTAGAAATGTGTGTAAGTGTGCATGTGTGAAAGTAGGCACACGACATACACAATGGTAGTGACAATAAAAAGTCTCCATGACAAGGTGATGAATTGTGCAAAGTCTTGTGTTTTTCATTGTCTCAAAAAGCATGAGATGCCTCGTTATTTATGAGGGAGTAGGCGGTAATTTGATTGGAAGCCTCCTTCAAGATAGGAGGCAGCTTGGCCAAAAGATTGTCTCCTGACTAGCTCCGTTTTTGTTGTTAAGGATAAGAAGAAATCATGAGCATGCATGCGCCCCTTCACCTCAGCAATAGGATTACCTTTCTTATTCAACTCCTCAAAAAATGCCAGCCCTTTCGCTTACACAATTGGATATCTCAAGTGACTTAAGTTAAGTGCGACATCTTCAAATCCTCAGTCACTAAACAGTCTATGAGCTTCAGAGTGTCATCCTTCACGCCAGAAGCAGCATAGATGTTAGACAATGTAATATAGGTTACCTCATCACTTGTATCCAGCTCAACACTAGATTTTGCAGCGAATTGTCCTCTTACTACATCAGCTGAGCTTCTGCAAGCGCCAAGTAATGTCGTCCATGAGAGAGTACTAGGTTGGACGGGCATCCTGTTAATCAAACACTCTGCTGCATCCAATTGTCCTGCTCTACCCAACATGTCAACTATGCAGTCAAAATGATCCACCGTAGGTAAAATGTTGTGGTCTCGAATCATGGAAATCCAGAAACAAACACACTCATTCACAAGCCCCGCATGGCTACACACACACAGAATATTCGACAAAGTCGTCTCATTTGGAACCATTCCCTGCCATTGCATTGCAAAGAAGAGTTTAAGGACCTCCTTCCCATTACCATGTTGGGCATGTAATGCAATCATAGAGTTCCACGAGACCAAGCTTCTCTGCTGCATCTTGTCAAACATCTTTTGTGCATCATCCACACATCCACATTTCCCGTACATGTTCAGGATGGCATTTGCCATAACGACATCCAACTCAAATCCATTTTGTAGAACATGGGAATGCATGCCTTTGCCTCTGGCCAACAATGCCTCGAATGCACAGGCAGATAGAACTGCCAATGCCGTCAACTCGTCCAGCATTACCTTTTCCTGTTGCATTTGATCAAAAAGTTGAAGTGCCTCCTTGCCATGGCCATGGTGGACAAAGCCTGTCATCATTACATTCCAAGAAATAATATTGCGCTCCGGTAACAGGTCAAATGCCCTTTTCCCATCTTCTAAGCTGCGACATTTGTTGTACATGTTAACAATCGCAGTCCCCACTACAACATCTGAGTCAAATGCGTACTTTGTCATCAAGGTGTGCATTATCCGGCCTTCATCTAGGGACCCCTCACTGGCACAAGCATCAAGAACACTGACAAAAGTGACCTTGTTTGTTGCCACTACTTCCTGCTTCATCTGGTGGAAAAGTTGCAATGCCTCCTTGCCATGCTCATGTTGGGCATACACTGCAATCATAGCATTCCATGTCACCACATTACGTACAGGCATTTGGTCAAAAAGTTGCCGTGCCTGTTTTAGGCTACTGCACTTGCCGTACATGTTGGCAAGAGCAGTAGCTACAACAACGTTCCTCTCTAACTCCTCACATTGTAAGGAAGCATGGATCCGCTTGCCATAAATAAGTGCTGTAGGCTTCGCAAAAGCACAAAGTACATTGACAAAAGTGACCTTGTCGGGAAGAAAAGCTTCCTGATGGAGTTGTTCAAATGTGTGAAAAGCCTCCTTATCTTGCCCTTGCTGTGCGTAGGCTGCAATCAAGGCATTCCAAGATACCAGATCTCGTTCTGGCATGCTCTCAAAAGTGCTCCATGCAAGCTCTATGTCATCACACTTTCCATACATGTTCACAAGTGCAGTTGCCACAATGAAATTCAAGTTAAGTCCCATACAGAGGATGCGAGTGTGTAGCCGTTTTCCTTGTATCAATGCTGCCTGGCTGCTAGCATATCCAGACAGAATGTAGACAAAGGTGACCTTGTCAGGAATGATATTCTCCACTTGCATTTGCTCAAAAAGAAGCAGAACCACCTCATAATGCCCAAGTCCATCATAAGCTCCAATCAAAAAGTTCCATGTGAAAACATTCCAATCCTGCATTCTATCAAAGCAGAAATGTGCACTCTCAAGATCCGTGCATCTTGCATACATCTGTACAAGCAAGTTGCCCAAGTATGTGTTTTCCTGGTGTCCATGTTTCACAATGTAGTGATGTACTTGTCTGCCATCAGAAAGAGCCCTTGTGATTCCAAAAGAGCGCAAGAGAGAGGCATAGGTGGTTGGAGGTGTGTTTCTATCAGTCCTGTCTAGGCAACTCAGTGCACCTTCCACAAAGAGGTCATCAGATGGGTGATAAGTTATGATTTCTACACAAGAATGTTGCCTTCTCTTGGAAAATCCTCCGTTCTTCAATACTGAGATCAAAGCTGTTGTGCGGCTAGCCTTGCACAAAGTACAGCTCCACATAAAAGCTGAACTTAACCTTACCCTTGCCAATGGTGGTCGAATGTTCAAAAAAGTAAAATAAGCCCAAATCCTCAATGGACAAGGATGCTGCTCCTGTCATAGTTTGTTGAGGACATACAATCACACCCTAAAGCTACAGCTATAGCTAGTGGTGGTACTCGTTTACCCTTGCGGCCCAGCATGAACATAGCTTTTGTAAGTTCACGTTCATCTGTAACAAAAACACAACACACAATTTTTGTTATCATACAGATACCAAAGAGCACAAACATAAAACAAGGATACATTAGTGGTTAGTACTAGGTTAGCCTTGTTGTGTAGCGTAACATGAACCAAACTTCTCAACTGGCCAGAGTTACATCCTTGGCTAAGGGCTATGGTTAATACTCATATGGTCCATGCAAAGTGCACATGGGTTTGCAGGAGTTTTAGTTTATAATCTCATAAAAGATAGCTTATAAACAGCGCCTGGGTCTATCAATGGGTGTGCACATAATTGAGTGTGGAGCACAATGCGTGGGTCTTAATGTAGTGTAGCCCATGACGCATGTGTATGACTGTAGAACCCCTGGCAGTTACCAGGTGTTGTAAGGGATGCAACCAGTGGTCAGCCACTGCAAGGTGGCGAATGGTCTTTAGGTGCGTTCACCCATCCTAGCTCTCATTCACTGGGCTGGTCAAGAGCAGTCCGGCATGTATTATGATTGGGCTCGTGAGCCCATTAACTGTTAACTGCTTTCCTTGTGTTTTCTCTGTGTATGTGTGCATGTGTCATAGTAACAAGAAACGGCCATTTCCTAGCCAAAAATATGGAAATGCTGTTTCTCTCAAGTTGCCATTTCTGTTTTCTATTCTCCTCTCAAGATTTTTGTTACGAAGCCTACAAATACACACTAGCAAAGTGTACATGCTGGTAAAGATGCAACTCATTTGTGGCATACAATGACACATCACCACTTTGGTAATGAGTGTTGACACTGGTAGCAGCAAGCAAGGTTCGTGGCTAACGGTAGACCTAGTAATGTGTAGCATGGGGGTACCATCATGGACACAAGAGGCAAGTGAGTATGGTGTGCGGCCGGTTAGATGCCCAAGATAACTGTTATATATAATGGTTGGGTGGTTAAACAAAGTAGGCCTTGCAAAGGTAGAGCATGGGGGTACCATCACGGACACAAGAGGCGAGTGAGTATAGTGTGTGGTCATTTAGGTGCCCAAGGTAACTGATATATATAATGGTTGAGTGGTTAAACAAAGTAGTCCTTGCTATGGTTCTCGTCTACCTTGTGAGGGCTAGTTTTCCAAGGGTTTCAAGGTTTTGCATGAGGGCTCTCATCTTCTTACTGCTCACGTTTTTGCATGAGGGCTAGTTTTCCGAGGGTTTCAAGGTTTTGGCGTTGCATGTTGTTCCTAGGGTTTGGGTTCGCTTTATTGGGCCCTTACATTTAGAATTAGAGCTAAGCGTTTCTTGATAAGGAAATTTTCTTCACCATGTGCATCTTCTTTGACAAGCTTCCTTCAACGCCAACGTGAAAGACGACTCCTTGTGCACAAGAGTTTCAACCAGGTGGCCCCACGATGAGAACTCTGCTGTGTAGGCCCCCAATTGCACTAAACATGAGTTTCAAGCAAATGGATGCTTTTCTTTTTTCTTTTTCTTTTTTTCAAAAAAGAGACTTCTATTAAGTAATATAAAATCATACAAACAGAGATCTCAAACCAAAAGGTATGGAGATCTATCATCTTAACCAATCGGAGGCACTATGCTCCCATAAAAGCCCACTGGAGGAAAAGGTTCCACTCTCATAAATTTGTTGCGTTTTGTTTGCTTAGCTCTAGAAGATCCTTGCATAAGGGCCTAGGTACCAGAAGGTGTGATTCCTACCCTACAAGATCTTCCCGCAGTGGCGGGTTCGTCCCTCTGAAAGGTGGTGAACCTGTAAGAAGAGAATGTCAATGGGTCCACCAACTACTGCTCTGTGGAGCTCCTCTGTAAGGACTCCACGCCTCTGGAAGCATTGTAGGCCCCCAAACCCCTGGACGTTCCATGAGACAATCCGCATAGCTAAGACCCGTGGGGGAAGCGGAATCGCCCTCCGCTCAAGAAGTCTTGGGTGTGGATTTCAATGGAGAGTAGTCATTGTCGGTCCTGGGGCAAAGCCACACTATAGATGGGCACATATCCTGGCCTCCATGTTGACCCACTCTGTACGAGCCCTAGAGTATGCATACTCTTGACTCCATATGTCACTATGCAGGTATCTATAGGTGGGGGGAAGTGGTATTGCCACTGAAATATGAAGAAATACAAAAAGCAGCACCTCCAAGCTGGAGGACACCATCTCCCCTATCTGATCCTTGAGGCCAGAGCCACCCAACTCCATCCTAGCTACTAGAGACCAGAGGTGAGTAAGCACAAAAATGATACGCACGTCGTGCACATGATGCGAAAGCTCGATGGCCTACCCTTGTATAGCAGTGGACACTGACTCCGTGCAACCAAATCCTCCAAGTCCTCTGGCTGAATAGCCCGGACATATACAATACATGTATGAGCACCCTTGCGCACCACCCGTTCTATCTGAAGGATGGATATAACTGCAACAAGGCCTGTGTGAGACAGTAAGGACTCCCCAATCACATCTAAGGAGCGGTCGTAAGCATCCTAGAAAGTCAACCGCTTCTCCTTGTGGTAGATCACACCCGCATGGGGTCGTAAATACTGCTATTGTGGACAGACTAGCCTTCTCCTTGCCCTTACCATTCTACTTCCTCGTGTTCTTCGGACAGTCCCTTCCAAAATGCTAGGTGGAATCACAATAAAAGCACTGTGCAGCAATCATCTTGGCGCGATACTCTTCAAGGGTGAGGCGAGTCATCGAGGCTTCTCCACTTGCCTTGTCCTTATCCTCCTTGGCCTTAGACTAGCTACCCTTACCTTTGCCTCTCTGCTACCCCTATCGTTGAGTCCTTGACTTGGAACTCTCCCGCGTCTCAAGGGCTGTAGCAAGATGAACCGCATCTGAAAGATCACGGGGCCGATGTGCACGAACATCTATGTGCAAAGACGATTTCAAGCCATCCACAAATCGCTCAACCTACTCTGACCGCTGGACAATCCTTGGGAGCATGAACAAAAGCCTCCAAAAATGAGCGCAAGAGTTGGTTATTGATTCGCCATGTTTCTACATAAACGATCCCAGTGTTTCTTCAATTCATGCTGGTAATGTAAGGGAATGAATTGCTTCAAGTCCGCCTTGCAGCAGTCACCCCAGCAAGTCATGGAGTGGTGCCTAAGGTGGTCTTCCCACCACAGGAAAGCGGCACCCGTCAAAGCTATACACACCAAATGAAGCTGAAAAACAACTGAACCACTTGCTACTACCAACATGGCAGTCCAATTGGTGGCGACTTCTCCGTCCATCTTCCTGTTGAACTTGGGAGGTTTCAATAATTGAGCTCGTTCCTCATGAGGCATGGAGGAAGAACTCAGCAAACCGGTAGTCCCCTGACATCGAGCCGATGCAAGCGAGCGGGAACTGTTTGGAGAATTCTGTGGAGAGGGACTCTACGAATGAGACCGTCAGTGACGCGAACGGTGTCTCTCCTACTGACTACACGGAGGTGTAGAATGATGATTGTTGGACTGGGAGTGAAGCTCATTCAGAGTACATCCTTGCCTACATCCAAACTAGTGAAAAATCCTCCTCCAAAAAGTTTTGCCACTCCGTCCTCGTATTCGTCCAACACTTGCTCCAAAGCACAGGCCCTTGTAGATTTGAGTTCCAGAATACTAGGTGATCGAGGTGCCGACTCAATCCTGTAGAGACGAGCAGATATAGCCCTCTGCATGTCCATGGATGCCTTCATGCTAAGAAGCAAATTAGTGAGTTGTGAATCCATGAAAAACATCAAGTGATCAAGGACGAGGTGAGAGATTTCAGCCCTACGCAATGAGGTAAGGGTTTAGTGGGGCCGAGAAGCACAATATACCCCAATTAACGCAAGAGGACAACCAGAGTTGCTTAGCTATCGCTAAGATTCTAGTATTTCTTGCGCGGACCAAGCATATAGAGATCCAGTACCACTTTGTGCAGGAGCGGATCTTGGAGATTATCCTTGAATATTGTCCTACCCAGGACAACGCTGTAGACTTATTCACCAAAGGATTCTCTCAGTTAGCTACTGGCGTTCATGGAAGCTCCTTGGGTCTTGGGCTGCCCCCGAGACCGGAGAGGGGGTGTTAGCATATATCATCTCCTGTTGGTGGCTATTTTGGTGTCTATGGGGGCCCTTTCCATGCTCAGGCACCCCCCATTTTCCCTTTTTTTTTCCTATTTTTATGGGCCTTTGATGTGGGTTGCCCACCCTATTTTATGGCATTTATGCCTATTTTTCAGGTCGTGTAGCATCTAGGAGGCAGTCAGCCAGCTCATAGGGGGTGTATATATACGTTGCCCTCTCCCTCACTTCTTATCATCGTTTCTTGATCATTTGGTGAGCACCTTCAGCCCTCTACCTACGAAGTCCACTCCTCGCCTATAGGCTAGTTGTATCCATCTTTTCTTGAGGATTAGTGCATTAGCATTTTGTTGCTTTCTCTCATCTCTCTCTTGGAGCTTCAGCATTCGTCTACATCTTTCCGCTGCCCTCACAATAAATAGGCGCTTCAGCCCCCCATCTTAATCATCAAAGTATTCTGCACCCTACCTCTTGAACAAGAGGTCCACACGCAATTGGAAGAGGAATGAAAAGCGTCTGCAGCCAGCGTTTGCATAAAGATAGGGGGCATCCTCTATAACTTAGGCTAAGATCAGCAGATCAATCACCTTTTGGGGGAATCATCTTACATTTATTGTACAAACAATATTTGTGAATGTTACTACAAATTAGAGTAAGTTGCTAATGTATGAAATGTGTTTGTGCAAGTCTTCCTTCCAATGTTATCTATCTCTGTTGACACATTCATAGCCCTAGTAGTACTACACTACCCAACTTGCCCAACTGCTTGAGACCTGTCCAAACATATCCAGATCTGTCCTTGATGAACTGCCAGGCCTAGCTTGGGCATCTTGCCTATGAGATGATTATCTTCATGTTTGGTGCCCAGTAGTTGTCTTGTTCTGTCATGTCACCGTGCACGTGACATCTCCTATGTCTTAATTTGTTAACAGGAGTCGCATTGCTTCCAATTGACCAGTCAGCAATGGTGAGAGCTCCTAGGAAAATACTCCTCATCAAACTGCTACATGAGAATTGAGGACAAAATTGCACCAACTACATTTACTTCTCATGTACCATCCTCTTCTTCTACAACATCTTCGGGCTCCATCCTTGTGTCAATGACAAAAATTTAAATTTTCTCATCCAAATAAGTACACCGGACTAAGCACAGCCTCAAGATTATCCTTTGCACCCAAGAACCTTCACGGTGCACAAATTTCTTGGAGACTATACCAACAGACCGCGTTTTTGCTTCAGTGTATCAGAGGAACTACTTGGAGAATGTTCCACAAGGTGATGGTGGTCTAGACATACAAGTGCCGCACAGTACTTGCGATACAAATTTGGTGCAGCTCTTCTAAGGAGTCTTGTTTATGCCTCCTTCCACTAGCGTGCGTTGCTGAGTTGGTGCAAGCAAGTATTGTGGTCCATTTGAGCCGATGCATTCATGGATGACGTTTTGAAAGCAGCCGTTTGTCCAGCTGGATGATTGGACAAATAGTGTTGGATCGGGCGAAAGTTGGTCATCCACATATCCCTTTGCAAGTTTTTGTGTTGATGGAGCGTGGATGGAATGTGAGTCTTCGCACTAGGCGCAAAGTGGTATCACAACGTTTAGGACCTTGGGTGCCTTGGATGACCTTTGCTTGGATCTTTTCCTTCTATAGACACACACTTTCTATGGACACCGTGCAGCTGGGGATAGTTGCAATGCAAGTGGGGGAAAACATGACACACCTCACCTTAGGGCAGCATGCATAGGCTTACAAGCAACAAATTAGCTAGCACACATACCACATGGCAGTTGGCCATTGGATGGAGCAGTCAGCCAGTAGGACAAGACAACAGCATATGTACAGGCCGACCAGCACATTAGGGTGATATATATACATACGTCGGGAATTCATCATTCTCATCCGCATTTTCTCAGCGTTAGAGCCTACAGAGCAACCCTTCGGCACAAGGGCTGGCCAAGGGAAAACTTCAGCAAGCATTGGGCTGTGACTTGTGGTCAACGTTCACAGTCACCTTTTTGTACTTGAAATTCAGTTGTAACACATTTTCCTATGCATAATACAATTGAGTACTTTTAGGGCTATTGTGTGTGCTGTGTGTTTGAATTCAGTTGCTCCCTCTACTCTCAAACCCTAGCACATAGGCACAAGAGCTCTACAAACATGCCCCTGGCCGTGGAAGTGGTGCTGGACGACCTCTGCTGGCCTTCATCACCTCAACTACCCTTACTTACACTTCAACATAATTACAGTGTCCAAGTCCAAATCATGGCAACACAGCCACAACTCCAATAGTCTCACCAGATGAGAAACAGCATGTCACCCCAAATCCTTGTTGTGTTTTGGAAACTCCATTAGAGCAGCTTCCAACTTTGCAAGGTCATTCTCTTTCTATGGTTGACCATGCATTGAAGCCTAGCCATAGGATCCTAGCTGGCGGCTGGCCAATTATCGGCATTGTAGTACGTAATGGGAATCCGAATGTCACAACCTCTAGGAATGTCCCATAGCACATGTCCTACGGCACGACAATTACATAGAGGATTGGCTTGTTGTTTGCTCAGAACAAGCCGCACACTAGTTTCATCACCTATGGGGTTGAAGAGGTGGCACCACCAGGATGCTAAGCTTGGGAGGCCAGCCATGCCTTGTGATTATTTAGCGCTAGAAGCCACACACTAGTTTATCCCCAGCCTTGGAGATGGGGTTGAGGAGGGGCACCACCAAGGTGCTACACCTAGATCTTCATTGAAATTAACATAGTGGAGGCCAACTATGCCCCAATTTTCATTTGTGGAAGAAAGCGCTGAAACACTTGCAAGAATGATGTTAGCTTTTTAGATGGCCCCCTAGACCTACATTCTCTTTGAGGCTCTTTAGATAGCTGCGGTGATGCGGATGGGCAACTCCACCACTTAACCCCTTCAATCAGAGTTCAAATCAAGCTCACAAGGTCATGCCAATGGTAAGACATCATGTACCTGTGACGTTAAAAAACCTTCCTCGCTTTCTTTCTAGCCTAAATCCACTTTTCCAACAGCTGATGATCAAAACATGAACAGTCAGGCAATTAACCTAAGTTTGCATCGATTCACAAGGCTGCAAACCATGAGTAAAGAGATTTCACCTGGTGCTATATGATGAGCTGCTAATCTTGTGGAGTTGTGCTGCTGCCAAACTAAGGCAGGCGCAGCATACAGCCATGTCGAGTTTCGACCCGCTATTGCACCTTTCTTACTGAACTGTAATGAGTTAGAAACGTAAGACTATAAAACTATGTCGCATCATTTAGGCTCTTTACACACCGCCTAAAGGCCGTGGCACTGGACCAATGGGGTGCGGCGCCATGCATTGGTGCCTTACACACCGCTAGGGTGTTCGTCGGTCACACTGTGGCCTTCACCTCCTGCCCCTGTTTTGCCAGAGCCTGGGTAGCCGAGCTTGGCTGCCCAAACATGGGCGCACCTACCTCCATCCAATCGCGTTGCAGTTGGTGGACCATGCGTCGATCTTTCCCGTCATTCTGCAACAATAAATCGAGGTTCTTGGTTCTGCGTTTTTTCCAGCACATTGCGTTCTTGGTTCTGCATTTTTTTTAGCCCTCCACAATCGATTTCAAGAGTGAAAATCATCCAAGTATGCTTTGCGTTTTTCTCACTTTCTTGCTCCTCAAACTCTATGCATGTTATTGCTTTTTTGATGTATGTTGTATACTCGTTTTTGTATACTCTGCATGTATATATATCTGCGTGTACTCTGCATATATATACACCGCCGGCCCTCTACGTGTATATACTACTCCAAAATCGATTTGCAGAGCGAAAAGCATCTTGGTATGCTCTGCGTATTTTTCACTTTCTTGATCCTCAATCTCTGCGTGTATGTATCTGCATGTTTTTTTATTTTGATGCATGTTGTGTACTCGTCACTTCATGTTGTGTGTACTCTGCACATAGTTATTGCATGTATATATACTTTGTTGTGATGCATATTTTGATGCATGTTGTGTATACTCTGCGTATATATATCTGCATGTATATATATCTGCATGTACTCTGCGTAGTCTCTGCATGCATATACTATGCGTATACTCTGCATGTACTATGCGTGTACTCTGCGCTTGTATACTCTGTTGCATGAATGCATGGCGTCTGGAACAGTGTGTAAGGCATGGCGTCTGGAATAGTGTGTAAGGCATGAATGCATGGCGCATGTTACAAATACATATTGATTTTAATGTAAAGGGTTGTATTTGCTTGTATATATCTGCATTTGAATCAAATTAAAATCATGGGTTACTACTAGGAGTTTAAATTACTTGACATTTGGTGTAGATCACCACCTTGGCCGCATCTTGTTTTGAATCCCAATGGAATGACAAGATGTCTGATTTTTTGGTTTTTTATCTTTATGGATGGTGGTAGGTAATAGCCTTTCCTTATTAAGCACTTCATAAGAATTCTTCATGTTATGTATAACCACGTATATTATGTATTTTCTGCATGTTATGTATTCCTCCCTTCGTGTAGATTGGACCAATGAATGCGGTATTCCGTAACTCTTTGTTCTGCATGTTTTGTATCATCTTTGTTCTGTATTATCTGTATAAGGCAGGGTTGCATGGCGGGCTATTTGATTGGCCCAGCGTCACGCGTTTGTGGGCAACCGACGGTGTGTAAAGTACCTGTATCATCTACATGTTTTGATTTGCATCTTCTTTGATTATTTTTAATCATCATTGAGTGCTTTGATTAGTATCTAATTGACCCCTTTATTATTTTAGTAATCCCCCAATGAATTCCCATAACTCGCAAGATAACGAGTACATGCCCTTATACTCCCAATATTCTCAGGCATCTTACTTTCCATGCCAGTCACTCCAACCAATAGTTTGACACTGCCCGCATCCTCATCCTCAACATTTGCATGTCCCCCACTTGTTCCAGCAGGGACTTTTCCTTTGTCCACTTTCGGTGGTTCACCGTCTGCGTTTACGCCATACAAACGGCCCAACCCAATCGGCTACCAGTCTGTGCATCAAAGTCCACAACCCTCACAAGCAGAGATAGAGATCTCATCTTTGCCTCCAGAAGGGATAAGTGATGTGGATGGGGTTTCTACCCTAGAAAAGGTTAAAAAGCTACCAGTAAAACGTAGAGTCCAACAATCAGATAATGCAGAGGTGCAGGAGGTTGAAGTTTCCAACAAAGCCCCCATGACCAAGAGAGGTAGGAAGGCCTCAACACCACAGGCCAATGTAGATGAACAAACACAGAAGAGGGAGGTTTGGAAGGATGCATGGGGTGTTCAGCTCATTCACATTCGAATGCACGATGAGTTTGGAAAAACTCCAAAGCAAGGGGTTGATCTATGGTCTAAAGTTGCCACTCAACTTGCAGGGATATTCCCAGAGTGTGACAAAGACTTTGAAAGTTGCAGAAAGAAATGGGGTAGTGTTTATGCAGACTACAAGAAGGACAAGGCCCATAATTTGATCTCTGGAAATGATCGTAAGGTAACATGTCAATGGTTTGATATCATTGATGAGTACATGCATAATCGGGCAAACATGGTTAGCTACACCCATGCTTCAGCTGTGGGTGGGAACACCGATGGCCCAATTGCAGAAGTAGATGAAGGAGAGGGTACACAATCCTCTATCAAAAAAGAAGTGCCAAAGAGCAATGTGCCCAATGTACAACCACGAAAAGATCAAAAGATTGAGGATTCCCTTGTCGACATGGCTAGCATGGCCAAAGTCATGGCAGATCAACACAAGGACCCTCTTGTGGATCGCAAGAGGCAACAGAAGCCCAAAAGTTGCAAATGCTAGGCCAACTTACTTCAGCCTGTGAGACTGGCCTTTTGGATATAGTGAAAAGTTTTAAAAAGGAGTGATTTCACTTTGTTCTCTCTCTGCAAATTATGGTGTTTTAACATGTTTACTGTAATTGAAATTTGCCATCATGTAATGAAACACTTCATTTTTTCAGCTAATTTCAAGTTTTAACATGTAAATACACTAATGTTATGTAATCATAGGAATTTAGCCATTCTTCCATGTATTGCAGGGGATGGAAGATGAGTTAATTCTCGTACTTTGTCTCATTGCAATCATCATTTCTTTGATTGCAATGATTAAGATGATGGATTCATATTATGATGAGGACAACTTATGCATGCAACATGTATCCATGCTGAGTCAATGCATGGCTCAAGTTTTGGCCTGCACAGCAGGCTCGGATTGCTAGAAGGAGACATGAGCGACGGTCATGTTGGGGATATCCTAGACCCCAAACTTTTATGGAGCATGGTTTGCTTGGAAGCTACTCAGACAGAATGTTCAAGAGTAGGCTCCGCCTAAGCAAGGAAACATTTCACTTCTTGACTGCATGGCTTGCTCCTCACTTGCAATGCTCTAACACTAATTATCGAAAGGCAATCAGTGTTGTGGAGAAGCGTGTATGTGTAGCTTTGCACCATCTAGCTACCGGATCAAACTTACAAGTAATAGCAGATTTGTATGGGGTTTCCACGTCTTCATGCCAAAAGATCATTATGGAGTTCTGTGATGCAATCTCCACATCAGGTCTTCATGACCTGTACATTAAATGACCTTCTTCTTATAGGATGCGTATCATGGGCTGAAGGATTTGAGGCAATACATGGTATTCCGTTTATCATTGGTACAGTGGATGGTAGCCATGTTTCAATTATTTCCCCTCATGTGCACCATGAGGACTAATTTAATCGGAAGGGGTTTCATTCTATAATTTTGTAGATGACCGTTACTTCTAACTACTTGGTTTGGGATTATGACATTGGTTGGGCAGGTTTTATGCATGATTGGAATGTATTCCAAAGAAGTGATCTAAGACAGATGTGTGAATCAAACAGCTTAGGTAATTATTGTTTACTTGGTGATTGTGCTTACCTTGCAAGGTTTTGGATGCCATTCAAAGGAAGTAAAGATGGATTATCCCCTGAGCGGTACTTTTTGGAACTACATTCAGTCAAGTTCACGGATGCTTGTGGAGAGGGCTTTTGGAATGCTGAAAGCCCGCTTTTGTATTTTATTGAAGAGATGTGACATGTTATTGCAGAATGTGCCGCAGATGGTTAGCACTTGTTTGGTCCTTCATAACATGTGCATTGTGTATGGAGATTCATTTGATGAGGGTTGGGTTCGAGAGACACAAGCGGAGGTGGATAAAGTAAACAATGATGCATTGGCTTTGGATCCAATCATTCATAATGGGCTGTAAGTGGGTCTTGTTGAGGTTACAACCTTGGTGCAGACCGAGACCTCAGCGGTTGTGCAGAGGGCATAATCATCCAAAACAACACCGCCTGATTCATCCCAAGTTGCGGGCATAGAAAGGAGAAACAATCTTGCTAGAGTAATGTTTAAAGAGAGAGAGAGAGAGAGAGAGAGAGAGAGAGAGAGGACAAATGTGAGAATTGTATTTGGTGATCATGACTCGGCTAATGAGAGTGACAATAGTGAGTAGGAGATGAAATAGTGCTTGGAGGTTATGACTTTGGACACAAAGTTGGTATTTTGTATATCACAAAGACATCATATTTTGTTATCTCAATAGTGCTTTTATGTTATGACTTTTGCAGATTTTTTTTAAAGGATGTTTATTTGGTTTTTAAATCTCATATGCCTACTGATTCTCATTTTTTTTGTAGATGGGAGGAGGGGAGGGGGTAAGATAAATCTAGTTCATCCCCTCCCCTCCTCTTGAAGAGAGCATGGTGTAGCCACAATAACTGTGGTGATGGGGTTCAAGTCCCCACTCTCTATTTGTATGGATGGAAATTGCTTTTGCAGGGTATTGATGAAGTTTGGGAGCAATTTGTAAGTTGCGCGGTGCCTGCATGTTACTATGTGGGTAAGTGATAATTGATTACCAATTCATTCTTGCGCTTGTATTTATAATCATTTATCATGCAAGGACTGTTATCGTATGTGTTGAGCACCAGATTGGGTTGAAGAAATAGATTTCTCAAAGCTACCATACCTAGAAAGGATAGTAACCAATCAATTTGCTTGATGTGGGTATACATTGAATAGGTTGGGGTTGTGTGTCTAGGTGCTAAAGCAAAGACCATCATGGTGAAGAGATATTTGTTTGCCGCGGCTTTCAACAACATCACACGTATTGCATTTGGTAAGAGATTTGTAGATGGTGAAGGCAATGTTGATCCACAAGGTATTGAGTTCAAGGAAATTATAGCACAGGGGATGAAGCTTGGTGCGTCTATCAAGATGCCTAAGTTTATACCGTGGATCAGGTGGATGTTCCCCCTACAAAAGGAGGAATTCTTGAAGCATGGCACGCGACGTGACAACCTGACAAAGTTGATCATGCAGGAACACACCATTGCTAGCGAGACAAGTGGTGAAGCTAAGCAGCACTTTGTTGATGCCCTCCTTACACTACAGAAGCAGCAGGATCTCATAGACACTCACATCATTCGCCTACTTTGGGGAAGTGGATTTAATGTGTTAGGAATGTGCAACCATTTTTCTACGTTGTTTTCCAGGACATGATTACTGTAGGGATGGATACAACAGCTATTTCTGTCGAATGGGCTATGGCCAACAAGCTGGTTCGCAACCCTCGTGTGCAGTAGAAAGCCCAGGAGGAGCTCGACCAAGTTATTGGCATATGGAAAATGTTGCCAAAGAAATAGATTTACCATACCTTCAATGTGTGCATGTATATGCAGGTTTTTATGAAAAACTCTGCCAAAGAAATAGATTTACCATACCTTCAATGTGTGCATGTATATGCAGATTTTTATGGATGGTAGAGATGTACGAGGTCATGTTGGGCGGTGTGTAAAGGGGGTGCCCATGCATGGGTAGTCAGTTTTTTAATAAACACAGGCATGGGCAGTTAGTGTGTAATGGGGTACGCCCATTCAAGAGTGCACAAGGCACTTTTTGGCTACCCACATGTTAGGCAGTATTGTTCCACCCCAAGGCGGTCTGTATCCAGCCTTAAATAAACTGGGTTTTGATTTTTTGGTCTATATTTCTAGAGAGTTAACTATTTTTTGGGTAATATACTGATTTCGTACAAAAAATAAAATAAACATTTTGTGGATTTGGCATCAGTTGAATACAAGGTTTGAAGGTTTTTGGCCTTTTACTTTTGAACCCGCTCAAAAAAAAAACTTTAATGATTTTGTTATGTTAATCTTTGCCTTGTTGCATCCCCTCACAAAGGTTACTTTGTGGCGCTTGTTTTACCCGTTTTGGGTAAATTGGCCATAAAATACTGGTAAATTTTCAAAATGCCCATAAAAAATACACTAGAATTACTAGTCAAAAAATACACGGATACTAGAACTACGAGTTCTTGTCAATTTTGACAACTAGGGTTGCTCATCTCAAAAGGAAAGCCTACTCCCCCCCTCCCTCTCTCTCTCTCTCTCTCTCTCTCTCTCATAGATACATAGTAGAATGCTTCTCTCTCTCCTTTTCTCTCTCTCTTTATGCTTGCAAACCTTGTCAATGATCCTTAATCCCTTGCTCTACTTGCAATTAAGATGACACAATCAAAAAGAGGAGAGATCTCTGTGTGTTAAAAGCATGACAAGGCACATGGCTCTTTCTCTCTCACCATGGATTGCAATCGGGGTAGCAGGCAAAGCAATGGATGCCATCTCTTAGGGCATGCCAAAGAGCATTGTCTCCTTTTAGCCTACATGAGAGTGAGAGAGAGAGAGAGAGAGAGAGAGAGAAAGATATATTAAAGTCTCCTAAAGGCTGAAATGGCCCATGAGACCAAAACAAGGTACAACTGATGATGATGATGTCTCATCATAACAAATCTAAAAGAAAGAATGAAAATAGTAATATCCTAAGAGAGCTAAGAGCTGAAAGCTGAACTATTGAATTGTCGCGGTAAACTCCTCCGCGGTGGGGGGGCAATGATGGCTCGAATCTGCCGATGGTGAGGGAGTCGTGGACATGATCCTCGTGGTCATGGGCATCTCGCTCTACAGATGGCAATGGCTCTATCCAGGGTGACTCCTCTGGAGGGTGGGCTGCCAGGTAGGCCTTTAGATGGGGGAGTAGAGGCTGGTGGGGTTACAATGCTGGCTCTAAAAAAATCTGTGAGGGCTCTTTGTCTAGGAGGCGGCGGCTCTAGTCCCACTGCCCTCCTGTCCCTCGTCGATAGGCTCTCTTTGTGGCATCTAAGCTCAAGTATGAAGAGCCCTAAGCACCTTTGGTCCTCAAAGTCCATGATCCAACGCAATGGTCCAAAGCCTTTAGGCACTGGCACCTCCCTCGGATCTCATAGTAGACAGTACAACGACATATATAGTGTTCCTCCGACTCCACCTCCTGATGAGAGAGAGAATGCAAGAGTCAATGAGAGAGAGAAAGAATCTTGTAAATGTTGGCCCTAACCCATATTTAATTAATACACACACTCAATCAAGTGAATATGAGACAGGATTTGGAACTAGTATAGTATATTCAGAGCCTTATGCCAAAGAGTTAGAATCTACTAGTTTGGGCACATGAGTTTTCATGTAGAAGTCATGCTTCTTCGGTCAAAAGCAATATGCAATGGTTGAACTTTTCTTCCTTGGCTTTATAATATAATATAATCGTCATTTTGTAAAAAAAAAGTGTTATTTTTTAATATGGAGATGCTCATTTCTAAGGTTTGAGATTATTTGATTATTTTTCTGAATAAATAACCAAAGTAGCATTTCATGATTTCCAGGATACTAGTTGCTATTATGCCATTCACGCACATCATTCTCTCTTTTTTATAGAAGATATATTACCAAAAATTACTTTACAAATGGCCACATAGCTACCATGTGATGTAATAGCTCACTAATTACTCCGAACCACAAGTGTAGCTCGGAGTACCCTCGTCCAATATATAGCCATGTCATTCTCCACCAAATGAGCTCACCGCAAGAAAGAGACTTGCCACAATAGTAGCCCTTTTATACAACCTATGTGAGCTGTAATACCCACTTTTGCATCAAATATGAAGACATTGCTAGTTAACTAGATATACCACAAACTTGTCCACTTGAAAAAATGAAAAAAAAAATGAATGTTCTGGGTTATCCGAACCATTCAAAATCCAGTATTTAACCTTTCCATACGCGAGAAAGGAAATCCCACACCTTCTTTGCCACACCGGACATGAAATGAAAATATGCGAGCATGTTTCCAAGCATGTAGTACAAAACATACAATTACCATAAGCAATCCGCCGCTTTTGCAACTGGTCCTCTAATGGTAGGCCTCCAACTAGCATGTGCCATAGGAATACCTTCCCTTGATATGGAATCTTAGACCACCAGCCATGTAAGATTACTTCCTTCCACTAGGCCCTAATTTTCTTGATTTTCCATACCCTATTAGCCTTCTCAATGATCCAACGTTTATCTTCCACCATCATATGGTACACTTGATTTGATATACGTTGGACAATGTCTCGAGGCTTTCTAAATGCCCAATCAAACCAAGTTTTCTAATCCTCCAATTGAGGAATATCAAAACAAATGGTGTAAGGTCTGCCCTTACCATCTCCCATAACTGTACATATCCACATGGAACCTAAAAATATTGATGAATTTTTTGAAAAGACAATAAGCAGCCTTTACGTGGCAACCAAGCAGCCTTTACGTGGCAACAAAGCATCCATAATTCTCACTAGTCTCAATTAGGCTTTTGTTTTGCTCTTATCCACTTGTGTAATCTCTCCAAGAGAAATTCCTAGCATATTGAATTAATGGGTATTTTATTTTAGATGAAGTTACTTTATGAGAAATATTTGATGATAAAAGAGAAATACCCATGACATTGGAATGCAATTAATTAAATGTAAAAAGAGGAATTCCCATGGTATTTGAGATCGAATAAACTAAATGAGAAGAAGAGGAATTTTTAGTATAATTCAATTTATGATTATTTATCAAAAGTGGAAATATGGGTAGAATTGATTTCTATAAATCCCATGAATCCTTTTATTAAAAAGAGGAATATTGAATATAATTCATTTGAGAAATTGAGAATGAATATGGAAATAGTCGTCGAGAAAAAGAACCTTTAATTAGGCCAAGCAATTGGTAAAAATTTAGAAAAAGTTCCATTATCGGGGTCAACCTCGAAAAAGCTATTAAATGGGAATAGCATGTAAATTGATGAGATAAGGTGAAAATAGGATGCGATAAGATGTGTATGGGATGTGATAAGATGTAAACGAGATGCGATAGAATGAAAATGGATGTGATAAGATGTGCATGGGATGTGATAGAATGTGAATGGATGTGATAAGTGGTGTATGGGATGTGATAGAATGTGAATGGATGTGAGAAGATGTATAGGGGATGTGATAAGATGTAAACGAGATGCGATAGAATGAAAATAGATGTGATAAGATGTGATAGAATGTGAATGGATGTGATAAGAGGTGTATGGGATGTGACAGAATGTGAATGGATGTGATAAGATCTATAGGGGATGTGATAGGATGTGATAAGATGTGATGTAATGAGAATGAATGTGGATGTGTATGTGGAAGAATGGATGTGGATGTGTATGTGGAAGAATGGATGTGGAAGAATGAATGTGGTTGTGTATGTGGAAGAATGGATGCGGATGTGTATGTGGAAGAATGGATGCGGATGTGTATGTGGAAGAATGGATGTGGATGTGTATGTGAAAGGATGTGATGTCGATGTGAGTGAATGAATGAGATGTGATGTGATGTGAATTGGGATAAGAATGAATGAGATGAGATGTGATGTGATGTAAATTGAGATAGATGTGAAATGAATGAGGTGTGATGGGATGTGAATATGGGTTGATGTGAGTGGATGAGATGTGATGAGAATAAATGAGGAAAGATGTGATGGGATGGAAAATGATGTGATTGGATGAGAATGGGTATACATATGAATTGGATATGGATTTAGTAATGTGGACGGATGTGGAACAATGTGAAAGACGAGAGTTCATTATAGGAACTGTATTTATGACCTGTTTTTAAATGACTGTTTTATGTCAAAAATGTTGGGGAAGCATTTTGACCGTCTTGTGAATGAGGTTGTGGAGACCTAGCTGATAAAGTTGCAACAGCTGATGGAGAGTCATTGGAGGACGTCTCGCGTAGCAAGGTCGGTCGAGGTCTTGATCAGCCTCGGTTCGATTCAAATGGTGAGCTTCTGATACGGTGGATGAGGGACCAAGGAAGTGGCCTATGAGTGAAGTGCTAGGTGACCTGCGAAGGATCCTAGAGGGTGTTGACCATACGGTGCTCGGGCTCTGGGTCGCCGAAGACACCCACACGTGCATCGGGGAAGATATTGGAACAAGGAGTAAGAGTTGTTTTTTGAAACCGGGCATGGATCTGGTTGATTGACCTTGCTGGTCCTCAACGGATGAGTCCATGGCTCTTTTTATATGGATCTGTTGGTGGTTGATCTTGCTGATCTTCAACGGAGATTCCATCTTGATTTTTATAAGTGAATATATTACCGGTTACTATGAGCTAGGAACTATCGAAAAGGCCCCTGAGTGGACAGGTGGTGAGCGTTCTGGTTGCCAATGATGCCATAGATACACCGATGAAGGAATGATTGGAAACAAGGATTCAATCAGAGATTTTGAGGATTATGATCAATGACACTATGGTTTCATTAAATGATTGTTTTAAAGATAGCTGAATTTGTGAAAAAGGGAATTTCATATTGGGTGTGTAAGTGGTGTGACTGGCGTTAAATTTGCATGACTATCTAGCTAGGGGGGCTGGGAACTCTTTTCCCTGGTACCCGGGACAAAACCTAACCAAATTCCTAATTGGATCCCATCACTACAGTGGTTGGGCGGTTGGCTAACCCATGGGACTGGCTAGACTGATGGATCCGTAAAATAAGACTCAATTCTGTTATAGTACGATAGATGAAGTAAATCCCGGATAGTAATTGTTCTATGGAAAAAGAATCAACGGCTGTGCCTCTCGATGGGGAAAAAAGCGTTGGTTTCTATGATCCAAGTGCAAGTTTCTTCCTTGATCTGACCAAGTAACTCACAGGTTCGGTCGGATCAGTTTGGTCATCAGTAATGACCCTGACTACGTTAGAGTACAAATATCCCGATGGACTCGCCCGTGCTTTCGAGTAGGGGGAAGCTTTTTCGGGTTTGGTTTTTGAAGAACCAAGGGATTAGTCTCTTGACCGAATATCCGTGGTGGCGAGGCCCCGAGTGAAGAATCCTGGCCCATGCAAGAAGCGCTACTTTCGCTGCTAGCATCCCCGAATTCGTTGCACGGAGGGGGCAGGAATCTTTCATGTATTTTGTACCTCTTGAAGCTTTTGAGCATGGATGGTGGCCTATTCTCTAATGTGTGTAACTTCTTTTTAAATCTATTCTTTGGCTTGCTCCACTTGCGCCTTTAGTTCTATATTTTCTTTATTTCTTTGCACTATTGTCTGGCTGAGGATTAGATTATTGCTCTCTAGTACCTGGTATCTTGCTTCTTGCTCTTCGGCAACCTTCAAGCTTTTTAAGATTACATCTCTATGTGTTGCTTTTGTTGGTTTGTGGCTTCTTGGACCTATCTCCACAATGTTGCATTTCTCTCTTGAAGCATGTGAGTTGTCAGTAGGTGGCAACGCCACACCTTCTGTTCTTGTTCCCAAATGGAGGCACTTGTTGCAGCAGTTGTGCCTTCTGATTCCTATTGTGGTAATTGTAATAAATTGTCGAGGCCTTCCAAAGTCTCGTTTTGAGGAAGAGCTCATAATTATGTAAGAAGGAAGATGGTAGGATGCTTTCTGTATCATCCGGCCTTTGGTGTTTGCTTGGGCTGGCTGCTTCTTCACTTCTCTTTTGCTTGTCTGCTCCCAATCTTTCTCCAGGGACTTCTATCGGTGTTGAGGTTACCTCTTCATGTCTTTGTTGCCGTTCCTCTTGCAACACCTCTTTTCATGTGGCTTTCTTTGTACCAAACTCAACTGATCCATTCAGATATGATATAATGGGATTTTGAAGTAGGGAGAGGTTTCTGAAAATGATCTGTGCTAGGCTAGGAGGGGGGGTTTGTTGATGTATTTCCACTGTTGTGCTTACTGGAGTTTTTGATAAACTTAAGCCCTTGGCTTCCTTTTGCTCCACCACTGCCTGATAGGAAGCTATTTCTTGGGCCAGTTCTGCTAAGCATTGCGACTCCTCCGGCGACACCAGGTATAATGCCCCGCATCTTCATGTCGGTTTTCTTTTTTCTACTCTTCTTGAGCTCCTTCATGATTTCCTTTGTGTCTTTTAATAATGCATGCCCTTCTTTTGCAACTCTCTAGAGGTGAGTGCAAGTGGTTCTACTCATAGTGCTTGATGTTCCTGTTCTTTGTACACTTGATCTAGAGGAATAGGGAGTTGTGCTACATGATTTAGCACCTTGGTAAGTGAGTAAGGATTGCAAACCTTTGACTGGTGCGCCTTTAAGTAGTTTTCCATCTCCCTATGAATATACCAGGCCTAATCATCTTCCTTTTCTTCATGTACCTTGGCAATTCTATTAAGAGGAACCCTATTATAACGGTCGACTGGTTTTACATGCATAATGAGAGACATGGCTCTGCAAGCTTTGTCTGTCACCTCATCCCTAATATTTTCATATTCACCCCCATTGGAATTGTAAGAGCTTTTCTTCATCATTACATCCAAAGGCATCTTCTCGAAGTTGTGAGAGTGGATCTTTATTGGTGGTGGTAATTGTAAGGCTTCCCGGATCAATTCCTCTGAGAGTAGGACTTGTTCGGTGGTTCCATATGCTTTAGTAACATTCCCTCTCTTAGTGGCCTTGTCATAGGAATTTAGATACTCTACACACAATTCTAGATTGATGGTATGGGGGAGACACTCTGCCATTCATCCTAGGCCTACCTTCTCTAGCTTGTCCTTGACTTTGGATTCTTCTAAGATCTACTCCGGGCTGTGGTATTACAGAGCTATCTTCCCATGGGTAGTATGGACAAGGTCCTAATCCTCTATACTTAAGTTTCTTTTTTCTAGTGCTTTCCGACACCATACATGAATGAGGATGAAGTCCCCCATTTTCAGTTCTTTTTGTTTCAGGTTATTGTCAAACCAACGCTTCCTTTGCAATTTTTTGGCCATAATACCATGTGATGCAATTAGTTGGGTTTCATCAAGTTTCTCTAAGTCAACCAACCTTTCGGCTAATGCATTCTAGTTAATCGTTCTTACATCGCAATTTGTAGGCTTGGAACTAAGTACTCCATAGGCATTACAGCCTCAATTCCATAAGCTAGACGGAAGGGAGTATATCCCGTCGTTACCTTATACAATGTTTGATATGCCCATAGAGCTGCAGTTAGCTTATGTTCCTAATTCGTATGACTTGCTTCTAATGTTTTTGTCAAGATAGTACACAAAATCTTATTTGTACTCTCCGCTTGACCATTTGCATGTGGATAATAAAGGGATGACTTCCGGTGGACTACAAGGAATCCAGCAAGTAAGTGATAAATCACCTCATTAATGAAATGTGAACCGCGATCACTGACTACTAATTCCAATGGGCAACCGAATCTCGAAATGATTTATTCATATAAGAACTTAGCCATTGTTTGTGCATCAACTCGCTTAGAGGCTCTTGCCTTTACCCATTTCGTGAAATAGTCTATGGCCACGATCACATACCGGGCTTGTGATGGATGTGCAGCTGGACTAATGAGTCCAACAAAATCAATTCTCCATTTCTCAAAAGGCTGTCTTACAATCACAGGGAAAAGTGGCATCCTGTCTCTTTGTTGCAGAATAGCAAATCGTTGACACTCTTCGCATCTTTTTACAAACTCCATGGCATCCCCGAATAACGTAGGCCACCATAGTCCTGCTTGAAGCACCTTGCAAGATGTAATTTCCCCAACGAAGTGTCCTCTAGCTATTCCTGAGTGTGCTTCATCTAATATTGTGACAAATTTGTCTTCCCGCACACATCTCCTTCAGACATTGTCCTTACCTAGCTTGTATAATTTACTAGCAAACAATCAATTGATAAGGTGCAACCAGCTTAATAAGCTTGTATAATAGCAATTAATTGATAAGGTGCAACCAGCTTAATAAGCTTGTATAATTCACTAGCAATCAATTGATAAGGTGCAGCCAGCTTAATAAGCTGACACATTTTATCTTTGTTCAAAGGTCACTCTTATAGAAAACCATAAGCTAGATAATCTGATATTTCTTCACTCCGTTCAGGCACCATGTCTAGTTTGAACAAACAAGCATCTGGGAGGTCATCATTAACACCAGTCCGGTTTCCCATTTGGAATTCTTGACATATGATCAGCCAACACATACTATGTTCCCTTTCTCACCGTGACCGTGAAATCAAATTCCAATAGTAATAACAACTAGTGTGTGATTCTTCCTGTGGTGCAAGGCTTATTCACCAAGTATAATAAAGCCTAATGGTCCATAAAGAATACAAATTTGTTGGCCAATAGGTAGTGTTGATACTTCTTGACAGCATAAACCATAGCCAAACCCTCTCGTTCTATGGTGGTATAATTTACCTCTGCATCATTCAATTGGCGACTAGCGAAGCAGACTAGATAGTCCAATTTGAACTCACCACGTACCTATGGTGAATTTTGATGCATCAATGTGTGTACATGGAATATAAAATCCCATTTAGGTGGTCGTAGAATTGGTGCACTGGCTAGTGCTTGCTTTAATTTATCATATGCTTCTTAGAATTATTCAGTCCATTCAAAGACAATGAGTAGCCTATATAATGGTCTGGCAATTTCAGCATAAAACACTATGAAGCGACAATAATACCCAATGTAGCCCATAAACCTATGTACACCTTTGTAATTCGTGGTGGGCAAGGGCAGTTCCAAGATCAATTTGACTTTGCTTCTTTCATCTGTGGAGACATGGTTCTTAGAGATAATATGCACACCATGTTTGACCCAAAATTAGCATTTCAAAGGGTTTAAGGATATACGATACAATCGACATCGCTCAAACACCTTTCTCAAGTAAGCCAAATGGTCTGACCATCATGAGTGTGCACACAGATCATCAATGAATACCTCCAACCACTTTTGTAAGTAGTCTTTGAAGGCTGTGCACATCAATCGTTGAAAGGTTGCTAGGGCATTGGTGAGACCAAAAGGCATATCTTTGTAAGCAAAAGTCCCCCACATTGTATTGAAGGCCATTTTATGCTGGTCTTCGGGTGCTATAGACACCTAATTGTAACCTTAAAATCTATCTAAGAAGCTGTAAGCTTCTTCACCAACTAATCTTTCCGAAATGTGTTCCATATAAGGGAGTGGGTAATGGTCCTTCCTAGTAGCTACATTGACCCTTTTGAGATTGACACAGACCCTAAGTTTCCCATTCTTCTTCGGCACTATCATGATTGGTGATAGCCAATCGGTGTGTTCTATCTCATAGATAAAATCTGCAGTAGCAATGAGTTTATCAATTTTCTCCTTTACAATTGTTGCATATTTAGGATTCATCTGGTATGGTTTTTGCTTGGTTAGCCTTGATCCTTCCATGATTGGGATTGTGTGTTGTACCACTTCAAGTGGTACACCCTTTATCTCTTTGTAGTTCCAGGCAAAACAATCCTTAAACTCCTTAAGGAGACCAACAAGTTCCTTTTCCTCAGCTGGAGTCAAGTTCTTAGCGATATAAACAGGTTTGGTTTTCTCTCATGGCTCTGCAATATCAACTTCCTTGACCTCAGTTGGGCCATCGTATATGATGTGGATAAACCATCTTCTTTAACTCTTTTGGTTGTCAATTGGACCACTTTTCGTTCCTTAATTGTGTATGTCTTGAAATGGTCTGGCACTGAGAGTAGCTCTAGTTTATCCTCATCCTCTCTTTTTGTTTGAGCCATCACCTTCTTAGCCTTGCGCTCGGATTTCGCCAAAGCCTTGTTTTGTTTTTGGCGCCCAGCTTTTGTAAGCTTAGGGGTTTCCGGTTCTTGAAGGGTGACTTCCTCCTTGTGTTTTCCTTCAAGGGATATCTTGCTCAACTCCTTACCCCAATTCTTAGAAAACTCATCGAGTACCTTAGTAGCTTCGAGGTATCTCAACCATTGGGCATTCGTGGGTTCTTGACAAATCTAGGCGTTCTTTCCCCTGTAGGTTTTAAGTTTCTTTCTGCTAGAGGTGACTGGATCTCCTCTATAGTGGTCATTGGCTTTAGTCCTCTACCCATTCTTTTATGTCTGCCCACAATGTTGGTGAACTGCGTATAAATTGTCCCAATGCATTTGTACGGAAGTGGATAGTACAGCCTGCAAGACTGCCTATGTCTCTGGCACTCTATAGCAGGTGAGGGTTCCTTCCACGTGTACGTCTCATATCCACCCCTAGGGAATGAATGAATGGACATATCTTGCTCAACCTCCTCAAACATTCTTGACGTAAGGTTTCCTTGAGATCCTACTTCAGACTCTTTTGGAACTGGAGTAGGCACATCCAATTTCCTTTCCCTTATCGGTTCGTTTCTTGGATACATTGTATCCCTAGCCTGGTTAGCCCATAATTTGGCTTTGTGAAGTCATTGCCACTCTTTTGCTAAGGCCCTAGTGTCTTCAAGATTTCTTATCTCTTCTTCAACATCTGGGTATTCACTAATCCCCTTAGGGGTTGCTAGTTTTTCTCTTTGCGCCTCCTGGGCAAGCTTGTCTGATTTTGGCACTTGATCACTCTCTTCCCTTGATTGGGTATTCACTAATCCCCTTAGGGGTTGCTAGTCTTTCTCTTTGTGCCTCCTGGGCAAGCTTGTCTGATTTTGGTGCTTGATCACTCTCTTCCCTTGATTGGGTGGATCCGGCGTCGATAGTATCTTCTTCAGATCCATCCTGAATTGTGACCCTGGTGTGACCTTTACCCACTTTTTTCACTCTCCTTCTCCTACCATTTCTAGAAATGGTGGCATCTATTGGATTCTTCCCTTTGTCCCCTAGTTGGGCTTGGGCTCGTGTCAAGTCATTCAATGGTGTGATGTTTCTAAGCTGTACATTTATGATCTTGATAGTGGCCTGGTTAGAAGTGGAAACAGAACCACTTCTGCGATATGGGCAGTCTTTGATCAAATGATTAACCCCTTAGTACAAGTAAGTAATGGCATGTCGTTAGGTGGTGCAACTATTTGCTGAGTTTGATGCACATGAATCACATTCTTGTTAGGACATTCTGCTAATATAATTTCTTATGTAGCAAGTGTTGTTTGTGACTTAGGAATTATGTCTATTTTTGTGCTTGAGATTTGCATGTGTGTTATTTTTATATTTATTTATATAAATATGATATATGTAAAATTTATTATTTATTAAGTGTTCTTTTGAATTCTGTTTGGTTTTTCAATTTTATTTTAGATTTTAGTTTTCTATTTTTACATGATTTTTAAAGGCTTTTTTTTGCTTTTTTAGTTTTTAATCTTCAGGTTGTTGAGTGTGACAAGTCTACCATGTGATGTGTGAAAATTGCTTGTGATAATTATATATATATATATATATATATATATATTGCTTACATGTCATGTATATATTTATATATATATAAATATATATGTTGCATATGTGTTGTATGTTTATAAATATATATATTACAATATATTATAAGTGTGTTAGTATATATATTTATTCTCACACACACACACATATATATATATAATATTTCATGTGTGTTATGTGTATTTATATATTGCATGTGCACATGCAATATATAAATACACATAACACACATGAAATATTATGTGTGTGTGTGTGTGTGTGTGTGTGTGTGTGTGTATGTGTAATATTCATGTGTGTTATGTACATATATTTATTTTTAATTTTGTATTTCGGTTTTCTATTTTTTGTTATCTTTTTCTATTATTTTTCTGGCTCTTTTTGCTCCCTTTGGAATTTAATTGGATTGTTAGAGTGTGACAGGGGTGTGTGATGTATGAATATTACATATGGTATATTCATGTTTATGTTTATATATATATATATATATATATATATATATATATATAATATTATATTATATATAGCACGTGTTATGTTAATATGTACATGCATCAAAGTGTCTAGTATATATATTTAACTTATTATATGTTTATTATTTTTTGCATGTTATATATATATATATATATATATATATATATATATTACATGTGCATTATGTGTGTGTGTGTGTGTGTGTGTGTGTGTGTGTGTGTGTGTGTGTGTATTGTCACACTCATTTTAGAGTGTTGTTTGTAGCTCCACTGCCTCTTTCGGATGATGCTTTGGCAGCCCGTACCCTGTTATTGCATGAGGTCATGCCGATCATCTCTTATGATGAGGTATAGACCTTGGAAGACTTTTTTATTGAAGAGGAATTGCAGTTTGCTCTTACATGCTTAGGTAAATGGAAATCCCCAGGCTGGGATGGCTTGACAGAAGAATTTTCCATACTTTTTGGCCCGCTCTCAAGATCCCTTTGTTGTGTATGATCAATCACAGCTAGCAGACTGGCATGCTACCAGCTTCTTGGAAAGTAGGCTTGCTGAAATTACTGCCCAAAATGCAACTCAGGGAAACTCTCCAAGATTGGAGACCCATCTCGCTTATGCCTGTTGTGCACAAACTGCTTACCAAAATGATTGTCAATCTCATTAAGGGCATACTTCACTAGCTTGCATCAGTGCAATATGGCTTTGTTCCTAGAAGACAAATTCTGGACAACATAGCAAATGCTTATATGGGCATTGAATATGCCAAGTATACTACGCAGGATGTCATGATCCTACAGGTTGACATTGTAAAAGCATTTGACACTGTCCATTGGGACTTCATTGCTACAGTCATGGACCGGATGGGCTTTGGTCCCAAAATGCGGAATGTGATTTACTAGTTATATTAAGATGGCACTGCTCAATGTATCCTTGGCGGTGAGCTTTCGGCCCCATGGTCGCTGGGTAGATCTGTGAGGCAAGGCTGTCTACTCAGTTCACTACTTTATTCTATTGCTACACATCCTATGTTGAACTATATATGGACAAACTTACAACGGCAAGGCAGCTTGCATGGTATTAGGATGCCCGACAGCTCTACTTTTGTGGCTCAGGCCTATGCTGATGACTCGTTCTTACTCCCCCAAAATACACCTACAGATCTACAAGCCATCATGCAGGCCCTTTTTATCTATGGGTTGGCTGCTTAATTGAATGTGAATTTCTCAAAATCCAAACCTTTGCCACTCAAACAATATCTTTGGCATTCTCTCTTGTGGCCGGGGCAGATAGTTCCTAAAGGCTAGCTGGTAAGGCACTTGGGTTATCAAATTGGATGGGATGTTTCCTTAAAAGATGAGGTTGCATGGGTCATGACTCGTTTGGAATGCAAAATTAACTATTGGAAGCTGTCTACTTGGCCTTTGCATGTTTGTCTACGAATCGTTCAGCTATTATCATGGCATATATTCAGTTCCACCTTCCTTTGTTGCCATGGACCTACAAACAGATTGACTCCTTTATGTCTCGTGCTATGGAGTGCCTTTGGAAGACTCAGTCAAATCGTAAGGGTCTTCATTTGTTGAAAGCTGATTGGATATGTTCGCCAAAGATGCATGGGGGATTGAATATTCTTGATATACACTACCATGTCTTTGCCCGGAAAGCCATGCTGCTTATTAACTTTGCATGTCAAAAATAGCCCTGGACCAAAATGTTGGCAGCCCTATGTGTCGATATGAGAGTTGATGCTTATGGTCACTGGGTTTTTTATTACTCTGATGTCATTTTTTGGGCATATCACTGGTCACATTCCAAGTTGTCCTTATGCCACTTCTTTGATTACAGCTTGGGAGCGTATCCTTTGTTATCTACATTGGTCTGGTAGGCCTCCAAACAGAGGGAACTCCTTCTACACTTAGAGCATTCATTGGAGTCGGACTTTTCCTTGACCACGCTTTGGATCATCCTCGACAAGCCTATCATTTATCAGTATTAGGTATCCGTTCTGTGCATGATGTTGTGGATGAGCATGGCATGGTTTTGTCTTTTCCTAGAGCACTCCGGACTTGTCATTTAGGAATGCACCATCGTCCGATTTGGTGTGAGATTATTCAGCTATTGGAGCCCTTTCAGCTAGTGGCTCCTCTTGAGAACGATTGATGCATTGCAGGATTGGTCTTGCAATGCACCATCGTCCGATTTGGTGTGAGATTATTCAGCTATTGGAGCCCTTTCAGCTAGTGGCTCCTCTTGAGAACGATTGATGCATTGCAGGATTGGTCTTGCAATGCACCATCGTCCGATTTGGTGTGAGATTATTCAGCTATTGGAGCCCTTTCAGCTAGTGGCTCCTCTTGAGAACGATTGATGCATTGCAGGATTGGTCTTTTGATCGTCGGCTTGTCGGGTTATCCAGTTGTTCCATTTTATCTCCTCACTGTCTCAAAGGCATATCACTTGCTTATTCCTCCACCTTGGATTGTGGATCATGGGACCAGTCTTTGGCATATTGACAAGCCATTGTCTTGGTGGCGACATTAAAAAAGGTATGGAAATCCAAGATGCCGCTTAAACAATGGGTTTTCCTTTGGAGATGCATTACTGGCGTGCTTCCCGTAGGAGCCTTGCTTGCACGTCGGCATATGGCTCCAGATCTTTGTCATCGATGCTTCCGCACTGCTGAGACTGTGCCTCATATGTTATGGACATGTCAGCATTCTCATGACTTTATTCACCGCCTCTCCTAGCTCCTTACACCTTCGTTTCCCTCGCCCATTGATTTGGGCGCCTTTTTGGGATCTTTGGTAGATTACCTTTGAAACTTTCAAAGTTCATGCTTTTCTTTGACTAGACGGAATTTTGGGCATTGTGGACCATCTACTTCACCCGAAATCAGCTCCACTTTTGTGGTGACCCTGTTCCACCTTTTCCCCATTTTCGTACTGCTCTTTTCAAGTCTCTCCATGATTGCTTCGATCTCGGAGAGCTCTCCCTTCAACAGTTTGAGGTGTTTTCACATTGTTTTTAGCTCCTTATTCCTAGCACCACCCACATCGGGTGGCTATGAATGTATAGTGGCTTCACACTGTTTTCATTAATATATAGTGGCTTCACACTGTTTTCATTAATGTATAGTGGCTATGAATGTATAGTGGCTTCACACTGTCTTCATTAATATATAGTGGCTTCACACTGTTTTCATTAATGTATAGTGGCTATGAATGTATAGTGGCTTCACACTGTTTTCATTAATATATAGTGGCTTCACAAAAAAAAGTGTGTGTGTATTGTGTGTGTTATGTATATATATATATATTTGCATGTGTTTGATGTATATATATAACTTATTCCATTTTTGGTTTTGATTTTTATTATTTTTTCTTTCATTTTTGTGTGATTGGGCAAACCCTTTTATATAGTGCATGTGTGATGTATGTTTATTGCATGTGATATTATATATGTATATAAATATATATGTGTGTGTGTGTGTGTGTGTGTGTGTGTGTGTGTGTCATGCATGTTTTGCCTATATATATATATATATATATATATATATATATATATATATATATATATATTGCATGTGTGTTAGCTATATATATATATTCTTTTGGCAACTCATTTTCACTCGTGTTTTGAGCTTGTGTTTACATGCCTTTGTATGTTATATGTGTGGACATTAGTCTTGTGAGGTCCCTCTGCCCCCTTCGCGCGGACTTCCGATAGCTGACAGCGGAAGCAACCCCCTCATGCGCGCGGGGCATGGTTTTTCACTCGGGGCCTCACCCACGAATGTCTGGGCACGAGAAACCATGCGCGGGGCATGGTTTCTCACTCGGGTTTCTCACTCGGGGCCTCTCCCATGAATGTCTGGGCACGAGACTAGGCTGGCGGTCACTCCGAAAACCGAAACCGGGAAAATTTCCCATGCCCGAAAAGCAGGGACGATTCCACCTTTTTGAATTTTCTTAACGAATTTTTCTAACGAGATCAAAACCTAAACTATCCTTCACCTGAATAAACCAGATAGAAGGAAACTATCGCTGATATAATTTGATCATCTGAGCAATTCAACGCTTTTTTCCTAATCAAGATCAGGCACAGCCGTTGATCTACTCAATTGAGAAATTTATCAGGGAACTAACTAACTACTCAAATCCTAGCGTAATCCTAAGATTTTTCAGTTTGATTATTAAAACTCCATTGATTCCAGCCTAACCCCATCCGGTCCATGGGTTAGCCACCACCCTACCACTGGAATCGGTAGAACCAAACAAGTACTCACCCACCCATAATTGAATGCCTTTCTTAACTTTAGCTTTAGAAAACAGGTACGCACACACTTCTCTTTAAAACTTTAATATAAAAATAATCCATTGACAAAACAGATATGGTCACAGTTTCATAACTCAAAATTTCCATTCAATCCCTTGTTTCACAAAAAGAGTACCACTCTGGACTCTCCATTGGGACCAGCTAGTCAGCAACAACGAGATCCAGTAAATAGATTACAATAATCATTTCGTCAACATTCAAATATATCTTCCACGACATACGCATGGGTGTCCTAAGCACCGCGAGCCCATGCATCGCCTAGTCAGAACCCTCCAGGATCCTCCTTAGGTGTCCTGGTACTTCACTCAGGGACCGCTTCGTCGACACTCGCCCATCGTACCGGAAGCACACCATTTTTCACCATACCCAGGCTGGTCAAGACCTGGGCAGGTTTCTGTCGCGTGAGCTATCCCTTGAACACTCCCCGCCAGCTGTTGCAACAAAACTTCCCTTAGATAAACACATATGCCAAATGCTCCCTCCAGCATTCTGGCGTAAGACAGTCCTTTAAGAAAACAAGGTTTTTATGCAAGTTTTCAGTTTTGATTTTGTTTTTGAATACAATGGTTATATCTTAATTCCGTATCCCAATACTTCTAGATCACAGGTCTGGATTCCCAAGCAGAATTCCTCGAATTCTGTAATCTTGATCCTCAAATCAAAATCAAAGGTCTCAACTTAGTTTCAGATTCGGTAGGTGATTTGAGTGCGAATTGGGCATATCGTCATTGATCGAAACTGGTGAAGGAATTAGGTCTTGGTCAAAAGTCTGAATCAGAGTTTGAGTCTGGAAAGGTTCTTCCTAAACTATCTTTCTCGAAAGGTAATATTTCAATTTCTCCTTTTCTAAATTTCCTTCATTGAATATTTGCTTACAAATTTCTAAACTAAACATGAATTCCTAGGAGGAATAAAATAATAATTTATCTCGATCTCTGACTTCGATAGTTTATTTGAATTTTCTCATTCCCATCTTAGTGAATATGAAACGGTAGAATTTCCTCTCACATATTATCTACTTATTCATTTTTTCAACTTTTGCGAAAATTAACAGAGGATTAAAGAGAACCCTTATTTAATTATAAAAATTCTATATGCATCTAATTATGCATAAAATTCAATTATGATGAAAGTCACACTTTTATCATCATAAAAATCATTTATGATGAAAATCACTCTTTTAACATGAAAGAATTTCTTTTATGCATATGTTTATGCATACAAATCATTTATGATGAAAATCACACTTTTAATAAAAAAATCTTTTATGCATATATTTATGCATACAAATCATTTATGATGAAAATCACTCTTTTAATATAAAAGAATTTCTTTTATGCATCCATTTATGCACATAAAAATCATTTATGATGAAAATCACACTTTTAATATATAAAAAATCTTTTATGCATATATTTATGCATACAAATCATTTATGATGAAAATCACTCTTTTAATATAAAAGAATTTCTTTTATGCATCCTTTTATGCATAAAAATCATTTATGATAAAAATCACACTTTTAATATTTAAAAAAATCTTTTATGCATATATTTATGCATACAAATCATTTATGATGAAAATCACTCTTTTAATATAAAAGAATTTCTTTTATGCATAAAAATCATTTATGATGAAAATCACACTTTTAATATTAAAAAAATCTTTTATGCATATATTTATGCATACAAATCATTTATGATGAAAATCACACTTTTAATTTAAAAAAATCTTTTATGCATATATTTATGCATACAAATCATTTATGATGAAAATCACTCTTTTAATATAAAAGAATTTCTTTTATCCATCCATTTATGCATAAAAATCATTTATGATAAAAATCACACTTTTAATATAAAAAAATCTTTTATGCATATATTTATGCATACAAATCATTTATGATGAAAATCACTCTTTTAATATAAAAGAATTTCTTTTATGCATCCATTTATGCATAAAAATCATTTATGATGAAAATCACACTTTTAATATATATAAAAAATCTTTTATGCATACAAATAATTAATGATAAAAATAACTCTTTTAATATAAAAGAATTTC
Source organism: Cibotium barometz (assembly GCF_041138505.1). Classification (NCBI taxonomy): domain Eukaryota; kingdom Viridiplantae; phylum Streptophyta; class Polypodiopsida; order Cyatheales; family Cibotiaceae; genus Cibotium; species Cibotium barometz. The sequence continues at coordinate 31,558,692 of NC_141077.1, read as the reverse complement.
TTTTATGCATAAAAATCATTTATGATGAAAATCACACTTTTAATATTAAAAAAATCTTTTATGTATATATTTATGCATACAAATCATTTATGATGAAAATCACTCTTTTAATATAAAAGAATTTCTTTTATGCATAAAAATCATTTATGATGAAAATAACACTTTTATAATCAAAATAAAAAATTTCAATATGCTTCCTTCTATGCATGGAATTTAATTCTAAGAAAATAACACTTTTTTTTAATAAAATATTTTTAGTATGCATTTTTCTATACCTAGGATGAAAAATAACACTTTAAGAATACATATACGATGGAAATTACTCTTTTTGAATTAAAAAAGTAAAACTTATTTTACACAATTTTAGAAAATTTTGCCATAACCTCCTTTATATGGCTGACCAATTTTTAATTTTTAACTCTCTAAAATTAATTAGAATTTCACCAAGAGTATTTAAATCATTCTAATGTAAACATTTTCTACTTATTTAATATCCATTAATCATTCATCTAGGATAAAGAATGGTTGGATTTACTAAAGAAGAGAGGGGAATGCCTTTTTTCAATGAGGCATAACATCATATTCATATTAGAGAAGACAAAAATCATAAAAAACCATAAAATGAAATAGAAAAGAGAAGAATCTCTAACTTACAAGGAGAATTTGAGAGCTTTCCTTTGGCTTGATGGTTTGAGGGATCTACTCTTGTTTGAAACAAGAGTGGCCACCAATCTTTAGAAGAGGGAAGGTCAAAAACTAATGAATTATGAGTAAATCCATAGTTTTTGGCTCTTGGGAGAAGTAGGGTAACAATGTAAAAACACTATTGAGCTTCAACAAAGGGGAAGGCTTCTATTTATAGGAAAAAGTGAGCTTCTAACCAAGCCAACTGATTCTAGAATTTTCCAGATCAGTTTGGTCAATTTTTCACCATTTTGGGTCAGTTTAGTTCACTTTTTGGATCTAGTTGAAACAGGAGAGAGGAGAGATAAAAATATCTCATTATTTGGGAGTTGAAAACTCTCCCACACATGTGAAATAGGCACCTCCTTCATGAGGGGAATTCCCCCATACTGAGGTGTCAAAAATGCATCATTTCTTCTAAATATCTCTCTTTTTTAACTATTAACCTTGTCCTTAGTTAACTCTTCATCTTATGTGAGTATTTACTCATTTTTGGGGGATTTTCCTTTTATTCTTCCATTTATCTCCTCTCTAAATTTGGATGAATCTTATTGGTCCATAGGAACCTTAATTTAAATTTTTTAAAAAAATCTTGACCCTTAGGATAAGGCCTCTTGAACAGAACTTGAACAGATTATACTTGATTTCTAATGCACCTTCTGAAAATCTTTTTGAACTTCTGTTTCGGGGAAACTTATTTTAATAAGAAGAGATATTTTTCCATCCAAAAATATTTAAAAACTGAATTATCACTCTCTAGAAGATTTTCTCTCTCTAGGCCAAAACTGGTAGAAATAAGATCTTTTATATTTCTAAAGAGGGATTTGATTACAGGGGAAGATGCTGGACATCTTGAGAGGCTGGGGAGGAATCTTACATTCTCTCCCACTTGAAAAATGAGAGATGCCCTCATCTCGTAAACTAGGGGTAATTCCGCAAACAGATTGGCTTCAATCTCCCAGGTGGCATCTTCAAAAGGATAGAACTTCCATTTTACCAATAATTCTCTGAGAATTCTGTTCCTGAAAATCTTTTCTTGAACATCAAGAATTTCTTCAGGTTGGAGTTCCATCTGCCCTTGGGTTGAAGAGGTTAGGATTTCATCATCAACAAGCACATGATTTGGGCTTGGCACATATTTCTTTAGAAGGCTTACATGAAATACATTATGAACTTTGAGATGAGGAGGCAGAAGAAGCTCGTAGGCTACGTCACCTACTTTCTTTGTAATCAGATATGGTCCACAATATCTGGAGGATAACTTCTTGTACTTCCCAAGAGATAGAGAACTTCTTTTGGGCCGTACTCTAATGAAGACCATGTCTGCTTCTTCAAACTTTCTGTCTGTCCTCTTCTTATTTGCATACTGCTTCTATCCCTCTTCTTATTTGCATACTGCTTCTGTCGATCCTGGGCAGCTTTAATATCTTTATGAATTGACTGCATCTCTAATGAAGACCATATCTTTATGAATTGACTGCATCTCTAATGAAGACCATATCTGCTTCTTCAAACTTTCTGTCTGTCCTCTTCTTATTTGCATACTGCTTCTGTCGATCCTAGGCAGCTTTAATATCTTTACGAATTGACTGCATCTCCTGCTCCATGTCGTCAAGCATCTGTCTGGACATCTCGACCCTAATCAATGGGTCGGACCAAGTTAATGAAGTTAAGCAATCTTGTCCATACAAAGCTTTAAAAGGGCTCATCCCAATACTTATGTGATAAGAAGCATTGTAGGTGAACTCGACTAGGTGCAGATAGCTTAGCCACTTCTTGGGTTTCCTGCCACATAGCATGACCGAAGTATATCTTCGATTACTTGGTTTACTCTTTCAGTTTGACCATCGGTCTCAGGGTGATTTTTGCAAAGAGTTGGTGCTTCCTTAGAATCTCGAGAACTTTTTTGACATGAGCTTCATGGTCAGCTGCATTCTTTGAGTAGATCAGAATATCATCAAAGAAAACAAGAACAAAATCATCCAAGTATTCTCTGAGAATGTCTTGCATTAAAAGCGATTGAATGTAGCTGGGGCATTGATCAATCCAAATAGCATGACAGTGAATTCATAATGCCCATACCGGGTATTGATGGCTGTCTTCGGGATATCTTGCTCATTAATCCTGATCTGGTAATACCCTTTGAGATCTATCTTTGTGAAGATCTGGGCTCCACTTAGCCTGTTCAGAAGCTCATCAATTCTAGGAATAGGATAATTATTCTTAACTATAAGCTGATTTAGAACTCTGTAGTCCACACAGAGTCTAAGCGTTCCATCTTTCTTTTACTGAAAGAGAACTCGCGCACCCCAAGGTGAAACATTGGGTCTTACAAACCCTTGTTCTAACAGCTATCTAAGCTGTTCCTTGAGTTCAATGGCTTCAGGAACTGGTATTTTGTACGTGCGCAGGGCTACTGGCTAAGCTCCTGGGGTTAATTCTATCACATGATCTACTTCTCGAATTGGAGGCATCTCTGTTAATTCTGCTGGGAATAAATCATCATAATCACTTAACCATTCAAGTTCTTTAGCTTTTAACTTTGAGTCTATCGGATTCATTTTGACAAGATAAATGCGTTGCTTCTTTCTAAGTCCTTTTAGTAACTTAGAAGCCTTTACTAACTGCAGACTTGGGGATCCTGAAATTCCAGTTCCTTGAACCTTGTTTTCGTGAAGATCACGGAAGGAAATGGTTCCATTATGATAGTGAATGTCAGCTTGATTTTTGTGGAGCCAATCCATTCCAAGGATCCCGTCGAAAACTCCCAAAGGTATAACTCTGAATTGACAGTTAGTTAAACTCCCATCTAGGTTGAACCAAATACGTTCTGTTTCAAGGTGAGTGAAAAGAATCTTCCCACTTGCCAATTCAACTTGATCTTCCCACTTGCCAATTCAACTTGCATAGGTTTCCCTGATTTCTAATCTAAGACTAGCTTACGCAAGCATCCAGGGAAAATGAATGAATGAGAACTGCTTGAATCAATCAAAAGGTTAAAAGGTTTACCTTGATACTCTGCTGGAGTATGGATGATTGAGAACTAACGGTTAGGCCCTTGGTTTTCAATTTCAGCATAGATCTACCCTCTTTCCTCTTCAACTATATCTAAAATTGTGACTGCTCTGGCTGCTGCAGCCTGAGGTGGAACTCTTTCTCTTTGGTTGTCCCAGTTCTGGGAAGGAGTTTTGAGGTTACTCTGACAGAGGCAGATGGCTGAGCTGGAGTTCTTCTGGGGTTTCCCTGGCTTGGGCGAGACGGACCCTGATTAGATTGGTATGAAGGAGTTGGTCTCTAAACTCGGGGTCCTTGACTTCCCTGTCCCCTTGACATGGTAGGAGTCGGGCAGTCTTTCAGCTGGTGACCAAAACCTTGGCATCCAAAACATCGATTTTCACTTCTGAGCTCATCCCTCTGATTTCTTGAAAGAGGTGGGGCTCCTGAGAAAGTATTATGGGGGAGGGATCTTCCTTCACTTCGGAATCTTCATGCATCCTGATTCTGATTCGGGCCTTGCTGCCTCTTCGGGGGTGGAAAGTTTGAAGTACTTCCCTTGGTTTGAAATCTTTTAAAGTTAGAGGGTGCAGGCTTCAGCAGGACCTTTACTTCAAAGGCTTTGGCAAAATCCTTTGCCATTCTTACAGCTTCAGCCATGGACACTGGCTTGGCATTTTTGACCAGTGTGTCCAAGGGTTCGTTCATTCCCCGAATGAACCTGGCCATGAGTTGTTCTTCATCATCTAGAGGTGGTGAATATTTAAGTAGAAGAGCAAAGGCCTGGTGATATTCCTCGATGGTTTTGCTCCCCTGCTTTAGCTCTAAGAATTCGTTCATTTTGATTTCCAAAAATCTAGGGGAACAAAATCTCTTTCTCAACAAATAGGTTTTTTAGGTCGTTCCCAGGACTGAGTATTTATGTCCAGACGATTGGTGTCACAGTGGTTCCTCCATGCTACCCTGGCTGTTTCCACTATTTTCAGCCTGGCAAGAGCCATTTTGCTCTGCTCATTGTAGCCTGTGACGTTAAAATATTCTTCCATGGCTTCCACCCATTTCTCCACAACCTCGCCTAGGTTCTCTCCTTCTCCTTTGAAGGGTCCTGGGCTGAGTCCTATGAAGAGCCTTGCGAACATCAGGGTCAAGCTCGTCATCTTCAGAGAGAGGGTCTGGCTGACGACCATGGTTTCCTCGTCTCATGATTCTGCCAAAAATTTATATATTATTGAATTTTTATTTTGATATCATCCACGAGATCCTAAGACTTATGAGGTTTGAAAAATAATTTCTTAAACAAGACAATGATCTTATTGGAGATCTATGATATATGTCTGATAACAGATTTTTCTTTATCAGATTGTCCATAAACAATCACTTATACAACAGGGAATTTTTCTCCGAAAAACATTTCTTTATTTATATAAAAGTTGCAATATGTACATAGAGCAGCTCGGCTCCAGAATTCAAAATCTCCTCGGGAGTCGCATAAGACGACGGTACTGGGCCATAGCCACGCCTTGATACAAATGTTCACTTACTGACAAGGGAGCTATTATTTTCTCCTTAAGAATAAAACAACTAAGGAGTCTGTAGACTTGGCATGAAAGTCTGAAATTCCGAGGTGTCGAATGATATAGAATAAAACAACTAAGGAGTCTGTAGACTTGGCATGAAAGTCTAAAATTTCGAGGCGTCGAATGATATAGAATGACGCCACGTACCATTTTCAACTTTATCAGAATTATTGCCAATGAGAGGTTCTGCCACAGCATTGCACGGCGATCGCAAGAGGCATGGACATACTGCCCTGCAAACCACTTATGTTGTTGTCTCTCTGCTGGGTTAGGAAAATATAAATCCTCGAAATGGCGTGCGAGACTTGCTCGGCTTGTTCGAGTTGAAGCGGAAGAAATGAGATGCTCGAAGGTGAACGCAATCATATCTTGAGACTGGGTGAGGTCGAGAATACAAGATAAATAGGGAACTTCCATCTATAAAAATAATTTCTTTGATTAAAAATTCTTCATTAAAGAAGCTTACGGAATGAAAATACATTATGAAAAATACTTTTTCTCAGTTTTTATTATCAATTTTTGATAAGAATTTGTTTATCCTTATTAGCTTTCAACAAAGCTCTGATACCAACTGTGAGGTCCCTCTGCCCCCTCCACGCACCGGACTCCCGGTAGTAGCTGACAGTGGAAGCAGCCCCCTGCACAGAGGCAGGGTTTCTCACTCGGGGCCTCGCCCACAAATGTCTGGGCGCACGAGACTAGGCTGGTGGTCACTCCAAAAATCGAAACCGGGAAAATTTCCCATGCCCGGAATGCGGGGACGATTCCACCTTTTTGAATTTTCTTAACGAATTTTTCTAAATAACGAGATCAAAACCTAAACTATCCTTCACCTAAATAAACCAGATAGAAGGAAACTATCGCTGATATAATCTGATCATCTGAGCAATTCAACGCTTTTTTCCTAATCAAGACCAGGCACAGCCGTTGATCTACTCAATTGAGAAATTTATCAGGGAATTAACTAACTACTCGAATCCTAGCATAATCCTAAGATTTTTCAGTTTGATTATTAAAACTCCGCTGATTCCAGCCTAACCCCATCCGGCCCATGGGTTAGCCACCACCCTACCACTAGAATCGGTAGAAGCAAACAAGTACTCGCCCACCCATAATTGAATGCCTTTCTTAACTTTAGCTTTAGAAAACAGGTACGCACACACTCCTCTTTAAAACTTTAATATAAAAATAATCCATTAACAAAACAGATATGGTCACAGATTTCATAACTCAAAATTTCCATTCAATCCCTTGTTTCACAAAAAGAGTACCACTCTGGACTCTCCGTTGGGACCAGCTGGTCAGCAACGAGATCCAGTTAACAGATTACAATAATCATTTCGTCAACATTCAAATATATCTTCCCCAACATACGCATGGGTGTCCTAAGCACCGCGAGCCCGTGCAGCACCTGGTCAGAACCCTCCAGGATCCTCCTTAGGTGTCCTGGTACTTCACTCAGGGACCGCTTTATCGGCCCTCGCCCATCGTACTGGAAGCACACCATTTTTCACCATACCCAGGCTAGTTAAGGCTTGGGCAGGTTTTTGTCGCGTGAGCTATCCCTTGAACACTCCCTGCCAGCTGTTGCAACCAAACTTCCCTTAGATAAACACATATGCCAAATGCTCCCTCCAGCATTCTAGCGTAAGGCAGTCCTTTAAGAAAACAGGGTTTCTATGCAAGTTTTCAGTTTTGATTTTGTTTTTGAATACAATGGTTATATCTTAATTCCGTATCCCATTACTTCTAGATCACAGGTTTGGATTCCCAAGCAGAATTCCTCGAATTCTGTAATCTTGATCCTCAGATCAAAATCAAAGGTCTCAACTTAGTTTCAGATTCGGTGGGTGATTTAAGTGCATTTTTCCTGAACTGGACACATCGTCATTGATCGAAACTGGCGAAGGAATTAGGTCTTGGTCAAAAGTCTGAATCAGAGTTTGAGTCTGGAAAGGTGGTAAACTATCTTTCTCGAAAGGTAATATTTCAATTTCTTTTCTAAATTTCCTTCATTGAATATTTGCTTACAAATTTCTAAACTAAACATGAATTCCTAGGAGGAATAAAATAATCATTTATCTCGATCTCTGACTTCGATAGTTTATTTGAATTTTCTCATTCCCATCTTAGTGAATATGAAACGGTAGACTTTCCTCTCACATATTATCTACTTATTCATTTTTTCAACTTTTGCGAAATTAAAAGAGGATTAAAGAGAACCCTTATTTAATTATAAAAATTCTATATGCATCTAATTATGCATAAAATCCAATTCTGATGAAAGTCACACTTGTATCATCATAAAAATCATTTATGGTGAAAATCACTCTTTTAACATGAAAGAATTTCTTTTATGCATATGTTTATGCATACAAATCATTTATGATGAAAATCACACTTTTAATTAAAAAAATCTTTTATGCATATATTTATGCATACAAATCATTTATGATGAAAATCACTCTTTTAATATAAAAGAATTTCTTTTATGCATCCATTTATGCATAAAAATCATTTATGATGAAGATCACACTTTTAATATTAAAAAAATCTTTTATGCATATATTTATGCATACAAATCATTTATGATGAAAATCACTCTTTTAATATAAAAAAATTTCTTTTATGCATAAAAATCATTTATGATGAAAATCGCACTTTTAATATAAAAAAAATCTTTTATGCATAGATTTATGCATACAAATCATTTATGATGAAAATCGCTCTTTTAATATAAAAGAATTTCTTTTATGCATCCAATTATGCATAAAAATAATTTATGATGAAAATCACACTTTTAATATAAAAAAATATTTTATGCATACAAATCATTTATGATAAAAATCACACTTTTAATTAAAAAATCTTTTATGCATACAAATCATTTATGATGAAAATCACTCTTTTAATATAAAAGAATTTCTTTTATGCATAAAAATCATTTATGATAAAAATCACACTTTTAATATATAAAAATACTTTATGCATATATTTATGCATACAAATCATTTATGATGAAAATCACTCTTTTAATATAAAAGAATTTCTTTTATGCATCCATTTATGCATAAAAAACATTTATGATGAAAATCACACTTTTAATATAAAAAAATCTTTTATGCATATATTTATGCATACAAATTATTTATGATGAAAATCACTCTTTTAATATAAAAGAATTTCTTTTATGCATCCATTTATGCATAAAAATGATTTATGATGAAAATCACACTTTTAATATATATAAAAAAATTTATGCATATATTTATGCATACAAATCATTTATGATGAAAATCAGTCTTTTAATATAAAAGAATTTCTTTTATGCATCCATTTATGCATAAAAATCATTTATGATGAAAATAACACTTTTATAATCAAAATAAAAAATTTCAATATGCTTCCTTCTATGCATAGAATTTAATTCTAAGAAAATAACACTTTTTTTAATAAAATATTTTTAGTATGCATTTTTCTATACCTAGGATGAAAAATAACACTTTAAGAATACATATACGATGGAAATTACTCTTTTTGAATTAAAAAAATAAAACTTATTTTACACAATTTTAGAAAATTTTGCCATAATCTCCTTTGTATGGCTGACCATTTTTTAATTTTTAACTCTCTAAAATTAATTAGAATTTCACCAAGAGTATTTAAATCATTCTAATGTAAACATTTTCTACTTATTTAAGAGAAACATTATGAAAAAACTTAATTTTATCCATTAATCATTCATCTAGGATAAAGAATGGTTGGATTTACTAAAGAAGAGAGGGGAATGCCTTTTTTCAATGAGGCATAACATCATATTCATATTAGAGAAGACAAAAATCATAAAATGAAATAGAAAAGAGAAGAATCTCCAACTTACAAGGAGAATTTGAGAGCTTTCCTTTGGCTTGATGGTTTGAGGGATCTACTTCTGTTTGAAACAAGAGTGGCCACCAATCTTTAGAAGAGGGAAGGTCAAAAACTAATGAATTATGAGTAAATCCACAGTTTTTGGCTCTTGGAAGAAGTAGGATAAAAATGCAAAAACACTATTGAGCTTCAACAAAGGCGAAGGCTTCTATTTAAAGGAAAAAGTGAGCTTCTAACCAAGCCAACTGATTCTAGAATTTTCCAAATCAGTTTGGTCAATTTTTGACCATTTTTGGGTCAGTTTAGTCCCATTTTTGGATCTAGGAGAGAGGAGAGATAAAAATATCTCATTATTTGTTGGGAGTTTAAAACTCTCCCACACATGTGAAATAGGTGCCTCCTTCATGAGAGTAATTCCCCCATACTGAGGTGTCAAAAATACATCATTTCTTCTAAATATCTCTCTTTTTTAACTATTAACCTTGTCCGTAATCAACTCTTCATCTTATGTGAGTATTTACTCATTTTTGGGAGATTTTTCTTTTATTCTTTCATTTATCTCCTCCCTACATTTGGATGAATCTTATTGGTCCATAGGAACCTTAATTTAAATTTTCAAAAAAAATCTTGACTCCTAGGAATAAGGCCTCTTGAACAGATTATACTTGATTTCTAATGCACCTTCTGAAAATCTTTTTGAACTTCTATTTCGAGAAAAATTATTTAAATAAGAGATATTTTTTCATCCAAAAATATTTGAAAACTGAATTATCACTCTCTATAAGATTTTCTCTCTCTAAGCCAAAACTGGTAGAAACAAGATCTTTTATATTTCTGAAGAGGGATTTGATTACAAGGGAAGATGCTGGACATCTTGAGAGGCTGGGGAGGAATCTTACAAGTCTACATGTGGCAAGACGTGGGCACAACTACTTTACTTATGTTATATATTTTTGGTCTTTAATTTCAAGTTTTGTATATGTTTATTTGGAAATGGATATATATATATATATATATATATATATATATATATATATATGCACGTGCGTGCACGTGTGTGTGTGTGGTATGAATCTATTGTAGACATTTATATTTTTATAGATTAAATTTTGACTTGAATCTACATGTAATTATTCATATGTTTATGTATGTCTAAGAGTACATTACACTACCATAGACCTTTTTCGGTTTTTTAATTCTATAAAAATAAAGATATTTGTCAAATTGAGTGATGAGATTGTGTATATTGATATGTGATAACGACTATTGGATATGTTAGGTTAATCATTATAGGTTGTGAAGATATTATTCTTGTATAAATTCCAACAATTAAGATCTTTTACCTATTATTTAAAATCAAGATTTTGAAACCTTGTGTATGTCTTTTTGCAAAATTAAAAGTCTAATGTAAGCTAAAAATTTATGAATATTTTGTTACATTTTTTATTTAAGTGATTTCTAGTACTTTCATGACTAGGACGTTTAAAAGTGAAATGCCTTTATCTCTTATTTCTCATGTGCAAATACTCTAGCTTGAGAATGGTGACCTTTCAAGTGAAATGGAATTCTCTCACTTAGTGCTCCAACTTATTCATTATTTAAAAAATTAGAATTTTAAATGTCTAACTTGAAACCTTTTTTCTAGTGCCATAAAAGAGTGTAACGCTTTGCTCCTCTTCTCATTGTATTGCATAGTTGTTTTTGAACCTTTGCCTTTCTATAAAGTGAGGGGAGGAGGGGTTGGCCAAAATTGAAACCCATTTTGGGAGCTGACTGGATTAGGTAGCAAAAAGGGTGCCACCTAATCCAACCTGCTATTATGATAACTAATCCACTTGGCTAATGCTACTGTCCCCACTATTATTGTCACACCTAATCCAACCTGTTATTACAACAATAACTAATCCAATCGACCATTGCTATTGTCCCCACCCTTATTGTCACACCTAATTCAACCTGCTATTACAATAACTAAGCCAATCGGCTAGAATGGCTCTACGATGAAAATTCTTAAATCCCAAATGGCTACATCTACGAGAAATCTATCTCCATAGATATTTGTAAAAGTCACGAGAAAATTTCTTATAGATTCAAGATTATTGTACTTATATAGTACTTACTAGTACTTGACCTGTGCATTGTTGCGGTATGTAAAAGACATTAAGAAGGGAAAATAGGAATGGAAGCCTAGTACACAGAGGGAGGGTAACAACGTCTCCCTGTTTCACAAAAATGAAAGCCTTGTACGCAGGGCTCGAGATAGATATCAAGCTCCCCTCCCTGTCGTGTAGTCCACGTCAGAGAGGAGTGCAGTCCACATCAACGAGCAGTGGGGCCAAACGCAGAAGTAATAACGCGAGTTACCTTGTCGCGTCCACAACAGAGAGGGGTGTAGTCCATGTCAACGAGCAATGGGGCCAAATGCAGAAGTAATAACGCAAGTTACCTTGTCACATCCGCCAGCAGATCCATTAATTGTGCATGCTCTACTTCCGTGAGAATGGCGCACATTTTTCCCAATTTGATTGATAAAACCAAAGCATCCCTCCAAACACTGCTTCGCGCACTCGCTTTTGCAGCCACTTCTCACTCACCTTCACCCACTAAGTATTCAGCGTTAATTCAATATCTTTATCATGTTTAGATCTCTCAAATATTACCTAAATAGTTTATCCTCATTTCATAATTGAAAGTTAATTATTATCAACGCAAAAAATAACCCTCGTAAAAAGAGTTTCACTCAAATTATGCAAATTTTTTTGTTCTTTTACACATTTTCTTTTGATATGAAAAAGTCTTTATACAATAGACTTGGATCATACAAGGTGATGTTTGCAAAAATACAAGAACAATAGTGTATTATTCACATTAAAAATTTAAAAAAGGACAAGCATGGTACTAGTAAATGCAATTATAATAGTGCATTATTCACATTTTCAAAAAATATATTCATACAATGGATATGGATGAAATTCATCGTACAAGGTGATGTTTGCAAAATACAAGGAGAATAGTTATTATTCACATTAAAAAATAAAAATAGCACACACATTAATTTCTCGTAACTCAAAATGCGTGTTTCCAACAAGGAGAATTTTAATCTTCAAAAAATAATACAAAGCATGATCAAGCTTTGCTTGCACGTCACCTTCTTTTTCTTTGCCCCCTTTGGGAATTTAAGCAAGGCTCTAACCTCTTCTTTCCTTCTACGAATCTTCTTGTGACGGCCAGCCTCAAAGAATGGCTTCGCACGGGCAAGTGAATTCCCAAACCTGTCATCTCGAGCCCGTAACTCATGGGGTGGGTATGTCACCAACAAGGCCCTTGATGCTTTGGCTTGTTGCACAGACGCTTGCATTTGGAGATCCAAGCACTTAGTTAATGCTAGAAGATCGTTATCACCATCTAAAACAACACACATGGGTTTAGTTCATTCATATGTTATGTATGGAGAGACGGTCGATCAAATAAAGCATCCACACATACCGCAAATCAAGAGGGTTTCACTAATAATTTGTTGTATTTTTTGAGACAAATCCTCATGATATGATTGTGCCTATAGAAGAAGATAACATTAGGCACAATAGTTTAATCCCATGGTTCCACATACCCAGATGGATAACGTACCATTGGTTTCATCATTGCCAAGGCTAGGAGGCGAATTAGAATTACCCATGTCAGTAGTACTATCAATCCCCATTGAAAAACACGGCTTGGTGGAAAAATCCTTGGGCGGCTACATCCCAGTTGTCATGGGAGCAAGGGGGCGAGTGCAAGCCAGCATCTTCAACCTCACCGTTGTAATTATCAGCATCTGCATCTGGCTTATAGGAACAAGTTGGCATCTATACAAGATTAACCACAACCCCACCTCCCTCCACGTGGGGGCAAAGGAGGTGGGGCTAATTCAAAATAACTACTCCTCCTGCAAGCGTGAGGAGGAGCCAAATCTCACATCTTCCAATGTAATTTTGAATTTGAATCTAAGAAGATCTCATCTCACATCTTTCAATGAAATCTTTGTATACATGCTTACATACCTATAGATACACACACTTATGTA